>NW_027122251.1:0-562076 GCF_030686945.1 Centruroides vittatus | reverse complement strand
GTAAATGTAAAAAACTAGATTATGCATCACGATATCATAATATATACTTAATTTATTTATGTTACGCTCTATTTTACTATTAAAAATCGTATTACAATTATAAAAATAAAAGTTACTACGTATTTTAATGATTTGTAGCGATAATCTAAAAATCCAAGATGGCGGCGCCCATTGTACATGTAAATAACTCGATTATGCATTACGATATTATGATATATACTAAATTTATATCCGTTACGCTCTATTTTGCTATCGATAATCGAATCAGATCAAAATTATGTAAGTTATGGCGTAGTTTATAATTTGAAGCGTAAATACTCCTAAAATCAAAGATGGCGGCGCCCATCATAAATAGATAAACATCGATTCTGCTTTAAAATATCATTAAATATAACATATATATTTACGTTAGGTTGTATTTTGCTATTAAAAATCGTATTATTATTATAAAAATAAAAGTTACTACGTAATTTGATGATTTCTAAAAATAATTTTAAAATCCAAGATGGCGGCGCCCATTGTAAATGTAAAAAACTAGATTATGCATCACGATATCATAATATATACTTAATTTATTTATGTTACGCTCTATTTTACTATTAAAAATCGTATTACAATTATAAAAATAAAAGTTACTACGTATTTTAATGATTTGTAGCGATAATCTAAAAATCCAAGATGGCGGCGCCCATTGTACATGTAAAAAACTCGATTATGCATTACGATATTATGATATATACTAAATTTATATCCGTTACGCTCTATTTTGCTATCGATAATCGAATCAAATCAAAATTATGTAAGTTATGGCGTAGTTTATAATTTGAAGCGTAAATACTCCTAAAATCAAAGATGGCGGCGCCCATCATAAATAGATAAACATCGATTCTGCTTTAAAATATCATTAAATATAATAAATATATTTACGTTAGGTTGTATTTTGCTATTAAAAATCGTATTATTATTATAAAAATAAAAGTTACTACGTAATTTGATGATTTCTAAAAATAATTTTAAAATCCAAAATGGCGGCGCCCATTGTAAATGTAAAAAACTAGATTATGCATCACGATATCATAATATATACTTAATTTATTTATGTTACGCTCTATTTTACTATTAAAAATCGTATTACAATTATAAAAATAAAAGTTACTACGTATTTTAATGATTTGTAGCGATAATCTAAAAATCCAAGATGGCGGCGCCCATTGTACATGTAAAAAACTCGATTATGCATTACGATATTATGATATATACTAAATTTATATCCGTTACGCTCTATTTTGCTATCGATAATCGAATCAGATCAAAATTATGTAAGTTATGGCGTAGTTTATAATTTGAAGCGTAAATACTCCTAAAATCAAAGATGGCGGCGCCCATCATAAATAGATAAACATCGATTCTGCTTTAAAATATCATTAAATATAATAAATATATTTACGTTAGGTTGTATTTTGCTATTAAAAATCGTATTATTATTATAAAAATAAAAGTTACTACGTAATTTGATGATTTCTAAAAATAATTTTAAAATCCAAGATGGCGGCGCCCATTGTAAATGTAAAAAACTAGATTATGCATCACGATATCATAATATATACTTAATTTATTTATGTTACGCTCTATTTTACTATTAAAAATCGTATTACAATTATAAAAATAAAAGTTACTACGTATTTTAATGATTTGTAGCGATAATCTAAAAATCCAAGATGGCGGCGCCCATTGTACATGTAAAAAACTCGATTATGCATTACGATATTATGATATATACTAAATTTATATCCGTTACGCTCTATTTTGCTATCGATAATCGAATCAGATCAAAATTATGTAAGTTATGGCGTAGTTTATAATTTGAAGCGTAAATACTCCTAAAATCAAAGATGGCGGCGCCCATCATAAATAGATAAACATCGATTCTGCTTTAAAATATCATTAAATATAATAAATATATTTACGTTAGGTTGTATTTTGCTATTAAAAATCGTATTATTATTATAAAAATAAAAGTTACTACGTAATTTGATGATTTCTAAAAATAATTTTAAAATCCAAGATGGCGGCGCCCATTGTAAATGTAAAAAACTAGATTATGCATCACGATATCATAATATATACTTAATTTATTTATGTTACGCTCTATTTTACTATTAAAAATCGTATTACAATTATAAAAATAAAAGTTACTACGTATTTTAATGATTTGTAGCGATAATCTAAAAATCCAAGATGGCGGCGCCCATTGTACATGTAAAAAACTCGATTATGCATTACGATATTATGATATATACTAAATTTATATCCGTTACGCTCTATTTTGCTATCGATAATCGAATCAAATCAAAATTATGTAAGTTATGGCGTAGTTTATAATTTGAAGCGTAAATACTCCTAAAATCAAAGATGGCGGCGCCCATCATAAATAGATAAACATCGATTCTGCTTTAAAATATCATTAAATATAATAAATATATTTACGTTAGGTTGTATTTTGCTATTAAAAATCGTATTATTATTATAAAAATAAAAGTTACTACGTAATTTGATGATTTCTAAAAATAATTTTAAAATCCAAAATGGCGGCGCCCATTGTAAATGTAAAAAACTAGATTATGCATCACGATATCATAATATATACTTAATTTATTTATGTTACGCTCTATTTTACTATTAAAAATCGTATTACAATTATAAAAATAAAAGTTACTACGTATTTTAATGATTTGTAGCGATAATCTAAAAATCCAAGATGGCGGCGCCCATTGTACATGTAAAAAACTCGATTATGCATTACGATATTATGATATATACTAAATTTATATCCGTTACGCTCTATTTTGCTATCGATAATCGAATCAGATCAAAATTATGTAAGTTATGGCGTAGTTTATAATTTGAAGCGTAAATACTCCTAAAATCAAAGATGGCGGCGCCCATCATAAATAGATAAACATCGATTCTGCTTTAAAATATCATTAAATATAACAAATATATTTACGTTAGGTTGTATTTTGCTATTAAAAATCGTATTATTATTATAAAAATAAAAGTTACTACGTAATTTGATGATTTCTAAAAATAATTTTAAAATCCAAAATGGCGGCGCCCATTGTAAATGTAAAAAACTAGATTATGCATCACGATATCATAATATATACTTAATTTATTTATGTTACGCTCTATTTTACTATTAAAAATCGTATTACAATTATAAAAATAAAAGTTACTACGTATTTTAATGATTTGTAGCGATAATCTAAAAATCCAAGATGGCGGCGCCCATTGTACATGTAAAAAACTCGATTATGCATTACGATATTATGATATATACTAAATTTATATCCGTTACGCTCTATTTTGCTATCGATAATCGAATCAAATCAAAATTATGTAAGTTATGGCGTAGTTTATAATTTGAAGCGTAAATACTCCTAAAATCAAAGATGGCGGCGCCCATCATAAATAGATAAACATCGATTCTGCTTTAAAATATCATTAAATATAATAAATATATTTACGTTAGGTTGTATTTTGCTATTAAAAATCGTATTATTATTATAAAAATAAAAGTTACTACGTAATTTGATGATTTCTAAAAATAATTTTAAAATCCAAGATGGCGGCGCCCATTGTAAATGTAAAAAACTAGATTATGCATCACGATATCATAATATATACTTAATTTATTTATGTTACGCTCTATTTTACTATTAAAAATCGTATTACAATTATAAAAATAAAAGTTACTACGTATTTTAATGATTTGTAGCGATAATCTAAAAATCCAAGATGGCGGCGCCCATTGTACATGTAAAAAACTCGATTATGCATTACGATATTATGATATATACTAAATTTATATCCGTTACGCTCTATTTTGCTATCGATAATCGAATCAGATCAAAATTATGTAAGTTATGGCGTAGTTTATAATTTGAAGCGTAAATACTCCTAAAATCAAAGATGGCGGCGCCCATCATAAATAGATAAACATCGATTCTGCTTTAAAATATCATTAAATATAATAAATATATTTACGTTAGGTTGTATTTCGCTATTAAAAATCGTATTATTATTATAAAAATAAAAGTTACTACGTAATTTGATGATTTCTAAAAATAATTTTAAAATCCAAAATGGCGGCGCCCATTGTAAATGTAAAAAACTAGATTATGCATCACGATATCATAATATATACTTAATTTATTTATGTTACGCTCTATTTTACTATTAAAAATCGTATTACAATTATAAATAATAAAAGTTACTACGTATTTTAATGATTTGTAGCGATAATCTAAAAATCCAAAATGGCGGCGCCCATTGTACATGTAAAAAACTCGATTATGCATTACGATATTATAATATATACTAAATTTATATCCGTTACGCTCTATTTTGCTATCGATAATCGAATCAAATCAAAATTATGTAAGTTATGGCGTAGTTTATAATTTGAAGCGTAAATACTCCTAAAATCAAAGATGGCGGCGCCCATCATAAATAGATAAACATCGATTCTGCTTTAAAATATCATTAAATATAACAAATATATTTACGTTAGGTTGTATTTTGCTATTAAAAATCGTATTATTATTATAAAAATAAAAGTTACTACGTAATTTGATGATTTCTAAAAATAATTTTAAAATCCAAGATGGCGGCGCCCATTGTAAATGTAAAAAACTAGATTATGCATCACGATATCATAATATATACTTAATTTATTTATGTTACGCTCTATTTTACTATTAAAAATCGTATTACAATTATAAAAATAAAAGTTACTACGTATTTTAATGATTTGTAGCGATAATCTAAAAATCCAAGATGGCGGCGCCCATTGTACATGTAAAAAACTCGATTATGCATTACGATATTATGATATATACTAAATTTATATCCGTTACGCTCTATTTTGCTATCGATAATCGAATCAAATCAAAATTATGTAAGTTATGGCGTAGTTTATAATTTGAAGCGTAAATACTTCTTAAAATCAAAGATGGCGGCGCCCATCATAAATAGATAAACATCGATTCTGCTTTAAAATATCATTAAATATAATAAATATATTTACGTTAGGTTGTATTTCGCTATTAAAAATCGTATTATTATTATAAAAATAAAAGTTACTACGTAATTTGATGATTTCTAAAGATAATTTTAAAATCCAAAATGGCGGCGCCCATTGTAAATGTAAAAAACTAGATTATGCATCACGATATCATAATATATACTTAATTTATTTATGTTACGCTCTATTTTACTATTAAAAATCGTATTACAATTATAAAAATAAAAGTTACTACGTATTTTAATGATTTGTAGCGATAATCTAAAAATCCAAGATGGCGGCGCCCATTGTACATGTAAAAAACTCGATTATGCATTACGATATTATGATATATACTAAATTTATATCCGTTACGCTCTATTTTGCTATCGATAATCGAATCAGATCAAAATTATGTAAGTTATGGCGTAGTTTATAATTTGAAGCGTAAATACTCCTAAAATCAAAGATGGCGGCGCCCATCATAAATAGATAAACATCGATTCTGCTTTAAAATATCATTAAATATAACAAATATATTTACGTTAGGTTGTATTTTGCTATTAAAAATCGTATTATTATTATAAAAATAAAAGTTACTACGTAATTTGATGATTTCTAAAAATAATTTTAAAATCCAAGATGGCGGCGCCCATTGTAAATGTAAAAAACTAGATTATGCATCACGATATCATAATATATACTTAATTTATTTATGTTACGCTCTATTTTACTATTAAAAATCGTATTACAATTATAAAAATAAAAGTTACTACGTATTTTAATGATTTGTAGCGATAATCTAAAAATCCAAGATGGCGGCGCCCATTGTACATGTAAAAAACTCGATTATGCATTACGATATTATGATATATACTAAATTTATATCCGTTACGCTCTATTTTGCTATCGATAATCGAATCAGATCAAAATTATGTAAGTTATGGCGTAGTTTATAATTTGAAGCGTAAATACTCCTAAAATCAAAGATGGCGGCGCCCATCATAAATAGATAAACATCGATTCTGCTTTAAAATATCATTAAATATAATAAATATATTTACGTTAGGTTGTATTTTGCTATTAAAAATCGTATTATTATTATAAAAATAAAAGTTACTACGTAATTTGATGATTTCTAAAGATAATTTTAAAATCCAAGATGGCGGCGCCCATTGTAAATGTAAAAAACTAGATTATGCATCACGATATCATAATATATACTTAATTTATTTATGTTACGCTCTATTTTACTATTAAAAATCGTATTACAATTATAAAAATAAAAGTTACTACGTATTTTAATGATTTGTAGCGATAATCTAAAAATCCAAGATGGCGGCGCCCATTGTACATGTAAAAAACTCGATTATGCATTACGATATTATGATATATACTAAATTTATATCCGTTACGCTCTATTTTGCTATCGATAATCGAATCAGATCAAAATTATGTAAGTTATGGCGTAGTTTATAATTTGAAGCGTAAATACTCCTAAAATCAAAGATGGCGGCGCCCATCATAAATAGATAAACATCGATTCTGCTTTAAAATATCATTAAATATAATAAATATATTTACGTTAGGTTGTATTTCGCTATTAAAAATCGTATTATTATTATAAAAATAAAAGTTACTACGTAATTTGATGATTTCTAAAGATAATTTTAAAATCCAAGATGGCGGCGCCCATTGTAAATGTAAAAAACTAGATTATGCATCACGATATCATAATATATACTTAATTTATTTATGTTACGCTCTATTTTACTATTAAAAATCGTATTACAATTATAAAAATAAAAGTTACTACGTATTTTAATGATTTGTAGCGATAATCTAAAAATCCAAGATGGCGGCGCCCATTGTACATGTAAAAAACTCGATTATGCATTACGATATTATGATATATACTAAATTTATATCCGTTACGCTCTATTTTGCTATCGATAATCGAATCAGATCAAAATTATGTAAGTTATGGCGTAGTTTATAATTTGAAGCGTAAATACTCCTAAAATCAAAGATGGCGGCGCCCATCATAAATAGATAAACATCGATTCTGCTTTAAAATATCATTAAATATAATAAATATATTTACGTTAGGTTGTATTTCGCTATTAAAAATCGTATTATTATTATAAAAATAAAAGTTACTACGTAATTTGATGATTTCTAAAAATAATTTTAAAATCCAAAATGGCGGCGCCCATTGTAAATGTAAAAAACTAGATTATGCATCACGATATCATAATATATACTTAATTTATTTATGTTACGCTCTATTTTACTATTAAAAATCGTATTACAATTATAAAAATAAAAGTTACTACGTATTTTAATGATTTGTAGCGATAATCTAAAAATCCAAAATGGCGGCGCCCATTGTACATGTAAAAAACTCGATTATGCATTACGATATTATGATATATACTAAATTTATATCCGTTACGCTCTATTTTGCTATCGATAATCGAATCAGATCAAAATTATGTAAGTTATGGCGTAGTTTATAATTTGAAGCGTAAATACTCCTAAAATCAAAGATGGCGGCGCCCATCATAAATAGATAAACATCGATTCTGCTTTAAAATATCATTAAATATAACAAATATATTTACGTTAGGTTGTATTTTGCTATTAAAAATCGTATTATTATTATAAAAATAAAAGTTACTACGTAATTTGATGATTTCTAAAAATAATTTTAAAATCCAAAATGGCGGCGCCCATTGTAAATGTAAAAAACTAGATTATGCATCACGATATCATAATATATACTTAATTTATTTATGTTACGCTCTATTTTACTATTAAAAATCGTATTACAATTATAAAAATAAAAGTTACTACGTATTTTAATGATTTGTAGCGATAATCTAAAAATCCAAGATGGCGGCGCCCATTGTACATGTAAAAAACTCGATTATGCATTACGATATTATGATATATACTAAATTTATATCCGTTACGCTCTATTTTGCTATCGATAATCGAATCAGATCAAAATTATGTAAGTTATGGCGTAGTTTATAATTTGAAGCGTAAATACTCCTAAAATCAAAGATGGCGGCGCCCATCATAAATAGATAAACATCGATTCTGCTTTAAAATATCATTAAATATAATAAATATATTTACGTTAGGTTGTATTTCGCTATTAAAAATCGTATTATTATTATAAAAATAAAAGTTACTACGTAATTTGATGATTTCTAAAAATAATTTTAAAATCCAAGATGGCGGCGCCCATTGTAAATGTAAAAAACTAGATTATGCATCACGATATCATAATATATACTTAATTTATTTATGTTACGCTCTATTTTACTATTAAAAATCGTATTACAATTATAAAAATAAAAGTTACTACGTATTTTAATGATTTGTAGCGATAATCTAAAAATCCAAAATGGCGGCGCCCATTGTACATGTAAAAAACTCGATTATGCATTACGATATTATGATATATACTAAATTTATATCCGTTACGCTCTATTTTGCTATCGATAATCGAATCAGATCAAAATTATGTAAGTTATGGCGTAGTTTATAATTTGAAGCGTAAATACTCCTAAAATCAAAGATGGCGGCGCCCATCATAAATAGATAAACATCGATTCTGCTTTAAAATATCATTAAATATAATAAATATATTTACGTTAGGTTGTATTTTGCTATTAAAAATCGTATTATTATTATAAAAATAAAAGTTACTACGTAATTTGATGATTTCTAAAGATAATTTTAAAATCCAAAATGGCGGCGCCCATTGTAAATGTAAAAAACTAGATTATGCATCACGATATCATAATATATACTTAATTTATTTATGTTACGCTCTATTTTACTATTAAAAATCGTATTACAATTATAAAAATAAAAGTTACTACGTATTTTAATGATTTGTAGCGATAATCTAAAAATCCAAGATGGCGGCGCCCATTGTACATGTAAAAAACTCGATTATGCATTACGATATTATGATATATACTAAATTTATATCCGTTACGCTCTATTTTGCTATCGATAATCGAATCAGATCAAAATTATGTAAGTTATGGCGTAGTTTATAATTTGAAGCGTAAATACTCCTAAAATCAAAGATGGCGGCGCCCATCATAAATAGATAAACATCGATTCTGCTTTAAAATATCATTAAATATAACAAATATATTTACGTTAGGTTGTATTTTGCTATTAAAAATCGTATTATTATTATAAAAATAAAAGTTACTACGTAATTTGATGATTTCTAAAAATAATTTTAAAATCCAAGATGGCGGCGCCCATTGTAAATGTAAAAAACTAGATTATGCATCACGATATCATAATATATACTTAATTTATTTATGTTACGCTCTATTTTACTATTAAAAATCGTATTACAATTATAAAAATAAAAGTTACTACGTATTTTAATGATTTGTAGCGATAATCTAAAAATCCAAGATGGCGGCGCCCATTGTACATGTAAAAAACTCGATTATGCATTACGATATTATGATATATACTAAATTTATATCCGTTACGCTCTATTTTGCTATCGATAATCGAATCAAATCAAAATTATGTAAGTTATGGCGTAGTTTATAATTCGAAGCGTAAATATTCTTAAAATCAAAGATGGCGGCGCCCATCATAAATAGATAAACATCGATTCTGCTTTAAAATATCATTAAATATAATAAATATATTTACGTTAGGTTGTATTTCGCTATTAAAAATCGTATTATTATTATAAAAATAAAAGTTACTACGTAATTTGATGATTTCTAAAAATAATTTTAAAATCCAAAATGGCGGCGCCCATTGTAAATGTAAAAAACTAGATTATGCATCACGATATCATAATATATACTTAATTTATTTATGTTACGCTCTATTTTACTATTAAAAATCGTATTACAATTATAAAAATAAAAGTTACTACGTATTTTAATGATTTGTAGCGATAATCTAAAAATCCAAAATGGCGGCGCCCATTGTACATGTAAAAAACTCGATTATGCATTACGATATTATGATATATACTAAATTTATATCCGTTACGCTCTATTTTGCTATCGATAATCGAATCAGATCAAAATTATGTAAGTTATGGCGTAGTTTATAATTTGAAGCGTAAATACTCCTAAAATCAAAAATGGCGGCGCCCATCATAAATAGATAAACATCGATTCTGCTTTAAAATATCATTAAATATAACATATATATTTACGTTAGGTTGTATTTTGCTATTAAAAATCGTATTATTATTATAAAAATAAAAGTTACTACGTAATTTGATGATTTCTAAAAATAATTTTAAAATCCAAGATGGCGGCGCCCATTGTAAATGTAAAAAACTAGATTATGCATCACGATATCATAATATATACTTAATTTATTTATGTTACGCTCTATTTTACTATTAAAAATCGTATTACAATTATAAAAATAAAAGTTACTACGTATTTTAATGATTTGTAGCGATAATCTAAAAATCCAAGATAACGGCGCCCATTGTACATGTAAAAAACTCGATTATGCATTACGATATTATGATATATACTAAATTTATATCCGTTACGCTCTATTTTGCTATCGATAATCGAATCAGATCAAAATTATGTAAGTTATGGCGTAGTTTATAATTTGAAGCGTAAATACTCCTGAAATCAAAGATGGCGGCGTTCATCATAAATAGATAAACATCGATTCTGCTTAAAAATATCATTAAATATAACAAATATATTTACGTTAGGTTGTATTTTGCTATTAAAAATCGTATTATTATTATAAAAATAAAAGTTACTACGTAATTTGATGATTTCTAAAAATAATTTTAAAATCCAAAATGGCGGCGCCCATTGTAAATGTAAAAAACTAGATTATGCATCACGATATCATAATATATACTTAATTTATTTATGTTACGCTCTATTTTACTATTAAAAATCGTATTACAATTATAAAAATAAAAGTTACTACGTATTTTAATGATTTGTAGCGATAATCTAAAAATCCAAGATGGCGGCGCCCATTGTACATGTAAAAAACTCGATTATGCATTACGATATTATGATATATACTAAATTTATGTCTGTTACGCTCTATTTTGCTATCGATAATCGAATCAGATCAAAATTATGTAAGTTATAACGTAGTTTATAATTTGAAGCGTAAATACTCTTAAAATCAAAGATGGCGGCGCCCATCATAAATAGATAAACATCGATTCTGCTTTAAAATATCATTAAATATAATAAATATATTTACGTTAAGTTGTATTTCGCTATTAAAAATCGTATTATTATTATAAAAATAAAAGTTACTACGTAATTTGATGATTTCTAAAAATAATTTTAAAATCCAAAATGGCGGCGCCCATTGTAAATGTAAAAAACTAGATTATGCATCACGATATCATAATATATACTTAATTTATTTATGTTACGCTCTATTTTACTATTAAAAATCGTATTACAATTAAAATAATAAAAGTTACTACGTATTTTAATGATTTGTAGCGATAATCTAAAAATCCAAAATGGCGGCGCCCATTGTACATGTAAAAAACTCGATTATGCATTACGATATTATAAAATATACTAAATTTATATCCGTTACGCTCTATTTTGCTATCGATAATCGAATAAAATCAAAATTATGTAAGTTATGGCGTAGTTTATAATTTGAAGCGTAAATACTCCTAAAATCAAAGATAACGGCGCCCATCATAAATAGATAAACATCGATTCTGCTTTAAAATATCATTAAATATAACAAATATATTTACGTTAGGTTGTATTTTGCTATTAAAAATCGTATTATTATTATAAAAATAAAAGTTACTACGTAATTTGATGATTTCTAAAAATAATTTTAAAATCCAAGATGGCGGCGCCCATTGTAAATGTAAAAAACTAGATTATGCATCACGATATTATAATATATACTTAATTTATTTATGTTACGCTCTATTTTACTATTAAAAATCGTATTACAATTATAAAAATAAAAGTTACTACGTATTTTAATGATTTGTAGCGATAATCTAAAAATCCAAGATGGCGGCGCCCATTGTACATGTAAAAAACTCGATTATGCATTACGATATTATGATATATACTAAATTTATATCCGTTACGCTCTATTTTGCTATCGATAATCGAATCAGATCAAAATTATGTAAGTTATGGCGTAGTTTATAATTTGAAGCGTAAATACTCCTAAAATCAAAGATGGCGGCGCCCATCATAAATAGATAAACATCGATTCTGCTTTAAAATATCATTAAATATAATAAATATATTTACGTTAGGTTGTATTTTGCTATTAAAAATCGTATTATTATTATAAAAATAAAAGTTACTACGTAATTTGATGATTTCTAAGGATAATTTTAAAATCCAAGATGGCGGCGCCCATTGTAAATGTAAAAAACTAGATTATGCATCACGATATCATAATATATACTTAATTTATTTATGTTACGCTCTATTTTACTATTAAAAATCGTATTACAATTATAAAAATAAAAGTTACTACGTATTTTAATGATTTGTAGCGATAATCTAAAAATCCAAAATGGCGGCGCCCATTGTACATGTAAAAAACTCGATTATGCATTACGATATTATGATATATACTAAATTTATATCCGTTACGCTCTATTTTGCTATCGATAATCGAATCAGATCAAAATTATGTAAGTTATGGCGTAGTTTATAATTTGAAGCGTAAATACTCCTAAAATCAAAGATGGCGGCGCCCATCATAAATAGATAAACATCGATTCTGCTTTAAAATATCATTAAATATAATAAATATATTTACGTTAGGTTGTATTTTGCTATTAAAAATCGTATTATTATTATAAAAATAAAAGTTACTACGTAATTTGATGATTTCTAAGGATAATTTTAAAATCCAAGATGGCGGCGCCCATTGTAAATGTAAAAAACTAAATTATGCATCACGATATCATAATATATACTTAATTTATTTATGTTACGCTCTATTTTACTATTAAAAATCGTATTACAATTATAAAAATAAAAGTTACTACGTATTTAAATGATTTGTAGCGATAATCTAGAAATCCAAGATGGCGGCGCCCATTGTACATGTAAAAAACTCGATTATGCATTACGATATTATGATATATACTAAATTTATATCCGTTACGCTCTATTTTGCTATCGAAAAATCGAATCATGATCAAAATAATGTTAAGTTACTACGTAATTTGATGATTTCTAGAAATAATTTTAAAATCCAAGATGGCGGCGCCCATTGTAAATGTAAAAAACTAGATTATGCATCACGATATTATAATATATACTTAATTTATTTATGTTACGCTCTATTTTACTATTAAAAATCGTATTACAATTATAAAAATAAAAGTTACTACGTATTTTAATGATTTGTAGCGATAATCTAAAAATCCAAGATGGCGGCGCCCATTGTACATGTAAAAAACTCGATTATGCATTACGATATTATGATATATACTAAATTTATATCCGTTACGCTCTATTTTGCTATCGATAATCGAATCAGATCAAAATTATGTAAGTTATGGCGTAGTTTATAATTTGAAGCGTAAATACTCCTAAAATCAAAGATGGCGGCGCCCATCATAAATAGATAAACATCGATTCTGCTTAAAAATATCATTAAATATAACAAATATATTTACGTTAGGTTGTATTTTGCTATTAAAAATCGTATTATTATTATAAAAATAAAAGTTACTACGTAATTTGATGATTTCTAAAAATAATTTTAAAATCCAAGATGGCGGCGCCCATTGTAAATGTAAAAAACTAGATTATGCATCACGATATCATAATATATACTTAATTTATTTATGTTACGCTCTATTTTACTATTAAAAATCGTATTACAATTATAAAAATAAAAGTTACTACGTATTTTAATGATTTGTAGCGATAATCTAAAAATCCAAGATGGCGGCGCCCATTGTACATGTAAAAAACTCGATTATGCATTACGATATTATGATATATACTAAATTTATATCCGTTACGCTCTATTTTGCTATCGATAATCGAATCAAATCAAAATTATGTAAGTTATGGCGTAGTTTATAATTTGAAGCGTAAATACTCCTAAAATCAAAGATGGCGGCGCCCATCATAAATAGATAAACATCGATTCTGCTTTAAAATATCATTAAATATAATAAATATATTTACGTTAGGTTGTATTTTGCTATTAAAAATCGTATTATTATTATAAAAATAAAAGTTACTACGTAATTTGATGATTTCTAAAAATAATTTTAAAATCCAAAATGGCGGCGCCCATTGTAAATGTAAAAAACTAGATTATGCATCACGATATCATAATATATACTTAATTTATTTATGTTACGCTCTATTTTACTATTAAAAATCGTATTACAATTAAAATAATAAAAGTTACTACGTATTTTAATGATTTGTAGCGATAATCTAAAAATCCAAAATGGCGGCGCCCATTGTACATGTAAAAAACTCGATTATGCATTACGATATTATGAAATATACTAAATTTATATCCGTTACGCTCTATTTTGCTATCGATAATCGAATCAAATCAAAATTATGTAAGTTATGGCGTAGTTTATAATTTACAGCGTAAATACTCCTAAAATCAAAAATGGCGGCGCCCATCATAAATAGATAAACATCGATTCTGCTTTAAAATATCATTAAATATAACATATATATTTACGTTAGGTTGTATTTTGCTATTAAAAATCGTATTATTATTATAAAAATAAAAGTTACTACGTAATTTGATGATTTCTAAAAATAATTTTAAAATCCAAGATGGCGGCGCCCATTGTAAATGTAAAAAACTAGATTATGCATCACGATATCATAATATATACTTAATTTATTTATGTTACGCTCTATTTTACTATTAAAAATCGTATTACAATTATAAAAATAAAAGTTACTACGTATTTTAATGATTTGTAGCGATAATCTAAAAATCCAAGATAACGGCGCCCATTATACATGTAAAAAACTCGATTATGCATTACGATATTATGATATATACTAAATTTATATCCGTTACGCTCTATTTTGCTATCGATAATCGAATCAGATCAAAATTATGTAAGTTATGGCGTAGTTTATAATTTGAAGCGTAAATACTCCTGAAATCAAAGATGGCGGCGTTCATCATAAATAGATAAACATCGATTCTGCTTAAAAATATCATTAAATATAACAAATATATTTACGTTAGGTTGTATTTTGCTATTAAAAATCGTATTATTATTATAAAAATAAAAGTTACTACGTAATTTGATGATTTCTAAAAATAATTTTAAAATCCAAAATGGCGGCGCCCATTGTAAATGTAAAAAACTAGATTATGCATCACGATATCATAATATATACTTAATTTATTTATGTTACGCTCTATTTTACTATTAAAAATCGTATTACAATTATAAAAATAAAAGTTACTACGTATTTTAATGATTTGTAGCGATAATCTAAAAATCCAAGATGGCGGCGCCCATTGTACATGTAAAAAACTCGATTATGCATTACGATATTATGATATATACTAAATTTATGTCTGTTACGCTCTATTTTGCTATCGATAATCGAATCAGATCAAAATTATGTAAGTTATAACGTAGTTTATAATTTGAAGCGTAAATACTCTTAAAATCAAAGATGGCGGCGCCCATCATAAATAGATAAACATCGATTCTGCTTGAAAATATCATTAAATATAATAAATATATTTACGTTAAGTTGTATTTCGCTATTAAAAATCGTATTATTATTATAAAAATAAAAGTTACTACGTAATTTGATGATTTCTAAAAATAATTTTAAAATCCAAAATGGCGGCGCCCATTGTAAATGTAAAAAACTAGATTATGCATCACGATATCATAATATATACTTAATTTATTTATGTTACGCTCTATTTTACTATTAAAAATCGTATTACAATTAAAATAATAAAAGTTACTACGTATTTTAATGATTTGTAGCGATAATCTAAAAATCCAAAATGGCGGCGCCCATTGTACATGTAAAAAACTCGATTATGCATTACGATATTATAAAATATACTAAATTTATATCCGTTACGCTCTATTTTGCTATCGATAATCGAATAAAATCAAAATTATGTAAGTTATGGCGTAGTTTATAATTTGAAGCGTAAATACTCCTAAAATCAAAGATAGCGGCGCCCATCATAAATAGATAAACATCGATTCTGCTTTAAAATATCATTAAATATAACAAATATATTTACGTTAGGTTGTATTTTGCTATTAAAAATCGTATTATTATTATAAAAATAAAAGTTACTACGTAATTTGATGATTTCTAAAAATAATTTTAAAATCCAAGATGGCGGCGCCCATTGTAAATGTAAAAAACTAGATTATGCATCACGATATCATAATATATACTTAATTTATTTATGTTACGCTCTATTTTACTATTAAAAATCGTATTACAATTATAAAAATAAAAGTTACTACGTATTTTAATGATTTGTAGCGATAATCTAAAAATCCAAGATGGCGGCGCCCATTGTACATGTAAAAAACTCGATTATGCATTACGATATTATGATATATACTAAATTTATATCCGTTACGCTCTATTTTGCTATCGATAATCGAATCAAATCAAAATTATGTAAGTTATGGCGTAGTTTATAATTCGAAGCGTAAATATTCTTAAAATCAAAGATGGCGGCGCCCATCATAAATAGATAAACATCGATTCTGCTTTAAAATATCATTAAATATAATAAATATATTTACGTTAGGTTGTATTTCGCTATTAAAAATCGTATTATTATTATAAAAATAAAAGTTACTACGTAATTTGATGATTTCTAAAAATAATTTTAAAATCCAAAATGGCGGCGCCCATTGTAAATGTAAAAAACTAGATTATGCATCACGATATCATAATATATACTTAATTTATTTATGTTACGCTCTATTTTACTATTAAAAATCGTATTACAATTATAAAAATAAAAGTTACTACGTATTTTAATGATTTGTAGCGATAATCTAAAAATCCAAGATGGCGGCGCCCATTGTACATGTAAAAAACTCGATTATGCATTACGATATTATGATATATACTAAATTTATATCCGTTACGCTCTATTTTGCTATCGATAATCGAATCAGATCAAAATTATGTAAGTTATGGCGTAGTTTATAATTTGAAGCGTAAATACTCCTAAAATCAAAGATGGCGGCGCCCATCATAAATAGATAAACATCGATTCTGCTTTAAAATATCATTAAATATAATAAATATATTTACGTTAGGTTGTATTTCGCTATTAAAAATCGTATTATTATTATAAAAATAAAAGTTACTACGTAATTTGATGATTTCTAAAAATAATTTTAAAATCCAAAATGGCGGCGCCCATTGTAAATGTAAAAAACTAGATTATGCATCACGATATCATAATATATACTTAATTTATTTATGTTACGCTCTATTTTACTATTAAAAATCGTATTACAATTATAAAAATAAAAGTTACTACGTATTTTAATGATTTGTAGCGATAATCTAAAAATCCAAAATGGCGGCGCCCATTGTACATGTAAAAAACTCGATTATGCATTACGATATTATGATATATACTAAATTTATATCCGTTACGCTCTATTTTGCTATCGATAATCGAATCAGATCAAAATTATGTAAGTTATGGCGTAGTTTATAATTTGAAGCGTAAATACTCCTAAAATCAAAGATGGCGGCGCCCATCATAAATAGATAAACATCGATTCTGCTTTAAAATATCATTAAATATAACAAATATATTTACGTTAGGTTGTATTTTGCTATTAAAAATCGTATTATTATTATAAAAATAAAAGTTACTACGTAATTTGATGATTTCTAAAAATAATTTTAAAATCCAAGATGGCGGCGCCCATTGTAAATGTAAAAAACTAGATTATGCATCACGATATCATAATATATACTTAATTTATTTATGTTACGCTCTATTTTACTATTAAAAATCGTATTACAATTATAAAAATAAAAGTTACTACGTATTTTAATGATTTGTAGCGATAATCTAAAAATCCAAGATGGCGGCGCCCATTGTACATGTAAAAAACTCGATTATGCATTACGATATTATGATATATACTAAATTTATATCCGTTACGCTCTATTTTGCTATCGATAATCGAATCAGATCAAAATTATGTAAGTTATGGCGTAGTTTATAATTTGAAGCGTAAATACTCCTAAAATCAAAGATGGCGGCGCCCATCATAAATAGATAAACATCGATTCTGCTTTAAAATATCATTAAATATAATAAATATATTTACGTTAGGTTGTATTTCGCTATTAAAAATCGTATTATTATTATAAAAATAAAAGTTACTACGTAATTTGATGATTTCTAAAAATAATTTTAAAATCCAAAATGGCGGCGCCCATTGTAAATGTAAAAAACTAGATTATGCATCACGATATCATAATATATACTTAATTTATTTATGTTACGCTCTATTTTACTATTAAAAATCGTATTACAATTATAAAAATAAAAGTTACTACGTATTTTAATGATTTGTAGCGATAATCTAAAAATCCAAGATGGCGGCGCCCATTGTACATGTAAAAAACTCGATTATGCATTACGATATTATGATATATACTAAATTTATATCCGTTACGCTCTATTTTGCTATCGATAATCGAATCAGATCAAAATTATGTAAGTTATGGCGTAGTTTATAATTTGAAGCGTAAATACTCCTAAAATCAAAGATGGCGGCGCCCATCATAAATAGATAAACATCGATTCTGCTTTAAAATATCATTAAATATAATAAATATATTTACGTTAGGTTGTATTTCGCTATTAAAAATCGTATTATTATTATAAAAATAAAAGTTACTACGTAATTTGATGATTTCTAAAAATAATTTTAAAATCCAAAATGGCGGCGCCCATTGTAAATGTAAAAAACTAGATTATGCATCACGATATCATAATATATACTTAATTTATTTATGTTACGCTCTATTTTACTATTAAAAATCGTATTACAATTATAAAAATAAAAGTTACTACGTATTTTAATGATTTGTAGCGATAATCTAAAAATCCAAAATGGCGGCGCCCATTGTACATGTAAAAAACTCGATTATGCATTACGATATTATGATATATACTAAATTTATATCCGTTACGCTCTATTTTGCTATCGATAATCGAATCAAATCAAAATTATGTAAGTTATGGCGTAGTTTATAATTTGAAGCGTAAATACTCCTAAAATCAAAGATGGCGGCGCCCATCATAAATAGATAAACATCGATTCTGCTTTAAAATATCATTAAATATAATAAATATATTTACGTTAGGTTGTATTTTGCTATTAAAAATCGTATTATTATTATAAAAATAAAAGTTACTACGTAATTTGATGATTTCTAAAGATAATTTTAAAATCCAAGATGGCGGCGCCCATTGTAAATGTAAAAAACTAGATTATGCATCACGATATCATAATATATACTTAATTTATTTATGTTACGCTCTATTTTACTATTAAAAATCGTATTACAATTATAAAAATAAAAGTTACTACGTATTTTAATGATTTGTAGCGATAATCTAAAAATCCAAGATGGCGGCGCCCATTGTACATGTAAAAAACTCGATTATGCATTACGATATTATGATATATACTAAATTTATATCCGTTACGCTCTATTTTGCTATCGATAATCGAATCAGATCAAAATTATGTAAGTTATGGCGTAGTTTATAATTTGAAGCGTAAATACTCCTAAAATCAAAGATGGCGGCGCCCATCATAAATAGATAAACATCGATTCTGCTTTAAAATATCATTAAATATAATAAATATATTTACGTTAGGTTGTATTTCGCTATTAAAAATCGTATTATTATTATAAAAATAAAAGTTACTACGTAATTTGATGATTTCTAAAAATAATTTTAAAATCCAAGATGGCGGCGCCCATTGTAAATGTAAAAAACTAGATTATGCATCACGATATCATAATATATACTTAATTTATTTATGTTACGCTCTATTTTACTATTAAAAATCGTATTACAATTATAAAAATAAAAGTTACTACGTATTTTAATGATTTGTAGCGATAATCTAAAAATCCAAAATGGCGGCGCCCATTGTACATGTAAAAAACTCGATTATGCATTACGATATTATGATATATACTAAATTTATATCCGTTACGCTCTATTTTGCTATCGATAATCGAATCAGATCAAAATTATGTAAGTTATGGCGTAGTTTATAATTTGAAGCGTAAATACTCCTAAAATCAAAGATGGCGGCGCTCATCATAAATAGATAAACATCGATTCTGCTTTAAAATATCATTAAATATAATAAATATATTTACGTTAGGTTGTATTTTGCTATTAAAAATCGTATTATTATTATAAAAATAAAAGTTACTACGTAATTTGATGATTTCTAAAGATAATTTTAAAATCCAAGATGGCGGCGCCCATTGTAAATGTAAAAAACTAGATTATGCATCACGATATCATAATATATACTTAATTTATTTATGTTACGCTCTATTTTACTATTAAAAATCGTATTACAATTATAAAAATAAAAGTTACTACGTATTTTAATGATTTGTAGCGATAATCTAAAAATCCAAGATGGCGGCGCCCATTGTACATGTAAAAAACTCGATTATGCATTACGATATTATGATATATACTAAATTTATATCCGTTACGCTCTATTTTGCTATCGATAATCGAATCAGATCAAAATTATGTAAGTTATGGCGTAGTTTATGATTTGAAGCGTAAATACTCCTAAAATCAAAGATGGCGGCGCCCATCATAAATATAATTATTTGAATAAATGTTATAAAAAAGTATGAATTCATGCTTATAATCTTGTGATGTTAAATTTTATTAAAAATTTTAAATTATATAAACAAAACAATTTTAATAAAAAAATATTTAACATGTTTATTATTTACAAAGCTGTTTATAATCAGTATTGACATTACTTTTTAAATATCATTAACTTTCCAACTAATCTCTCTTTTTTTAAATTTACCATTTTTAATTTCACAATAATTATTTACTAGTATGTTGAACATTATTTCGATACATTTCATCAATTGAATTTTTTCTTTCTTTCAATTGCAAATATTACTTTGGAAACAAAATTCATTACAGTGGATCCTCTCTTAACGAGTACCTCGCACGACGAGTATTTTACATAACGAGCAAAACAAATTGTAAAAAATCGCCTCGCTTAACGAGCGATATTTCGCATAACGAGTGATAAGGAGAAAGGAAGTCCCGAATTGTGCATATGCGGCATGCTTCATCAGTCTGTGTTTAGCACTCATTCCGCTATTATCTTAGTGTCGCTTGCGATCACGTATTTTTCTATACTTGTGTTCACACATTACTTATAAACAGCAACAACCATAGCCCATTATATAGTAAACACGCCAAACGATATGCGAAATTCTTGGGTCATTAAAATTAATGACCGATTCCAAATTAAATTTTAAAAATGTCTGAATAAAAAATTAACTATTTATAATTATTGAATTTACTACGAGATGGAAACATAACTGCTTACCTCTAGTCAACTTAATTAATTTATAATACTTAATTATATCCTTTACATAACCCAAGAATTTGGCATATCGTTTGGACTGTTTATTAAACATATTAGCTTGATTTTTTTTTTTTATTGTTTGTTTCTGCAAATCGAATTCTCATTCCAGGGTGATTCGTTTCGCGCTAGAGTAAAGATGATGATGATGATTCACGCTTCTTAACCCTCTCATCCTTACCCGGCACAATTTTTGCCGGGTCATTCTCAAGTTCGTACACTCACCCGGCAGATTTTTCTGCCGGGCTGACAACGAAGGCAATAACGATTTTTATTTGAACTATGCATCTTAGACGTATGCAGTTTTCGCGATTATATTCTTTTGATTTTATTTTACATAGTAATATTTTTAAATAATTTGGTCATTTTTAATTTTTTAAATAAATTTACCACTTAGGCTATTTGAGGTCATGATAGTACTGAGGTAAATGATCGTTTTTCTCTCTGTCTCTTTAACTTTTTGCTAGTTTTTGTGATATCACAAATTTATTTAGTTTATTACATATTTTCGTTATACTTTTAATGATTTCCGATTCAAGTTTTTTTTAATCGTATATGCAATGTATAGAAGTCACTTTTGTAAATTTTATTATCATTTTCTAAGTTTTTGTACTAATTTGTGCTCTTATATACTTGTTATACATCGCTTCTTGTAATTTTACACATCTTTATTCAATTCTGTTAATTAATTTACAAAATATAATATTGTAAACAAAAACACGTGTTCCTGAAGTCACGTCACAGGTCACGTGACCGCAGACACACCTGCAACAGGTAAGGTGACGCCATTCTATCTCGCGGGGGCCGTCTCCTATAAGGCCGACTTTGGTAGCGTCCGTGACCTCTCCTCTGTCTTCTCAGATTGGCTGTCTTCTATAAGGCCGACTCTTCTCACTCTGTTCTCTTCCGGCGTAAAGGCCAGAGTAGCCGCAGACGCCTCTAGAATACGAATACGAATACGACGCCATTCTCTTTTCTGTGACATTCCTATGACGTAGAAGCTATCTAAAAAATTAAAATAATTTAAAATATTAAATGCTTTCCATTATTTAAAAGCATTATTTCAGTAAATAAATTTATTTCTCTTTGTTTAGATATTTATGAAAATTTAAATTTAAATATATTAAAATAATAAATGAATTTTATTATTATGAAAATAATAATAAGTTATCAGAATAAGAAGTATAGATAATACATCCAAATTATTTTGTAATATATTAATAAGTTAAATTTATTTTTTTTATGATATATAATATATGTGATTTGTATATGTAAAAGATAGGTACTATTTTGATCTCCAAATGGATGTCAATTCCGTTTTCATTTTTATTTTTTAATTAAAAATTTGAAGTAATTCAACATAATTCATAATTTGTGAAAATACACAATTCTAAATGTTAATATTTTTATGAATTAAACGAGAAGTAACATTTCTTTTATTTTTTTAATAATTATTAACTTTATACATTGCACATTTTTTTGTTTAATGAAAAGAGAGGCTTTAAATATAAGTGTAAAAATATTTTAGTTTTTTAAATGCAAACCCACAAAATTTACACTATAATGTATTAATAAGTAAATAAATAATTTGGGAAGGTCTTCAGTTTAAAATTTCGTTACAAGATGGCATATAAAAAGCTTTACATAAATTGAAAAATTTGTGAATTTTTATGAAAAACACCAGATATTATTATTTCTTACTGCAAGTTACGATTTATTTTAGTAATTACATAATTACCTTTACTGATGCGCGATTAACGCTTAATTATATTTTATAAGATTTTTAATCAACTTAATTTATCGTTCTGAACTTCTAATGCACAGATTTCACTTTTGTAATGTTTTCAAACGTACTTTCTCGTGTTATAAACAACATCCAATAATAATAAAAACGTCACATTTGTATTTTTGTATGAGTAAAATACGTCTGTGCATTACTTACGGTACACTGCATTTTTGTAACAAGAAAATGCTTAGCATTGTTCATATAATAGGAAACTGGGTTAACTTGACACCTGTATGACCTGAGGTCAAATACAAGCAAAAGAGTCTCCGGAATTGTCAACACACGTGAAAAAGCTAAGAATTATAATGAGCATGACTGGAATAAGTTTATTTTTAATGATTCAAAATGTACAAATATTTATAAAAATACCAATTTAACAAATATGAAATCATTACATTTATAATCATTGCCAAGTGACCAGCTATTCTCGTACAATCTCTTTGAAAGGGACGATCCTCTTGACCTAGATAGCACCCTGCTCATGAACTATACACGGTTCACAAAAATTATTGCAAAAACGCAAAGGATCTTTCGCTCGCGCGTATTTTTTTATGTAGGTTTTTGAAGCAGTAATAAACAAATAAAAACCTCGTCATATACGCGAGTAAATACGATAATCGGATTATTTTTCTTAGGATCGACTGATTCAGTCGGTTCTGGCACACTCCCACAGAAGGAAAAATTTTTGAAGTAATATATAAGAAAAATATTTTCAAAAAACTTAAAATATATAAATTTTTATTAAATTACAACAAAAATTCTTATATGATTTTATTTATTCTAATTAACGAAACAAATTCGAAAATTAAAAATTACTTAAAGCGTCGTATAATTTAAGGTGTTTGTCGTTAGTTTATTGCCTTTTTAAAGATTCGACTAGAATTTTTTTAGTAAAATTCAATTCAAGATACAGTCAATAGGCCTGTGATGTCAAAATTATTTACGCCTGTTGTTAATTTTTCGAAAAATATCGACCAAATCAGAAAGACGAAATATCGTTTCTCTCCTTGTCGGCATTTAATTGCTTCTTGTCGAAAAATTTGAATATTTGTCTAGAATTTTCTAGTATATTTCAATGCAAGATACAGTCAAGAGTCCTGCGATGTCCAAACCTTTCATTCCTAGTATTAATTTTTTGAAATTGCTTTTTAATACGGGCAGTGCATTTTGGAAAGCTGGTCAGATAAGAAATGAAATGAGGAATAGAATAAAACCAGAAAAATTACGTATTTTATTTTTTCTAAATAAAAAGTCGTAATAAAAATTTACAATCATTTTCATATTTACAATCTTTGAAATAATATTTAAAGTTATGTTAATATGTTTAGTTTATTATTTTAATAAACAATAGTTTTTTGATCAATTATTTATTTCATTATACGTTTCATAATTTGATAAAGATTTTTTTCAAATTGCGATATTTCGCGCCTAGAATCGATCTGTTTCTTATTTTTGTTTTTCTAATCATCAATATATCACTAGGATTGGTGTGTTTCAAAATTTTATTTTGAACCGTAGTAGAAATGTTTCTTAAATTAATTTATCAAAAATCCATTTATTTATTGTCAGCTAGTCCGAAAAAATCCGTCGGAATGGAATAAAACAGGAAATAATTTCTGCCAGTTCGAATGCACTCACATACGTAGAATTTTAGGTCACTTAAGAACCACTCCTCACGTGACGTCATATGACACCACGTTTATTGTTAGTGGTACGCTTTACAGAAAATTTTTGATTAGTTTATTCGATAGACAAACATCAATGATTTTATATAAATTATAATTCAAGGGCTTCCAGCGACCCCGTTCTCAGATATCTTCCCCCTTTATATACTCCAGGTCTTGTCCGCTGCGATCACCAATCGCGACAGAGAGTGATGAGTCGATCTCTGTGACTCAGAAGTCGGATCCGGAGAGGAGGGAAGCAAGTTTGACGGCGGAAGGCTGCACATCCTTTGAATCTTGATCGCTATCGCCGATTTTGATCGCTATCTCCCGAGGGGATTCGAACAATAAAATTTTAAAATCGGACTGGCCGGTTTAACCCGGTCCTCACATCAGCGACCCTCGGGATTTACCTGAACCGGCTCTTAGGGTCGTGCCATAGATTTTCTTAAAATAAATTTCGATTGTGATTTAAAGAATCTGCATAAATTGTACGAATACAATTTTTATTTTGAAAATATAAACTACTTTAAAATAATGATATCAAGTATCAACCAACCGTAACAATCTACCATAGTTTTACCCTTCTGTCTTTAAATTTAGCAAATTCGTTTTAGAGATGTGTAATCGAGAGTGGCAGCTAATGATGTAGATTCAATTGAAATTAATGATAGATTTCTAAATTTTGCTTGGCTTATTGAACTTTTTAAATAGTGTTTTATTAATCTTAATTTGGAAAATCTTCTATCCTCACTTGTTACAGAGACAGGGAGTGTTAATAAAGTTCTCAGAGCTACAACAGTATTCGGATACAAAGTATCTACTAGACAGCCTTGGTGCATTCGAACTGGCAGAAATTATTTCCTGTTTTATTCCAGTCCGATAAATTTTTTCGGAGTAGCTGACAATAAATAAATGGATTTCTGATAAATTAATACACATATTCCTCGATTTACACGGAAGATAGGTTCCTGAGAAAAACGTGTAAATCGAATTTGTATCTTTTTGAATGTAAAACCGTGTAAATCGAAAAGTATGCAAGAAACGCATAATTTCGTTGTTTATTAATTATGAAATTTTTTCAATTTTTTAAAGATACATAAATCAAACAAAAATATTGAAAGGAAAAAAATATATTTTTTTTATTAATTAAATACAAAGTACAAAGAAACAAAAAAATAAAATCTAAAAAATTCATAAAAATGTAATGTAATTGTGTAATGTAATGTAATGTAATGTAAAAAATGTAATTAAAAATAATGTAATCGTTTGTTACTTATGAATATGAAAAATGAAAATTTTTTGGTTTAAAACTGTATGCAATGAATGCAACTTCATGCGTATGGGGGAGTACCCTATATCGGTTTATCCGTTACTATTTGACAGATTGAAATAAAACTGTCACCTAGTATCCTAAATATCAACTACAACATATAAATAAGGTGGATTGAAATATAGATGTAGATTAGAGTTAAAAATTGTTCCTTTTGATCATAGCCAGTTTATTTTCTACATTTATTTTTTAATAGGCGCGAAATATCGCAATTTGAAAAAAATCTTTATTAAATTATGAAACTTCTGAAAATCAGTTATTGCATTTACTATTAAAACTTAATTTTTTAGTTTTTAATATTTCAATATTTTATTTAAATTCCCTGTTATGTGTATTTATTTATTTATTTATTTTAGTTTTCTTCATATATTAATGAGAATTTTTATAAATGTAAAGAACAGAATAAAATATTTTCGAAGCTTCTAAGATATTACTTTTATTATTATCAAGTTTACTTAACTGTAATTTGAAAAAATTGTAGACAAAAAGATTACCACTGTGATTTGTCTTGCTGCTGTCCATACATTGAAACATGAATGTCTAGAACAGATGTAGAAAGTGTTTTGAACGGAGACTCCGATTAACTGTATAGGATCGTCGCATACAAATTAAAAGTCACGTAATTTCATTAAAATATTTTCCTCAAAAAGAAGTTACACAGATGACAGAAGTTACTGTTAATGGAAACGTACGACGTACAGCGGTAAGACACTACTGTACTAATTTCAGGTGGAGAGCATTTCCTTTAAATTAAATTAAAAATAGGTGTAAGAAATTGCTGCTTCATATGTTTAGTAAATATTCTAATTTTTTAACTTTCTAGAAGGCGCCAGTATTATATCTAATCTTCTAAACATTGTACTCATTTTTTAATACATTTTAAAGTTTATCTTTTTTTTCTTTCTATTGTAATATCCCAATATTTAATTTATTGGTTATCTTATTTTCATTTTAAATTTTTGTTATCATTTATTTGGTTTATTTTTATTTCATTAATACCAAGAAATGTACTGTGATTATTGTTTTTGTTTTTATAATGTGATAATGAATTTAATTTTGTAATAATTTCTGTATAATATAGTTGCATTAAGTATGCGGTATAAAGTAAGCTGATATATATATAGGCCTATACCGTACACTGTACACATATATAAACATTTATACTGTATATATATATAAACATGTTTAAATTAATAACATGTATCAAAACGATAAAATTTGAAACAAATAACAAAGATAATAAAGAGTAATATAATGCAATATTCTTTATTTTGCGTTTATTCAGAGTAACATTACATAAAAGCGATCGTTCTTCAATACAAATTAATGCATTTTCTCTATTTTTTGTTCGTGCAGCTGTTATTATCTCTGTCAAAGACTTTAACATCTGATGGAAGACCTTCACAATAACACGCCAATCTCAACGAATCAGCAATAGCCACTGATTTGCCTTCAATGATTTGCAGTAGGTATTACAAAAATCGTTTGTATCGCAGGAAATTATGCAACCATTTTCATCAAGCGGGAATCCATCTTTAGCTTCTACGACTACATCTGCAAAAATATAAATGTACAAATTAGTTGAGCCAGTAACTTTCAATATGTCTGTACGAATCAATAACTCAAGCGTGCATAGAAAAAACAACCAGTTGCTTAACTTTCCCAGAAACTTTTGGTTGAGTCATCTCTTATCATATTTTATTTTAAAATATCTTATAGATTAGAATAACGTCGACTCCCGTAATACACAAACCGCTCTGCAAACTTTCAGAAAATTTTAGAAGTTATTCAGCTTCGAATAGAAACATGCATACATACAAAAAAAAAGAAAAAAAAACACAAATTTGTTTGAATTTCAAGGGGCTTTAAGTCAAAAATGTAAAAGCATTGGGGAAAGTAATTTTTTTACCGATCGCCATACTTTCCTTCTGTTATGTATAACACAGACAACAGAGTAATAAATAAGTCGACTTAGAAAAACCTTAGTTTCTACTTTTACAATTGAGTTATATTTGAAAACAATATTTGTCTCGCATTAAATTATTGTACAGAGAACTGTCTGATTTTACCCATAATGTGCCATAATTCTCAATGCAGATCAATGACATCAACGTTTTTCGTTGATGTCATGGAAACGAGCACTGTTTTAAAAGGTGCACATAAAATTATGATGATATAAATTTTATATGAACGCTCATAGCATTCCTCGTATCTCAATGATCGCACTACAACAGGAGGATTATTGTATACATTATTGGTTTTTTTTCAAATTATTCTAAAACGTCTATTTAGTAATTTGCATTCTTTGCAAAATATTTGTAAAATTAAGTATTAAAATCCCTGTATATAATCATCTTTCGCAAATTTTCTTTTGTGAATTTCAAAATGAAATAAATTGGAAATCAAAATTGAATAACAAAATTTATTCAACTTACCCATTACCATCAAACAAGAGATGAACAAAATGAATCTTTTCATTGTGAGGACAGGTCTTATACAGCTCTTCAATTAAGAGTCAATGCGATTTACTACTTATTGTAAATTATGCATCTATATGTATATATTACTTTTCTACGAATATTTTATTCTGATTGGCAATTTTCTACTAGTCTGAGATCATGTGTTTATTTTACTTATCATGCTTTATCCAATGAAAGGCTTTCGACTAATTAATCGGGTGCAATGGATCATTTAATAGTTTTCCGAATACTCTTTCTATTATTTTATGTATTATTTAATGGCGCCAGAATAAAACCCCTGCGACATTGTAACATTGTTATGTAATTTAATTCATACACTTTTCGCAATGTATATATTATAAAATATAAACGTTTATATATATATTTGCATATGTAAGGGCTCTGTCCTGAATAAGTATTCTTTCATTACTTACCAGAATTTTATTATTTTAAATACCAGTTTAGTTATGGTTGTATTGTACGTGCTGATGAGCAAACAACTTCGATTTTTGTGATTTACAATATGATTGTCACAAGTTTGACGAATAGTTTATTGAAATTACGTAATTTAGTATCAAAAAATAAGTAAAATTGCAGCAATGTGTTACTTTCTTTCACGAAATCTGCTTGTATCTTTACTCTGTAGGCTGTTATATATTACCGAAATGAAATATGAAAATCCGCCGAAAACGACACGCCATAACTTTACATTCCGTTTTTTATTTTTTGAATGTTAGTGTGTGTGTGTGTCGGAGGTACGATTTTGTTTATCCTCATTAAAGCATATTAACTCCTGTGCTTTTTGTCGGAAATTTCTGTAATTTACTAAAGAGGTTTGCTTATTAGGGATATTAAGGCTATTAAATCTTTATAGTTAAAAAAGAATAAGGAATAAAGATATAAAGATTTCTTAGCATCAATAAACTGCCGAAAAGATTCGTGTATATTTCGAGTAGAATGAAACATAATAACGAAATTATCCGTTTACATTTTATATCAAACCTATTCCTAATTTAAAAACTAAGTCGTTTTCATTTTATTATAATTAAAATTGTTACAATTTTAAAAATAAAATATTGTAAGAAACGGTGCCATCAAATATTGCAGAAAAAGTTAAGCGACTCGTGGCAGGAAGTTCTTTTTTTAACATTTAACTTTTATTTAATGCATAAAAAATAACCAAGGAAAACAAAATAAAAGATGGCGGAAACAGAATACAAGTGAAAATCAGAACCGGGCTTCTTCTGTAGCTTACAGAAGATTAAAAAACTATCAAAAGTTTTGTCAAACTAATTAATAGTTGAGACCGAAAGCAAAGTTTCCACATGCATTACTAGTTAATTTTAGTCACGTCCTGCAGAAAATAAATTACAACATATATTTCAAACAGTGAATAAAAGTGATATCGAAGGATTAGCAAGAAGTAATAAACCCTTGTGATATTATTTACTTCCTTCTTAGCATCGTTAAATTGTTCGAAAGTTTAATAAATTCCTGTTAATACAAATGATTTTATAATTAGAGATTAACGTCTTCCTATTTTACTGTGCATTCATGTACGTGCATATTAGATTTATTCTTTTACAACAGAAAAAAATTTTGTACATCAATCTAAAACTTTTAAATACTTTAAAAATAAATGTAAATCATGCGGCAAGTTAACAATAAGAAGAAGAAAAGACAAATTACAGTTTAAACTATATCAGAAACAAAGTAGAGGACGTAATATTTTTGACTATAACTCAATTATTCTACTTTATATTAAGATAAATATATTTAATATGGAGTATCAAAGAACATAGAACAGAACAAGTACAAACACTGCAGGAACAGAAACATCAATGATTTAGAAAAATACCTCTTTGAAACAATTATCCATGCAGAATAATACAGCGTTAGAAAGAATATATTAATAGAAAAATTTCAATAAAATTACAAACCAGATAAAATAAATTCAAATATACAGGTTTTCCTTACATTAGAACACTGTTGAAGCAATAGACAGTGCGTTGTTATGTGAGCATTAAGTAAGCCATTATATATGGTAAAATAATACGAACAAGTAAACTTGGAGACATCTCATAACAAAAAAAAATATGTATAGAAAACATTTAAAAAGACCGTAATAATTTTTTAAAAAAACAATAATATTAATAAAAATTTAAGTGTGAAAATTAATCAGAGTTGAATTAACTTATTATCAAACACAGGAAAACATATAGATTAAAAAATCGTTACAAACAGATACGTGTGTTTTCCGCTGCTTTAATAATTTAATCCCATTTATATTTATATGATAAAAATGAAACCGTACTAGTGTATTTAAAAGTTGTATACAGATTAAAAATAAAAATTTGTACATAATTTATATATAAAAATGTTAAAAATAATAATGAAAAAATTAATATAATATACAAATAAAAGTAAAGATTAATAAAAACATATGTAAAATGTACATTAAAATCTATGAAAATGAAAAGACGAACCGTAGCTCATTAGTGTGTAACAAAAGCTAAACGAAGTCGTTTGATTGGTAATGTCAAATCGCACTGCCGTTTTGACAATAACAATCAAAAAACTTGTATATAAATATCAGTGTTTACTCTATTTTCTACTTGTTCTATACATTATTAAACATGGCGATGGATCAATATCGAACCCTAAAGCTTTTTTCATTTTTTTGTCTCGTGGGAAGTTTAAATATCGAGACACGCAGAAAAAATTCGGAGGTAATTCATGTATATATGGATGTTCGCGTGTGTGAAAAGGAAACGATTTTGTTCGCCCTTTTTGAAGCTTAATAACACCTGTGCATTTTTGTAATTTTTGTGTCAGAAATTTTTATAACTTTTTAGAAATGTTTGCTTACTAGTACATTAAGATTATTGACTTTTGCTGGTTAAAAGCCCATGGGGTGTGGATATAAAGATGGTTGTGTATTTCTCGAATAGAGATATATAATGACGATTTTACCTCTGAGTATCATTTATAATTGTTTTAAATACCCATTCCTGCTTTCGAAATTAAGCTCTTTGTTATTTAATGGTAGTCAAAATGTAAAAATATTAAATATCATAAGAAATGGCGCCATTAAATGTTGCCAGTCTTCAGCAACTTGTTGCTGGTATTTTTTTTTAATTTTTTTACCTATTTACTTGTATTTAGTGAATAAAATATAACCAAAGAATGAATAAACAGTTGCGAAATAAGAGAATACAATTAATGAACAATAATCTGATTCATTTTTAAAAAACACTAAACCAAATTTTATTTATTCTGATGAATATTTCAGACCGAAATCGAAACGTTCTACATGTAAGCCATAACTAATTAATCTAGTAACATATTGCAGAAAGGATAATATAACAAAAAATGCAAATTGTCATAGAGACATGAGAGGATTAGCAACAAGTAAAAATCCGTTCTGATATTTTTCACTTCCTTCTTAGCATCGTTTAACTACTAGAAAGGTTTATCGTTTCCTGTTAATACACATTGTTCGATAAATTGGAAATCGACGACTCTCTATTTTATTATTCATTCATGTACACTACTTGCATACATAATTTATTTTTTTCACAACAAGAAAATAGAAATTCCACAGAGGAATCTAAAACTTTTCAATATTCTCAAGTAACGATCCGAATCTTTATAGTTAGAAGTCTATTATATGTCGTGAAATGAACTCTTCATTCAGAAATTTAAAAAAATTAAATAATAGAAATCATGTAAACAGACAAAAGATTTTATAAATATTTGTAGTAATTTTATACTAATTATTTGTATTTGTACTTTTATTATAAATTAATAAAGTGATTAATAAAATGAAATTAAAAACATAGATTATTCTATTAATTTATAATAATGTAATAAGAGTACTTTTTACAAATGCAATTTTCGAGAATACACATTTATTCGTAAATATTCAAAGTAAATAAACAAATACATATATATTTTTCAATAGTAAAATGTATCATGTATGGAAGTAAACGTAGACACAAAAATTTTTTCTCTAGGATAAAAAATATATAAAACAATGTCAGTCGTTTTACAACCGATCAGGCCAGAAATTTATTAACATTTTTTCGAAAATACTGGTTTATTATACGTAATTTACAAGTTTTCTGCAATCAAAACAATGATATAAATAAATAAAGTTAACTGAAATATACAAGGTTTCCTTGTTTTTTTTTTGTACGATGTGACGGTTTCAGCTACAGGCCTACGAAATTTGACATATAATCCGCGAGGGCAACTAATTAGGAATTTTTCGGAGCTGGTTTGGTCTTTCAGCCAATTTATTTCAAGTGTCCACATTCGGAAAGAGTAAAATACCCTATCTTCCAGTTTCCGTAAAAGTGTTGAATACCATTTTGATTTTAGATGAAACCAATTAACATGTAAATCAATGGTTAGGTATAGAATGTAATACACAATACGAGAATTAATACAGTTCTGTAAAGCTAAAGATAAAAATATATCAGTGATATCCGTGAATAGAAATGTTATCCACATAAATAGTACATACGTTACGTGAAAAATTTTCGAAATTTAACATTAAACTATTTGTTTAAAAAAGATCGTTAAACAATTTTCAAGATTACAACTGATTCACAATCAGAGAATATGTTATAAACACACTTGTAATAGTTACAATGAGATATCTGTCCACAGGAAACAATCCGCAAGCAGTGAATCTTGGTAATTCTTCTATAAATTTTCCATAAAACGAAAGATGATGCGCGAAATTTCTCATTGTATAGCTGTTGTTGAACAAGGTTTTCTTATAGATAATCTTTATGACATCATTTGCAGCATCAGTGACTCTACTAGCTGACATACAGAGATCAATAAAATAAAAGAAAGGAATGACAGAAAACATGAAAAACTTTGCTATAAAATAATACTGCGTAGATGTCATTTCTTGTATCAAGTACAGGCTGAATACAAGAGAGCTTCCAATGAATGTACTCCAGATTAGTAGCATCGGAGAGAAAACACGTTGCAATTCATTACAAATATCGACAATATCCGAGTACATTTTTAATATTTTGAATAATTCTGAAGAGGAAGTTAAGCAGTTTCCAATATATTGATTCAAATTATTAAAAGCGTGCTCTAATTTGTTACAGATTACAATGAAAAAAAGAAACAAATGCAGAAGGGGCAACATGACTAAAATACCGAACATTCCCTTTGTAAGAATTTCATAATATACATAAATAATTTTTCTGTATTTTACATTATATTTTATAAAATATTTTTCGTTGTATGGTGTTGCTACGTGTGCCGAAACTATGAAAATAATATAGCACACCCAGAAAAACAAGACCTTACACATAATACAAAGCGCATTTGTTGAATATCCTTTGTGGATAATCTTCAAATGATTGAATTTTATAATCAGAGAAGTAATGCTTTTTTTCTTTATTTGAAAGTAGCATCGAGATGCTACACTTACTATTATGAAAAACTTATAAAAAGCAATCGCTAAAATCATTGCAGTGTTGATATTCGAATATATTTCAATAAAGTGTAAATATTGATATAACACATATAAAACGAAGAAGATTTTACTAAGAATTACGATAATTACTTCAAAGAAAGTGATTTTTCTTGTCTTGTAGTTCAAACCGATTAATTTCATAGAATTCAGCAGCCAGCTCCATGATTTTTCATAATCAGTATCGTCTACTTTCTGTTCTGTAAAGTCGTGGATATTATCCATCGGTGGATATTATTATTATAATAATTAACTGAAAACAAATAATTATATCAGAGTTGTTACAGTCAGCTTATAAATTATCTTTTAAATTTTTTTTACTATTTTTATTAAATACCCAAGTTATACAACTGAAGATCGTTAATCCGGCATGTACTCTTGGTGCCGGATTAACAAAAATGCCGAATGAGTTATTTATGATCAGAATTCTTCTGGCATTTTAGACTGAGTTGGAATCGTTTATGTGTCTTTGTGCATAATTATACTTTATTCAGAAACCTGAAAAAACGTTAACACCTAAATAGTGATTCATTTACCTGAAAGCCCTCCCTTATCCTTAACAGAGCGCCTGTATGTTTCATCGCCTTACATCATGGATCCAAACCATGTTGTTTAAACTTTCGCCATGACATTTAACATTTACGTAACAATAAAAATTATTATAAAATTGGTTTGGTCAGTTTATTATTTTGTTAATAAACGTGAATTTCTTTTTTAAAGTTTACTACAGAAGCTACAGTAGGTTGTATAAAACAACAAAACGTGTGTTATCACTGGTATGTTTTCTCCATTTTAAGAACTATTTCGACATAAATAAACTTTTTTTAGAATTTACTAAATTCTTAGAATTCATTAATTAAAGAATATTTTATGTTATCAACCCACCTGGTAAATTTATGGTAGTAACAGAAGCAATTCTCTGAGTAGAGTACAGTATGAATATAATTAAAAGCTTTCAAATTTTTATTTTATTTATTGTGGTAACTGGTTTGTCACGAAAGTAAAAGTAAAGTTTATTAATTTTTTAATTATTATGTAAATTATTTTTGAAAATTTGTTTATATCGAATTTAATTTCGTGACAAGATTTTCAATTTTCTCATTGAAAGAGTTTTCTATTGTGTTGAAATTAAATTAAGGAAAATTTTATTAGCGTGTTTAAAATATGGTCTGTTGCTTGGTACACAAATTTATTTAATCAATAAGAGCGTACAATGCAAGATTTCTGGGTGATTTTTTAAAAATAAAGACAGTGAAAATAGGGTACTTTTATATACAGAATAGGCTGATTTTCAAGGCAATATTTTAATTTTCCATAAGATTTTCCTTTACTAACAACAGTATATTCATATGTTTTTCAGAAATAGTTAATCTATGCTTTATCACAAAGATATATTATCAAGAAATATGCAGAAATAACATCCTGCAATAAACATTGAAACGGAAAGGATTGGATTGTTGGGATGAGACAAAGTAACACATGGCCGATTTGTCTGGGAGGCCTTTCAACAGAAATCTTGCCATGTTGTCGAGTGGATAAAATCACCGAACGCTGGAAATTGGTCATGAGTTCATGCCTAACAAACGGGTCATGTGGACTTTTTCGAATTATCCTTTATATGTGCCAGTTTCCTGTAGAAAGTCATCTCGGGAGGCAATCCCCTTACCATATCACCCATACCTTATTCAACCAAACCATAATTTACGTCAACATTTCATAAGATTGTAAAAAATTATTTTGGCATATTTCTGAAATACTTTAAAAAGTTATCTTAAAAAAGTGCAGTTTTGCAATAACGCATATAATGAAATACTGCCATATTTATGTGATATAATTTTCTTTGAGTACTAAATTGGCTAATACTCGATTAACGTCAATTGTTAAAAATAATCCCACAGGAATTTATGCAAACAAGAATCTACTATATTTAATTCGAAATTAAGATAAGATAAATTTTTAAAAAGTTATCTCTAAAAATCACGTGTTCAACAAACCCTGACGCAAATGTCCTTGGGTAACATTGTCTTTATCTAGGACACAATTGGCTGAAACACTGAGTGCTGGACTGCATGTAAACGTGTACCGTCTGACGGCGAAAAGAAGAATTTTCTACCACAAAAGTACTTCGTTGACAAAGAATTTTGATTGTAGTTGAAAGGAATTTTCTCAAATCTTCGGAAAATTTTTCTGTATTTAAAAGCAACCCTCCCAAGAAAAAGACAAGTGAACCATTCGAATGATTGAAAAATTAATAGAAATTTTTCTCTTTATTACGTAAGCTATTACAAGATAAAGATGATTTAATTTACTGTTACTCCGTATCTCTTGTTTTTCTTCTCTTGCATGACAAACTAGGTTGTAAAGTCCATTTAAAATATGATTCATAAAAATCTTCTTATCTTAATAAAATAATTTGTAATTTTTCATTTCTTAAGTTTGAAGTATAATTAGACTCGCAAGATGAAACATCGAATGGGAAATAAACTTTTCTGGAATAGAGGACATTACCAATGCGTTTGAATAAGTTTGAAGTAAAAAATAATAATTCAAAGAAATTAATTTTTATTACAAAAAAAAACTTCGAAAATTCACTTTTTTCTGATTTTTTTTTTTGACAGTAATACTTGGGCCCTCCAGTGACCAAGTAGTTCCGTTTCCTGAACACTGGTAGTTCGGTCGTGGGTTGGCGCCTCGCCAAGACGGGCACGCCATGTGGAGTTTTCCGGGTTTACTGCAGGTCTGTAATGCCTGAATTGAGGTTACTCCTCAATTCAGGCAGTTACCCAGTTACCCTCAGGCAGTTACTCAGGCAGTTACCCTCATTTCAGGCATTTACTCAGTTACCCTTAAAAAGGCTTCCTAGGTATTCCCCTTAGTAAGATAGCTTAACAAACAGAGTAATTCTTGTATTTATCGTAAAATAGAAAAAATGATGTTTTCTAAAATCATAATGGAGGACGTCCTCCTTTCGGTAAAGCTGTATATCTGGTAACTTTATCATTTGATAAGTCTAATTACAGTATAAAATAAAGGCAGCTTTATTGTCTCTGCAAATAATGAGCGTGGATGCCACGTTGGTAGTCCTAAAAGTCGTAATCTTCGTGTCTTATTTTAGAATATTTAAAATTTTTTCTGTTTATCCATTCCACGATTATAATGGTTCATTGCATAGCTTTCGGTTATAACAGTAAGAAAGGTAGAAAACTGAGGAATAAACATCACAATGTATCCAAAGGTAACATGTAGAAGCTAAACGTGTTTATTGTATAGTAAATTATTCGCGAGTAAATATATGTTTAAATTCACACAAAACGTTGGTATTTAGTTTTAAAATTCAAGTTTCTAAAGTATCAAGGGGTATATAAGTTGAAATTCTGCTGACTTATTAATTTATTTATTATACATTGCTGAATAAGGAAAATTTCATGCGTACTCACTAGTTAAAACCTGTTTTAAATATAGAAAAATTCAAGTATTGAAAATCACATCTTGTACAAGTCATGACTCATATCACTTATTTCATCTTAAGTAATAATAATACAATGAAAATAAGAAGATACATTAAATATTAATTATCTTTAACTCCATATTTGCATGAGATTCCTTATGTTAAATATATCGTTGAGTCAAAGGATTCAAAGTGTTTGTAATTTCCAGTTTAGGGAGAAACCAGTGGTGAAGTGAATAAAACTACTATAAACATTTTAGTGATTTATCACGGGTTCACTTCTAACAGGAGGGTCATGTGAAGTTTTCTGGTTTTCTTTACGTGTGTATCACTCAAGTAGGGGCAGTTTCCCGTAGAAAGTCTTCCTGGGAGGCATTTCCCCCTAGGTAGATCGCTCACGTGCTGTATTGCTGTATTTTATGAAACCAAACCTTTATAAGGAGGACGTTTACAAGTGTCTAATGATCCAAACACGTTTTCTGTTATATTTAATATTAACAGAAATGAATTTAACAATCAAAATTTAGTTATAAATATCAACCGAGGTTTGTTTAGACATCAAAACACCATTTCTGATAAGATAACGTCTAAATATAATTGCTATAATGAATTATTCCATTATATAATATTGTATTGTTAGGTAAAACAATTCATATTTCAAACAGTTGTAAATATTCTACAATTATGAAATATGGAAATTGCGATAAAAAATGAATTTTTATATTTCGCGCAGATCGAAAAATGTTCTATTTGTTGTACACTTGTGTACGATGGGTACATCAAAGCACGTGGATAAAGGATGGGCCTGGGTCATCGCCTTCGCTGCCTTTTGGACTATGTTTACGGTGATATCTATACATAGAGCTTCTGGGGTTTTCTATACAGCTCTCATGAAAACTTATGGAATTTCTAGAGAACAAGCAGCTTGGCCTTTTTTCCTCAGGAAACCTATTGCCTTTTTTATGGGTTTGTATTATTTTACACTACTTAAATGCTTAAAATATTTTTTCATCTGCAGAATTTATTTTAAATTTTTTCTACATTTGTTTATGTTTATTATATTAATTATATTTACAGAATTTTCGTAGATATTACAGAAATAATTAAAAGAAAAAACATTACATTTAGATATAATTTAAAGAATTTGTTATTTTGTACATTGAACACAAATTGTTTTAGTATTAAAGCTAAAGAGTATCTACGATAATTTTAATGCGAAATAGTAATTTGTATTACATTAAATTTCGTGGATCATCTAGAATGATTTGAATCATTGAAAATATTAAACATCGCGAAACATCCACGTAGGAATTTAAGATCACTTCTTTACAAAATAAAAATTTCGGTTAATGTTACCCTTGGTGCCAAGATGGCGGCTCGTCTCTGATTCCATCAAGGAAACAGTGGGACGCACGTTCTAACCTAACCTAACCTATACTAATAATTTGGTTTCTAATAATTATGGTGATTTATTAGAATAGGTTAGGTTAGAACGTGCGTCCCGCTGTTTCCTTGATGTAATCAGAGACGAGCCGCCATCTTGGCACCAAGGGTAACATTAACCAAAATTTCAATTGAAATCATCTACGAAATATACAGTAATTCGAATCTAGAATTATAACCTTATGCATGGTATTCCTGCTAAAGATTTTAGATATAACAGTTAATTTTTATAAATTCTATAAATAAATATAAGAAACTGAGTAATTACTTCTTAAAAATTTAGATATTCAATAAGGATTGGATATATTGATGGAATAAGGAAGCACAGCAGATTGGCGATATGCCAAGGGGGTAGGTGCTCCCCGGAAGTACTTCTTAAGAGGAACTTCCCCTATTTAGATATTATGCACACGAAAAAAATTGGCCAGAACCCGTGACCAGTGGTGTTATCCACTTGGGCTTCAATAAGAAAATAACTATTTAATAAGACATTAAAAACTAACTTATTATAATAGCAGGAATAATGAAATGTTATTACTAATGTACGGTTAATAGATTAAAATAAATTACGTAATTTTTTCAGGTACTTTAGTTGGAGTTCTGATCTCATCCTTTTCCATTAAGACTTTAATTTTATTTGGTGTTACCGTTGGGACAATTGGAATGGCCACTCTATACTTCGTTAACGACATCCTATCATTAATATTAATATTTGGATTATTTCACGGTAAGAATTTATATGAGATTTTAATTAAATTCTTCGTGAAATTTTTAAAATTTTATATTTTACAATTGTTCTGCAAGGGGTCTTATCTACAGTATCAGATAAACATATGAGATATCTCTTACACAACTAATCTTATAATAACCGAAGCTTAAAATTTACAGCAAGGACTGTTGAAAATTAACTCAGGGAAAGCATTTCTTTTGTTTATTTATTTTAAATTAAATACAAAAATTATACATTAAATAATTAAATATTACACATTATTGAAATTACTGTAATTAATAGTTATATTTAAATCATTTATTTGATTAGATAGTTCGGATACCAAAAGTTAGCTATGGACAAGATTCTATTAACTTAGTTTTATTTGTACACTTAATGTATTTAAACAACTTAAATTTATAAAACGGGAAACAATGATATGGAGAAATAGAGCATAAGAATTATGGAAAATGGCAAAAAAAATGTTGATAGAATATTTACTAATTCTACATATATATATATAGGATGTCCCGTAAGTCTGAAAGCATATGAGTTATGTTAATCTTTGTGTATTCTTTTACAAGTAAAGCATGGCGCGGAGTAACGAAGAACAAATTCAAGTTATTTTGTTCATGGAGATCCACAATCATTACGAAGTCGCTGAAGAGTATAAAAAGCTGTATCTAGATCGTTGTGTGATTGATAAGAATTTTGGATGCAGCCTGTTAAACTCTCAGGCGACTTGATGCTGACTAAATCTCTATGAACAAAATAACTTGAATTCGTTCCTCGTTACCCAGTGCCATGCTTCACTTGTAAAAGAATACACAAAGATCAACCTAACTCCATTGGTTCCAGACACTCTACGTATATACATACGTGCAATACCGACCAAGGCGCCCTAGGCAGATTTGAATCTTGGCATCCTCCCATTTTACAACTAGATGAGTCTTGTATTGAAAAACCTATACATGAGAAAGATCTAGATGTTTACATAATATGTCTAATTAAAATAATTGATAAATATTTTTCTTCAACTGATACTGACTGTGGTGCCTCTAAATTTTAGCTACTCGCTCTACACGCTCACTTGTGGTCGCCCTGTATTTAACGTTACTACAATTACACTTATAATATTGTTATTGTGATTATTATATATGACTTGAAGAAAATTCATTTGTTTTCAGGTATTGGTTCAGGAGTTGTCAGAATGTGTAACGTCATATCCGTTAATAATTATTTTAGTAAGTATCGTACTGTTGCTTTAGGAATCATGTTAGCAGGAATTTCTACAGGTGCTTTCATTTTTCCACCCCTTATTGAACTATGTATTGACGAATATGGACTTCGTGGCACATTCCTCATTTTGACAGGAATAATCCTTCAAGGGTTCATCGGAGCGCTTTTATATCGCAATCTTCCAAAAAGTGAAGAACCGAAGCCTGAAGTAAATGCAAAGAGAACTAGTGTTACGGAATTTATAAGACGAAGATCCTTTGATACAGCCATTACAATTTTAGAAAATAATTCACCTAATAGAAAAGAAAATTCAAAAATTAACAAACCTATAGAAGATGCTAACATTAAAGAAAATATATTTTATAAGGCCATCAAGTCCTTAATGTTTATCTTCAGTATCCCTATGTATCACGTTATATGGATCTCGTACGCTATATTCGATATTAGTTTTTCGACTTTTATCACTGTTATTGTGGATCACGGTATGGATTGTGGAATCGATGAACACCAAGCAGTCTTCTTCCTCTCTTCCTTATCCATTGCGGAATTATGTGGACGATTGGGAGGAGGATGGATTGTTGATCTAAATGTTCTTAGCAGGAAGAATTTTGTCAGAATAGGGTTTTTATTAATGGCTGTTATGTTTGTAATTATACCTTTATTGAAAAATTTCATTGTATTACTTGCCATTACTGCTGCTGTTGGAATTTTAGGAAGTTGCATTCTGATTAATGGAACTCCTCTCTATACAGAATATTTAGGTTTAGAAAGGTTACCCTTGGCTGCTGGATCTGGATCTACAATTAGCGGTTTGATAGGATTGGCCACACCGAAAATTATTGGTAAGTATTTTTTATACATACAATTTAGTGTAATAATTCGTCTCTAGTTTTAATACTTGAACTTCAACAGATAGCAGCATATGCTACAATGTAAGACTGGACTTTTAGACAGTGTTGCCAAGTTTTCTGTAGCTAAATCTAGCTACAGTATTTTAATTTTGTATTTATACTTCCCTCGGAATAATGAGCTAAGCCGCATTACTAGCATGTTTATTCTTACTCTAGAAAATCACTTATCATCTGATTAAGATTGATTGAAAAACTTCACAAACGCTAATGAACAGGTTTTTTGCATAAACTCATCATTCAAAATGATTCATATGAGTATAATATTTGAAGGATTGGAGGGTAAATTTTACACTCAAACCTTTCAAAGGAACTTCGAAAGGTACCCACATGAACCTAGTTTTGGAAAAAATGAAAATACAGATTCCTGTTTACTTTCTATTCAAAAAAGCAAAATTACAAGAACTACTGACTGATTCACCTTCCAACATACATGTGCGTAACATTATCATTGCGTATTTTGTACGTATTTACATATAAAAAGATAAAAAGAATGTAAGAAGTTTTTCAGAATTTGTCCGGAAGCGAATAGTATCTTTAAGGTCGGTGTAACGTAACTGGCAATGCATCTTCACGTTAAGCAGGAGTTGCAAATCCGACTCTTTTTTTCAAAACATTCTAAATTAATTATTAAATATTAATTTATCGTAATCATTAAATTACGACAATACATTTCGAAAAACACAATAGACTATAATCGTTTACTTCATGACTCACCATTACGATTAGGATGAATTTTTCATTGTGTGAGGCTTTGTGTTATTTATTCCTTATAACATTGTATAGTTTAAACTTTATTTATAAGAACAAAATCTTATTTGAAGAAGTTTCAATTTATTTAAAGCATTCTTGACGATAGTTTTTTAAAATTAAACTAAAAAACATACATACGTATTACGCATTTTCTCGATCTTGAAATTTTCAGGAAACAAACGGAAGAATTTTACTTCTCTTTGCAGTAGATTTTTCCATAATATTTAAACTAAGCATACCGACTTTCAATTTCTTATATTTGTTCTCCTTTTTAAGTATTGTTTTGTTTCTTAAACTCACAATTTCCCTCAGTATGTTGCTCACTTTATACGGACAATCTCGTTCATTTTGCTCTAACAAATTCTAATTTTCATAATTATATTTTTTCAGGTTATTTCAGAGATTCAACAAATAGCTACAACGCTCTCTTCTACAAATTTTCGGCTTTTCTTTTCCTTTCATCATTTCTATGGATTTCAGAACCCATTTTTATGAAGCTCCGTCGTTCTAACTCAACAGTTCCAGAAACGTTGGCAAAAGAAAATGAAAACGTAACCAATAGGTAACTTCAAATTTTGATGCATACATACGATTTGTTAATTTGTATTTACATTGTGCAACATTTTTAAAAGTTACCTGTATGGTTCCAAAAATCACATTAAATAAATACACGAGTATTTTTTTATTTTTACTTAATTTTTAAGCGTAAAGTTATATTGTTTTTCTTAAAATAAAACTGTGTAAAATGGAATTTCAATTAATTATTAAATATACAGTGTAACTTAACAGCATATTAGTTAATTAAAGGTACTGTCAAATCGTTTTGTGAGAATATTGTACGCCATTACAGTAATTTGACGTGTCATTTTACGTTTCTTCATTATAAAAAATGTGGGATTTATGCCAATCCCACTGACCTAAAAACGTTCAATATTCTAGAAGAATAAATGAACGTTAAATTGGTGTAAAGTTTTGAACACACTGTCCTGTGGGCAAACGCATTATGAGTTTGGTCACCCCCACAAAAATTCCTGGGGTTTTCCGCCCATCCAGATTCGATTCTCGATTTGTCAGAGGAGAGTTAACACCTTAACCGCTCGAACATCTGGTTGTCAGAATTAATGTAATGTAATTATAAATTTATTTCTGCTAGATGGCCGAGTTAGCTAATCCTTTAGCATTATCTCTGACTTATTTTGAGAAGATCAAAATTCAAGTTGAGTTCAGAAGTTTTCTTAGGTCACTTTTACTATCTGACCTATGTCGAGTGAAATCAAAGATGTGCAAATATTATTTTTATCCACCTTTAGTTCAATTCAATTTGTAATTAAATGTATTTACATGTACAATTACTGTAATATATACCAAGTGAATATTTTATTTTGATAAATTTTTTCAAAGTAATAATATAATGTTCGGTTTACCAAATTATTGTACGAGATACAGTATACATTGATAAATTTAAAAGTATTACAAAAACAGTTGTCATACAAACTGTAATGTATTTCCCGAATGTTAAAAATTAATTTAAATGTTTTAGTATAAAAATATATATTTTATAAATAAAGCAATATAGTAATCAATGCAGTAGTCAGTAATTTGTTAACTTCAGTGTAACTGAGAAAGTGTGAAAACAAAGAAAATACGAGTTAAGAAACGGTAAAAATTGAATGATATTTAACATTATTTTGTCCTCAGTCAATCCTCATTGACTGAGGACAGAAAAGAATAAAACAAAAACAAAATTTTGACAGGGGATTATTGTATAGCAGTGCATACCAATCTGTTCGTTTATATCAGGGATGGCCAGCACGTAGACCGCGGGGGGCCGGTCGACCGCAAAGGTTTTGAAAGTAGCCCGCGAAGGTAAAGTTGAACAATTTGCTTTCACTTAAATTAATGTTTAAAAATCTTAATCGATAATTTATTTTTACAACAATAGACCGTCTGTGCAACGTACCCATACTGTTTGTATTTATCCCGATGAACAATGCAAATGAATGTTAACTTTTAAATTAATTGTAGTCGCAATGCATGCGCGTATAAATGGCAATCGCATAAAATGGCGCAAAATCATGTGTCAGACAGTAACATGACAGCCCCTGGCTTCAATCCACTTGTTACTCTTTGTTTGTGCACTTATATTTACTTTCAATTTTAGTTTTTTTTTATTTATTCATACAGCGAACAGAAGCAGGTATGTTAGTTTATTAATTATTGTTTTAAATGTTATTAATATTTAACCCTATTATTTTAGAATGAATAAACCAAGTACAGGCCAGAAAAAATAAAAACTTATCATTATTTATTTATCATTATTAATTATTTATTAAAATATGTATGAAAAATTTGAAAAATTCTAAAATTGTTCGTCCATATTCATAGTCGCCCGCAGACTATATTTTACTGAAAAAGTAGCCCCTAAAAGATAAAAGTTTGGCCACACCTGGTTTATATAGTACTTATAAAGTATGAAAGAATTCACAACACATTTCACTGAAAAAATCAACGGCTTACATACAAGTGTTATGAAATAAATAATATACGCTTTGAATTTTAACCTATCCAAAAATGTTTAATTGATAGATTTGCTTAAATATATTCAAAATACTATCCAAAATTCATAGTATCAAAATTAGTATAGAGATGTATTAATACTGTTTAAATGTAATTATTGAATTTAGAAATAGATGTTTATTGAAGAAGAATTTTTAATGCTATGCTAGAGATTTTTTAAATGAAATTCTCTCTTAATTTTGGATAAATTCTTCCCCAACTTCTATGAACATTCAAGCTACAAATTTATTTTGACAAATTTGTTTTGTGTAGATTTTGAAAATAATAACTATTTGTGCCATTTTTGTACCACGAATTTAATTATTTTGAAATTTTTAAAATTGATTAACTTGAACGATAGTGATTAAAATTAAAACAAACATACACTGAAAGAAATTCTGTCACCTCTGACCCAGTTATTTTTATAATAGGGAATAGGGCATCCCACTCTAAGTACTCTTCTTTCTTCAATCCACGTGTTTACACGGCGTCATAAGGATGACGTTTTGTTTTGTAGTTAATATTGAATCCATGCGTATTGTGGAAGTCTTTACTGTCTCAAATTTTCTTCAAAACTTAATACTGAACAATTCTAGATCACGTTTGCATTCTGTTCTTATAATTATTTTAAAATCATATAAAATTGTTATCGGTACAAATAAATCCACTTACATATTTTATGACAGATGAGAAATTTACCGTATTTTACGGCATTTAAAAGGCGACTTTTTTCAAGAAAAGATTCATAAATAACCTATCTTACGATAAAATTTATTTTTAATATACCAGTATTTTATTTTATATGCCGTATATAACTTTATCCAACTTTATTGTTTTCTGCTTGATTATTTTGAATTTTGACAATAAGCGGTTCTAGCAACCACAAAACACATGCAAACAGGCAAGCTCCTCCGAAATAATAGAACATGGTGGTATAACTTCCTTTCGTATCTCTAAAGTAACCTAAATAAATGAAGAATTAATTAAGCAATATAAGAAGTTCATTTCTGAATAGACTTATATATATTATATATTTAAATTTTATTATTTTGTACGTTTTGTAATCTCGTTTCCCTTTATGTTGTATGCTGTACCGACGAGTCAGAATATACTACATAGAGTGGCTAAAGAGACGCCATGTTTGAGGAAAACTGAATACACGTCCGCCATTTTCCTTTTAGTCAAGAGGGTGGTATTTGTAACGTGTAAAAGTGGTAGTACCGGTCGATTTTACTAAGAGCGCTGTAACCAAGTTTATAGCCACTCTATGTAGTATATTCTAGCATGTCTATGTCATACTATATACCAAGTTCTATAGTCTCGTTTTTCTAGAATGAGAGCTGGCAGCACGCGAAAACTAAATTTATATTTAGCGTAGATCTAAACTGATGAAATGTCTTCGTGTCAGTCCTTGTTATTCCATCCCTACACAGTTTTATATCTGGTAAAATGTGTGGGTATTACTGGTAAACACTCGAAATACACTACAACTGTAAATATATATATATATTGTTAGCAATTTGAATAAAATGTACAGACTGTCTCGCATCTTCATCTTTGTTTTTCAGCCTTTTATCGCTTATTGGGATGCAATTTTTAAATTGCAGACCTATAAATTTCCACTGTCTGACCGCTCTTCTTTCGTTAATCCAGAGAACAAAGTTAGATAAATGAAAATCGAGATCAGATATGAAAAACAGGGGATTGACACATGAATTAACTATATACCAATTTCCGGTCTGAACGTGATTGATCCTTATGATATTTTAAATTTTTTAACCTTTTCCTAATAGTGGCATTACCAATTACTTTCTTGCGGCACTTATTGCTTGTTATTGCGTGCTTTTAGTAATACATGTAACAAATATTATGGCGCTGCTCAGAAGTATATTTCGAGGCACTTTGTCATTGAAGTGCCGTGGGTGCAACCGAGTTTACAATCAATGAATAAGGTTTAACTACCTTTCAAAAAACTACCTTTCTGACATGTTCGAGCACTGTTTCAAGGTTAGATTAACAGAAAGACTGAATATCTGGTCTCGTATTTTCTGTCAGTTTTATTTAAAGGATTGAAAGCCAATTAACTGTAAAGAAACGTACAGGCGCTAGTGCATAATTAATACATTAAGAAAATTTAAAGATCGAATTAAGAATATTGATTTTTAAAAAATGCTGTTTTTATATAAGGTAAGTCAAGGGAAGATACCAAGAAGCAGTTCGAGAATATATTACTAAACTAGTAACTCATTTATCAGTTAACAGAAGTCAGTGCAACTCATTTGTAATAATTGCTGTCTACGTGAGTAGTGTAAGACAGAAGTTTCTTTTGATTTATTGCTTTTGGTCTTTTCACCAGCAACAATGGGCATAACAATGAATTTATTCTCATTGTCACTGGTGAATAGACATGTTATAATGTTTCTCTTCCTGATATTTTTACATATTGGGAACTACGTGGCTTGGCTAACAAAGGGTACGTGCAGCCGTGTTTGAGGAATAGACTGCAATAGATCTTTTTTTGACATTTGGGATATAATGCCACAATTTCGTCAGTGTAAGATACCAATTGAATAAAACCAATTGTTTTTCATCTTGTTTCAAATTAAAAATAATACTAGTTTATAGTTTCATAAAATTTTCGGACTTGGTAGGGATTACTGCAAAAAATGTATGTACAGATATTTATTTTCTGTTTACGTATTTCCTAAAGTCTAAGAAAATGTAATAAATGTAATACCACAAGGTTTAATAAAGTGCTGTAAACTATGTTTGCATAATGCCACGAAGTTGATGACTTTGGCATGTATAATAATATAAAACAATCTTTTATTATTGACTGCTGTACTTCATATTCTATACAATAGGAATCTTACCGCATGTTCGGGAAAGATGCTACATACGAAAGATAGGAAATTTCAACACCAGTATAAAGTCCTATTAATAAATAACGTCCACGTAGACGACTATAAATAATAATAGAATTTTCAGGACAGTAAGGATTTTCTAATAGGAAATTTCATTTGCTTACTACTTTTCTAGTAAATAACTGGTGTTTTGTAATGAGGCACAGTTAAATAAATGTCCTATAATTATTGTGTAAAAGTTTCGAAAATCAGTGACGGATATATTACAACATATTCCTGAAATATGTTATCTTCTATCGACTTAACAAAATAATACATTTAATTACATTGTTACTATTGTTAGCGGTTTATAGTAAAGCCTTCCAGACTCCGTTATATACAACAGAGGGAAAGTATGGCGATCGGACAAAAGTAACCCACAAAGATTTTTACATTTTTGGACTCAAGAGACTTTTAAACGTTGAGAAATGCAAAAAATTCGGGGAGAGGTAATTTTTGTATGTTTGGATGTTAGTGTGGTGGGGGCACGATTCTGTTTACCGAATTTGAAGGTTTATAGGCCTAATTGCTGTGCCATTTGTCGAAAATTTCTGAAAATTTGCAGGGAGGTTTGTATATTAAGATGATTCAAGCTAGCAAATTTCGGTAGTAAAAAGTCAAGAGGGCGAGGAGATAAAAGGGGTCGTCTGTTATATCTCGAGGAAGGACGGACTTAATTACGATTTTACTCGTTATTAGCGTTTACAATTTTTTATAAAACCCATCCTTAAAATTAAGTTTTTTTGCCATTTATAATAATAAAAAATGTAAAAGTTTTTAAAATAAAATATCATAAAAGATGGCGTCAGAAAATGCTGTCGGGAAAGTTAAGCAACTCGTCTCGAGATTTTTAATGAAGGAATCAATTCTGTTAGTATTGTTATTATTCAGACAGTATAATAAAATGAAAAGTGTTCCTTAAGTAATTAATTGATCACATTATTTTATTTGTTTCAATGTAATTTCATTATAGACTAAGTGGTAGTATGTCAATCGTTTAACGATGAAAATAAACACACTTACCTATTATGCTTGGCGAGGAAAAGTGAATAAATGCAGTCAATCCCCTTCCAGTTCCGTAACCCAAAGGAAGGTTTTTCAATCCTAAATATTCGGCAAAAAGTGCAGAAACGTTGAGTGTCAAACTACTATTAACAAATCCAAGGCATAGAGCAATAACGAGCAAACCAATATAAGTACTGCAGATGGGGGTTATAGAAAACAAAACTGCGTCTATCAAGAAACACAAAGTGATTACTGTTTCCCTCTTCAACCATCCCGCATCGACAACTAATCCGCAACACAATCGAGCAGAAAATTCCGATATGGATACCACAGACAGAATATAAACTGCATTTTTCTGAGGTATTCCACAATCCATTGCATAATCAATCATCACGGTTAAGAATATTATATTAGTAACACTGTAAATTGCAACTGTTATCCAGATGACATGAAACATAATGAAATGGAATACTTTGCGTAAAGAATTTAAAGCAGTAAAGAATTTTGTTTTCAGTGTTTCTTCTGCAGGGGTTACTGAATTGATTATTCTTTTATTTTCTTGATCCTTCTCCGAAATTGAGGGAGTTTTGTAAAGAGAAACAGTCACAAATGCCTGCATGGCTATTCCAGACAATATGAGAAAGCATCCGTGTAAGCCATACTTATTCAACAGGTAAGAAGTTACTATTGGAAAAATAAATGCACCGGTAGCTGTTCCAGAATATGTTATACCTAAAGCTATTGTTCTATATTTTTTAAAGTAACGGTTAACTGTAATGATGGTGCAGAAATTTACCATACCAGATCCGAGTCCTGTTAGAGAATAGAAGTACATTTAGAAGATAAATAGATATAAATTAAGATGTGAACAAAACTTACCTAGGAAGAATCCAAACTGTATGGATAATATTAATATACTCGTGGCGAAATAACACCCCGCTAATCCAACCACTGTAAGTATAACACCAATAATAGCTAACTTCTTAATGCTAACAAAGTGTGAGAAGAATCCTATAAAAATCCCTAATAATAAAAAAACATATTATTATTGTTCCATTAGATACAAATTTGGTAAATTGGGTAAATGTTTCTTAACTGAAAATGAACCAGTAACTTTCCTAATTGTAGGAGGCCATGCTGCATCTTCTCTCAACACATCAAAGTTTGTCCTGAAAGCAATGAAGAGGACTCCTGTCGATCTTAATATTCCAACATCAAAAACAGTAGACAAGTATGCGGCAGCTAAAAATATCCATGCCCATCCTTTGTCGGGTGTATGAAACTTCATGGCTTTAACGCTTTTTCTTATTAGTTTTCACTTCATTTAAAGGAACCAAAGCGAAGTTAACTAGTGTTTATTCCACAAAGCGAAAGTTTCCTTTTGTATCTTGGATCATGCTAATCTGTAGTGACGTTTTTATCAACTCTCTATCGCTTAATGACCTTAATTTAACGATGTTAACTCTACAAGATTAAACAGTTTTAAAAAATTAAATTGATACTGTGTCTAACGTTATCACTTATGATTAATAATTTATATAAGTTTTAATTTATGAATATTTATAAATACACATCAAAGATATGTGTAAAAAATAATATACCGAGTTGCTCCTAATAAAGTATATGAATCTCTCTCTCTCTTCTCATCCTTTCCTCCTCCTCTCTTTATGGAAGAATATAACTGAAATCAATGATTATTGTAATTAGAAAGAATATATAATAATACGACAATATGCAATTTTTTCACTTTATAAAGCTCTTATTTCTGAGATAAAATGGCAATTTTTCTGTAATTTATTGAATTTTTAATTTAATCGATGATAGACAATTATGGCTATAAAATTGCATTGTTTCCTAAAATTGTACAAAATAATATGAGGAAAAAGTATTTATTTGTCTGTTAAATTGCGAAATATTGGTGTCTTTATCTACTTGTTTAAGTTTATGCAAATATTTCACATCAAAGTTGAGAAGTCAAGATCTTTAGAGGTCATCATTATATAACTGACCTTGTTGACTGTAGGAAATCCCAACTGTTTTATTGGCAAGTATGTATTAATAGCTAGTTTTATGCCTTTCAGTTAACTTTTTTTTTTTTTTATTATTAACGAAGCAAATTCTCTGTGAAGTTTTAGAGGAAAATGCAACTTAAGCATAGTAACGTGTGAAATGCAGAAAAAGCTAGGCAAATGAAAAGCTAGCAAGATTTCATGTTAGAACATTGAAAAAAAAGTGAAACAATGCTGAGAGCTTGCTGTAAAGGTAATTTTTTTTAATCAATGATTTTCATATATTCCTTCACATTTCACTTACTTCGTACTGGTTACTAGTATTGATTTTCCTGTAGGTTACCTCTCTTATCCATCTTTCATCACCTCCTCTCTTGCTGCAAATTATGTTTACAATATTTAAATTATGTACAATATTTTAAAAAATATGCTAAAGTTGTTCGCTTCTAGCATTTTACACTTATATAAACAATACTATTAACCTTTATTCCGTGAAACTGCCATATGTCTTAAATGTTTTCTAACATATATCAGTAAAAACTGTCTGTTCATTGTTACAAAGTATATATATATATATCTTAAATTTTGATAATTATTATGTTATTTTAAGTAAATAAAATAACATGTGTTATTAATACAATTATTAAATATGGCAAACTTAATTATTAAATTACTTAGTCTAATTTATAACCAAGAAACACTATTTTTTTAGTATAAAAAACGTATTTTATATATGTATTTTTGGGTAGTAGTTTATAATAGTTGAAACATGTTAAAATTAATTACAGGTTGATAAGATCTCCGAACACTGGTAGTAGAATTTGTGCCTCACCAACTAACTTACTGTCCACGTTTAGTTTTCTTCGCTTGTATAATATTTAAATAGGGGCCAATTTTATATAGAAAAGTGTTATGCACCTAAATAGGGATCTTCGCAGATCGCGTGCGTTGCTTTGCCTTAAACCATCAATCGAATGCAATCCAATTAACCCTAGCGTATGCTTCTAAGACACGAACGATTTGCGTGCTACAAGTATTTAAAATATTTCTGTTACATTACTTAAATTCAAAAATATTTCAGTATTGAAATCATCTACTAAAGCAATAATTTATATAGAACGAGCAGTTATTTTTTTGTGACATCGTCACAATTCCAGACTGCAACTTTTAATCATATTTTAAACATACTTATTTTAAATAAAGTGACTTTCGTTGTAACCCGGAAGTGTTTATATAGTTAATCTGTGCCTCTTGCCCCTATAAGTTTCAAATTTGGCCTTGTCTTTATTCTATCTGATTCCGTTCTCGAAATTAAGGAAAGACAGTCAGACAGACAGGACGGTGCGTATTTTTAGGTCTACAGTTTTTCAAACTGCAGCCCAAAAATTAAATACGAGAATAGCGCGCCATATAATCATTAATAACTCCCGCTTCTACACTGGTATAAATTCTTTATCGCAGTAACACAAAATAGGTAATTAACCTAATGTTAAGCTCATTCTTATGTGTTTGTTTTACAACGAATTCGATTAACCGGTTATATAGTAAAAGCGAGAGTCTACTTAGTTAAAATAAAGAGTAATTCAACAGAAAGTTAATATAATTTACCATACAAAGTGAGCTATGGCTCAAAGTGTATCTATTATAAATGTATAACACTTCCCCCGCGGGAGAGTAATTTCGAAAAATCCCTTTTTAGTGTACATTCTCTTGATATACCGTATTAAAACGCAATCAAACACGCAAAAAAACCTCATTTAAAATAGTATAGTAGAAGCCCAGTTCTTCACGGTAAGCCTTAATTTTTTCCCTCTCCCCCGCGGGGGGAGGAATATCAACATCTATATTATATAAAAACATGCGCGTATTCGATTATCGAACTTGCTTTTTGCAAAATTCCATAAGTTGTACGCTGTCTGAAGGTCGAATTACTGTACATTTTATACTGGAGCAGTGTTCTTCAGTCTTTTCAAACTTGCGCAAGTTGAAGAGAAATATAAATATCCTATATTTTACAAGTTTTCTTTTCAAATAATGATAAACCTGCAATTTTTTTAAGATATTGCATCTAAATTATAAAAGAAAGTTAAAATATTATCATTTTTCTTGTATAAAAGTATAATTTTATTTCCAAATTTTCCGTTCAGAAACTCCTGTAATAGTCCTGAAAATTGCTTCCAAATTTTTATTTATTTATTTAAATTATACGTGATCAAACGTAAATGTCACGCACTTAACATCCTATTTTATTTTTAACTTTATCTTCATAGAGAAGAAGCAAGCTTTATTTGACAATGCAAGCGTAAAATGTTTCTTGCTTCTGGCGCCAAATGTCGCGCAGTGGTGAGTTTTAGTACTAACTTTTTTTTTCTAAGAAAATCTCTTTGGCATGTCCTGAAATGTTATCATAAAAAATTGGAATGCTAAAGATTTTTCTTTCTAGCATTAAATAGGGGTACTTTAATTACATAAATTTAACGCTGAGATCATTTCTAAAATGTAGTTCGATGCAATTTATGAACGTACCAGGGATAATTTTTATAAACCAATTCTACTAACGGAAAAATTAATTGTGTTGTATATTATGTAGTCGTGATCTATTTCCAAGTACAGTACGTAACTCACATTTATAACTGCGCTTATTGCTTTTAAAAATGGCTCGCTTTACGACCATTAAAAATCTTAAAAATCTTAAGAAGTAATTAGTTTATGGAAGCGGAATGTAGTATATAAAAATATGAAGTAAAATTTAATTATATTTAGAACGTCCTACGTTTAAAATTTAACCGGTTCCTGGAAAACAGTCATTAAGTGAGACGTCGTAAATCGAGGTCGAATTTTCTATTAAGATCAGTGTTATAAATTAAGATTTCGTTCTTGAAATAAAACAGAAAAATATATTTTTTTAGTGTTCTAAATCTATCTAGTCTGCACGAAACAAAATATTTTTAATATGTAATTTTATACAGTATAATTAGAAAAATTATACCAGTTGTAAAAACAGATCTACAACATTACCAAAAGTTTTAATTGTACTTACGTATTATAAGTTGTAACATTCACTCTAAACAGAACTTAAGATTAGAATTCTTTGGAGATTAATTTATACTATAAATTTTCGAAAATACTTGAAAGGCACATTCATTTAAGCACTATTCTTACTGCCCTCCATATCCGCGGATTCGATAACCGCGGATACAAAACATTCAGAAAAACAAGTTTCGGAACGAGAAACGAATTTGCTTGTATTCTATGTTTTTTACGTCATTAAATGAGAGCTATGTAAATGTTGTAATAAAGAAAATGTTGCTGAAAAGCTGGCTGAAAATTTTATATTAATTCATTAAGATCACTAGACATGTCTATCTAATCGAAAAATCCTTGTTATTAATATTACAATTTATATAATAATTTGCAATACAGTAGAGCATCGATTATCCGACTCAATTGGGTACTGGGGTTGGTCGGATAACTGAAAAGTCGGATAACCGAAAGTATGAAAAAATACATTATTAGTATAGTGTATTAGGCCTGGTTTAAATACTAGCCTCCCTTTCATGGTCGAACCGGTGCTGCCAGCTAAAACATGCAAAAATGTAACAAAAATAATATTAAAGTAGCCAAGACATAATCAAATATTGTAGTGCCACATCACTAGCGGACATTTGAATTTGCCGACTACAACGCGGTCGGTTAACCGATAATTCGGTTAATCGAGGGTCGGATAATCGATGCTCTACTGTAATAGTTATATACAAAAACTGTAAAATTATCATAAGTGTCGTATGATATGCAAATTTGTATTACTTTAGGTAAACGATAAATGAAAAATAAATTATAGAAAGCAAAGAGGTAACAATTTTTATAAAACTAATTTATGTATAATATGAAGGATGAAAAGTAAATAATTGTTAATTAGATTCTGCTCCAATAATTATACTTCCAGGTCATAGTGGACAATAGTATTTAGTATCAGACATGTTTGTTATGGCATAAATATATCAAGAAATTACAGCAAGAAATCTTATGGTGATAATTATATCATATTGTAATTTGTTTAAATGTTAACTCTCGACCTAATTACGTTGAATTTATACCAACGGTGAGAGTTTTTACGAATAACTGTCGTCGAATGCATTTACAGTGTTTCTGAAGTACAGGTTTATGGCAATGTATTGAGGAAGCTAAAGAGGAATGGGTTAATGTTACCCTTGGTGCCAAGATGACGGCTCGTCTCTGATTCCAGCGAGGAAACAGTGAGACGCACGTTCTAACCTAACCTAACCTAACATATTCTAATAATTTGGTTGCTAATAATTACGGTAATTTATTAGAATAGGTTAGGTTAGGTTAGGTTAGAACGTGCGTCTCACTGTTTCCTTGCTGAAATCTGAGACAAGCTGTCATCTTGGCACCAAGGATATCATTAACCGAGGAAGGATTGTAATTGTAATGTGTAATGCTTGGTTTACATATAGGTATGTTTTAAATCGAAAATTTTGTTATTTTTTAAAAAAGGCTTGTATATTATATATATATTGTGTATACCCTTATAATCTTTTAGTTGGCTGAGGAGGAGCTTTGAAGCCCGAAACGTGTATAATTTCGCAAGTCTCAACTAAATAAAAGAAGAAAAAACCGCCAAGTGCCTTAATTTATAACACTTCATTGTGTTCGAAACAACAAAGTTAGAAGCACGGTTTCAGATTATAAAGAATAAAAAAAGAAAAAAACTATTACTATACTAATTAGTAACTAAATCGATAATTTACTTATCATTAAATATAATTTTACTTTTCTTACTTGTTATGTATATAGCAGGGGAAAGTATAGGGATAGTATCAAATCTGACTCTCCGAGTTTTTTGAAAATGTCCACCGAATAAATTCAAAAACATGAAAAGCACGGGGGAAAGTTTCCGTGGACGAATGTGTATGTGTGTCTGTTGGACCATATTTCGTTTAATATCTCAAGCTGGTAATAATTAAAAAACGAAATTTGGCATCGGTAACTTGTATATAAGGAGCATTTATGCTTTTAAATTATGGGATTTAGAAGTCAAAGGAGAAATAGTGAGTGTCACGTTGCATATCTGGAGTGGGATTGGTCTTATTGATGATTTTATTCGCTATTAGCATTTACAATTTTTCATAAAACTGATCTTTACTCTCAAAATTAAGCATTTTGTCATTTTATAATAATTAATAATATAAAAGTTCTTGTTTAACACAATTTGCTAACAGATGGCACCACAGACAATTTTTATTTTGTGCTAATATAGTATGTCTTTCTGTTTTTCGTAAGAAAACTTACATAACTCGTTACTGTTTCTTTTTGTTTTAATAACCGTGAGTTGTTAATTAGTGTGCTGTTATTCGTTATTGGATTATATAAATCTAGTATGTAATTATTCTAATTGTATTTATTTCTAAGTGTTTTTTTCTATGTGCTTTTATGATTGGTTTCTGAAAACTACTGTAAAACGAGAAGTAGAAAGAATATTTTTACCTTCCTTAAGTTGATAGTAATAAATTAAAAACGTGTTCCTGAAAATAATGACATACAAATTCAGATCGTACCTGCCAAAACATAGCCAGAAATATTTTAAAATACCAACATTATATACAGTCAAATAGGAAATATATACGAGTGTGAAAATAGGAGGCTCATAGAGTCGAGTGGATAAAACCAGTGAACACTGGTTTTTACCCCCCTCGACCCTATGAGACTTGGTCGAGGGGTGAGTTTGTACTATCCGGGTGGAGTTCTCCGGATTTTCTTCATGTGTTTATTACCTAAATATGGCCCAGTTTCCCATAAAAAGTCTACCTAGAAGGTAGGTCGCACGTCGCGGTATCTCATCAAACTAAGCCAAATTTAAAATAGGAGATTTGTAGGAAAGCGGTTATCGATTTACATACACTGTTGCGAAAACATTAATGCCGACCTACAATAGTAATTAAATTCTGCACGTGGAAGGGTAGTGAGAAAAATCATAAATTTATTACATCGTTAAAAAAACATTTTCATGACATACAGTAGAGCAGGGGTCCCCAACCTTTTTGTACCGAAGAGCACATTCTAGACTACCGGCCGGACGGCGGGCACCATTTATTTTTTCAAGGTAAATTTATATTTGGTCATAGTTAATAATACATACACATAATGTACAGAAAACATTTAATTCCAAAAATGTAATAAAACATACACAAGACTATTAACAATAATTTTTACAAAACAAGTAATTACTAAACAATGCATACAAAATCTACAAAGTATAAAAATTCTTTATAAAAAATATAAATCTGAAAGTAAATGTGATTTTTGGCATTGCATTTCATTGGCCATTGCTTCGTAATTACGAGAGTATGATGATATTCCTGCTCGTAAGCAATCGTCAAGGTGTTAATCTGTAAGTCGTGATCTGTACTTTGATTTTATGATATTCAGAACGGACCGGTTTATTTCATTTCAAGTATGTGAAATTTGGTTGGTGAAGATTTGGCGCGAAAGGAAAAAGAGATCGGTCGCATTTTGCTTTGTGCTTTTATCTGTGTTGGATGTCATTTCTACTTTTGAGTGGTTAATCATTAAAAACGAAAAAACTTTTACATAGCATTTTATTGAAAACTGAAATATTTTTATTTTTATCGTGGTCGCACAGCGGCGGGCACACGTAAAACGATCGGCGGGCGCTATGGTGCCCGCGGGCATAGGGTTGGGGACCCCTGCAGTAGAGCATCGATTATCTGACCCCGATTAACCGACTTATCGGTTAACTGACCGCGTTCTAGACGGCAAATTCAATTGTCCGCTAGTGATGTGGCGCTGCAATATTTGGTTATATCTTGGCTACTTTAATATTATTTTTGTTAAATTTTTGCATATTTTAGCTGGCAGCACTGGCTCGACCATGAAAGGGAGGCTAGTATTTAAACCAGGCCTAATACACTATACCAATAATGTGTTTTTTCATACTTTTCGATTATCCGACTTTTCAGTTATCCGACCAACCCCAGTCCCCAATTAAGTCGGATAATCGATGTTTTACTGTATTTACATATTAGTAAGTTATGAAGCCATTTCCATCATTTATCAGTTTGCATTAATTGACACACTAACAATTTGTAATTTGCAACGGCAGTTATTCATTTATTTTTAATCTAGAACAAAAACAGGAAATGTCAATTAAAGTTTGATATTTCCTGTTTTTGTTTGATAGATTTTAGAAAAATTAATTTATAAATCATTCTCGAGTGATATTTTCTATGGCGATACTGAATTTATTTAGCTACTCAAACATTTAAAATTGAATATAACCAATAAAATTAATTCCATATCACGTACAGTACGTATATAAAAGAATATTGTATATTATTAGTTAATACTGTATTCATTCACGAATAATTTCCATAGATGAAGAAATAAAGAATCGTTACAGGAGTGAAGCTGTATTTCTTATATTAGTTTCTAATTTAAGTCATATGAACGATTAATATCATCAATTGTAGGATTTCATTTCACATTTGATTATTACCCCAGTTTTAGAATTCTAGAACAGTTAAATTAGATTGAACATAAGATATAAATAATAATTGAGCTGTGTTCAGTATCGCAGAACCAAACTACTAGACTTTCCCCTAGTTACATTGTCTACGCTAATTTACTGGAAAGCTACAGATGACTTCGTGCATAGAGCGAGGTTATTTACATTGTTTACACTGCACTTAGTGATAATTTTGCAATTTTGTGATATTCTTCGTTTATTTTGCTTAAATTTAACTCTAGATAAGGCTTCTAACAGAGATGAGAGTTTTAGTTGTGTCAAACGTATTTTACATTTAATATTTTTTTCATTTGAGTTTCTAGCAATCCATGGAGTACTTTAGACACGTGGAAGGTAAAAAGTGTGTTGATGAATTTTTATTACGTGACCACTGTTGGTCCAGTAAAATAGTTAATCCAGTAGGCTTTGGAACAAGGGTACCGGAAATTCTTGGTATACCTGTATACTCTGCTGCATGCATCACTTAGCAAAGAGGTTACACAAATACATGTATTGTGTAGAAAATTATATTTGTTACCACTAGTTTGCACGAATCGATTCACTAATTTCACGAATAAAGATGAAGGATTGCACAAATAACGGAAAAGATGTCAGAATTTAATGAAGTATATTCACGAAACATGCTATATTACAAATAATTAGAGCTAATGAATTTCATATATTAATTAAAGAAAGCCTATCGCTCCGGGGGATCTGGGCTCGAATCCAGACGAATCAAAAATCCCCCAAAATTTTTATGGGGCGGCTGCCCGGACATGTCTGGCTCTGTACCTCTTCATCCGGCCTCATCATTGTGAACCTAGCCGAAGTCATAATGGGCTTGCTGAAAGAGGCTCCCTTAGTGCCCACAGGGCAGAATGAGTTAAAAATAACAAAAAGCCACCCTATTGCGGGCCTAGCCAAATCCCATTATGGGTATGGCTAGACCCTCTTACTGCAAGCAGGGATGAAAGAGTTAATCTTTATGCATGGAATCTTGTGAATACAAATAGGTTTCACAATACAAAAATACAACAGATTTACAAGAGAAAACTATATTTTAGCAGCATTATTTGAACTTTTATTTAAAACAATAGACAGCAAACAATCTTTCTTGTAAGGAATAGGACAAGACAGCCAAACACTTCTTGCATTGGCAAACTTTGAATCAGGGCGAACTCAGTTGTCTCAAGATGGCGAAAACTTGAACGGAGACCACTTTTTGAACGACTTTTCCTAATATGAACGACTTGGTGCACAATAGGGCAAACTGGTGTTCTAATCTAAACATGACATAATACAATGTCAAAGAGTGATTTAAAAACACATTAATTGATCACTTTGAAAGAAATTTAACTGATAATAGTTGTATAACTTTCATTCCTTGAAATAAAAATAACAATTGCCTTACGACCTTAAATTCAATTTACATTTCTCTCTGCTTTGATGATTTGCCTTCATAGATATAGCCTACTAGTATAAGATTGAATTGATGGAACAAGAGGGAGTAACCTCCCAGGAGGATTTCTGCAAAAAATTGGCCTCTAGTTAGGTAATAGACACCTGAAAAAAAGCCCACAAAACCTCGCACGGTTAGCTGCTTCTTCAAGCTCCAACTTTCGTAATGAATTAAATCGAATGATTTAGAAACAGCTCACAGCAATAAACGAAAAAATAAATAAATAAATTTATGAACATTGTTTAGTTTATTTGACAACACTAAATATTTAGTAATGATTATAAATGTAGAGTAGTTTTTATAATCTTGTAATTTCTTCTTTTTTAAATCCCGTAATGAGAGGTTCTATGAGCCACAAAAATGTCGGAAGTAAACATACTCCTGCAAAGTAAAAGAACATCACTTCGTAACTTCCCTTAGTATCCCGGAAATAACCTAAAAAATAAATGGGATCTTATTAATTAATTAACATGGAATACCGTAATTTTGGTAATCTCTGTTTGTTCTTATATAGTTAATGTTAAATTGTAAGGAGTCGATTTTTAAGTGTATGAAAAGTAAAATGGCTCCACGAACTAATTAAATCGTACTATAAAAATATTGCAGGGGGGCAAAAAGTTCGTAAAACTTTAAACATTCATAAAAAGTTAAGAATTGTCAGAATGGAATGCGGTTTGCGTGATAAGTATTGTCAGCACGAGGGATTTTTATTGATAGAGGAAAATATTATTCCAAAATCACCAATTGGTGGTAATGATATACAGAAGAGAAGCAAACGACAATAAAAATCACTTTCAATATGTTCATTAGACAAGTGTTGGACATGGCTATGACACAATTTAACCGAGTAACAACGCCTGCACCTGCAAAGTGCAGCAGTTTCAGATGGATGGATATTAATTGACCTGGGCCGTATTCTGGTCACTTATCTCTCGTCTCTCATCAGATAGTGGCGATCTCGTCTTCGTCGATGACGTCACGATACCACTAGGGTGATTATACATGTTCGGGTTATCTGCGCGCGCAACACGCTATAAAATTTTAACTAATGAAATTGTAAAATTTTCGAAAATGCAGAGTACGTAATAATTTATCACGTGGCAAGGAAAGCACGTGTTCAAATAAAGCACATAAGTGCGACAAAGTTATGTTTTTTGTTTTATAACTTTCTTACATATTGTAATGTCAATTGGTCTCTTAACAAATAAAAATTTTAAGCATGCTTTTATTGTACAGCTCTCGTACCCTTTGGAATAACAGGTAATGTCTGCTGAAAATCTCCGGCGAAAACAAAGGTTATTAGTTTATTATTCGATCTAAGATCTTGTAAAGATCGATCAACAGCGTCAATATGACAAATATAATAGTAAACTCCAATAATAAACTTCTTATAGACACAAAGTACTAATTCATGTGTCACCATCTGGTGAAGAGAGAGACAAATAGACAGACAAAAATCCGTTGCAGTTTTATTTAATTAATAAAAAATCTGTAGGTTTGTTTAATGGTAAACATTCCGGGGATCATAAAGATGCTAGTTAAAATTTAGTAACGATTGGTTCAGTAGTTTTCGCGGTTAGTGGTCACAACGAAAAATACGTTGTCTCTTTATATAGTGGTATAGATTTAGTTTGTTTGTGCAAAATAAATAAAATAATTTCGAACGATACAATAGCCAAGATTAATTTTTCAAGAACGGGAAATTTTCGTTAGGCATCGACAACAGTTTAACACGCAACGGAGAGAAATTTCGACATTGAATAGGTTAATTTCCCCGAAAACGCCTCGCGGTCGTGGCCGTGGCCGAGGCCGACGAAGTTTGAACGATCGCGCTCAAAACCAGCGATACCAAAGGAGATTGGTGAATGAAAACGGGACCAGCTATGAGCGTCAAAGTGATTCCGCTTACCGTAGTCAAGAACAGAATGCAGTCCGTCGTAACCACGGCGGCAACGAAGCCCGCCTTAATCTATCCCAGGACCCAGTAGTGTCATTGGTTAGTGTTCATTTTTCGCTTTTCTTTAGAAAATAAATATCTGGTCGAAACACTCGGGAATTTAAATATTTCACAATCAGAAATCACATCGAAAGTCATTAGAGATGTTGCGGCCGACGTTTTCAGCCTAAAACGTATATCCCATGAGTCAGTGCGCGACGTGAACGTGTGGCGCGACGTGTTTTACTTGGAGTTCAAACGTCAAACGTGTTCTTTTGCTTGCCGTACAAGTTTAATGTTTGAACTTCGGCAGCAACCTCTCTATTTTCATTGTACGAACGTCTATTCGTTCTCTTTTGTATGTCATCGTCACTTATCAGTGATTTCTGACGTAATTTTTCCCGTGCTGATAATAATTACCAAACGAAACGCTCATTTTTTTAAAATAAATGTTTAAAGTTTTACTAACTTTTTACCCACTCTGTATATACTTATTATATAATACATAATTATTTAATACATTAGTATATAAACTCTGTTATAGATGTATGTGACCGAAAGCAGCTGTTATTATGAAATAAGCACACAATTAATAATAATTTTCTTTATAATGAAAGGAATGATAATTAGTTAACTCTTGGCTCTATGTATTGAATCTACAAATAAAGATGAGAATAAAATGATACTATCCGTTACAAATAAATTTCTGCAATGTTGCCTGAATATATTTGTATAGGCTAAAGTTTATTATAAGAGATTAAGTAAAATAAAGTTGCACTTGATACGATAAGTTAATTATATTAAACGTCACAATATATCTAAACTGAACTACAAGAGCAAAATTTGTATTCAGGATATTAAATTCTGCATACTGAAATTTAAACGTAACTTACCTATGATACTTGGCGAAGCGAAATGAAGAAAACCATTCAGAGCCTTTCCTGTTCCTACTCCTAAAGGAAGATTCTTTAATCCTAAATAATCTGTGTAAAGAGCGGAAACATTAATGTTCAAACAACTAGCTGCAAAACCGAGGCACAGTGACGTAACAAGAAGACCCGAGTACGTGTTCCACGTGGGTATCGTTGCGTACATAACCGTTTTTATCAAAAAGACCAATGCTACAAGTGTTCTCCTTTTCACACATCCGAAATCTATTATCCATCCACAACCCAATCGGCCACAAAATTCCGCTATGGAAATCGAAGATAGTATATAGATTGCAGTGTGTTTAGGTATACCGCGATCTAATGCAAAATCCACTAATATAGTTAAATAAATAAGTTGAGTTACGCTACATATAGCCACAGATAACCAGATTATATGGAACATTGCAGTGCGAAATAATCCGAAAAATGACTGCACAACTTCAGATAAATTTGCGCGGTGGTCCTCCTTTGAAGATTTTTCTGTTAATTCTTGCTGCAAAGGAGGATTTTTATAGAGCGTAACGGCAATTAAAGCTTGCATCAGTACACCGGATAGAAGCAGAAAGCATCCTTGTAAATCATATTCATCAAGTAGGTAAGCAGTTAACACTGGATACATAAATCCACCCGTAGTTGACCCAGTGTATAAGATTCCTAAAGCTATGGTTCTGTATTTGTTAAAGTAACGATTTACCATAACAACATTGGTGGAACTCAACATACCAGAACCTAAACCTACAAGAAAGGAAAACAATTAAATTGTGCATGTATAATTTTATAAAGGAAGAAAATAATTATACCTAGTAGAAATCCAAACTGTATTGAAATTACTATAACATTGGAAGCGAAATAACATCCCGCAAGACCGATTGCTGCAATGGTAACTCCAGCAATTGCTAATGTCTTTAAATTGATAAAGTGTGAAAGGAAACCAACAAGCAACCCTAAAAGATAAGTGGTACAGTTATAATGGAAGATTAAAACGGTTGAAACCGTGTTTGCACTTACCAGCGAAACATCCAGTAAATTTTCTTATTGTCAAAGGCCAAGCTGCTTGTTCTCTTAATATTTCAAACTTTGTTCTGAATGCCAAAAATAGAATACCCGACGATCTAAGTATTCCTACACCAAAAAGTGCGCATAGAGCCGAAGAAATTAAAAAAATCCACGCCCATCCTTTATCCGGTGTACGTAATTTCATCTTCTATTGATAAATAATGAAAATATTTAATAACTTCACCTAAATCTTAAAAAAAACAGTTATTTTCATAAGTGATGAGATTGCAGTTTATAATTCCAATAGCCTGCCAACACGTGAAAATGCAACGTCAAGCTCTGTTTATCACGTAATATTTTTTACTCGTTGTGTTGGACTTACATTCACTTCTGTAATTAACTTCATATAATTGGGAAGGTTAAACGCATTAATTATATTTAAAATTGTAATAAGAGTTTCCTTTAGAATTATGACTGTTATTTCCAGTTTATTCACATTTTAACACAAAAACTGAGATTTCCACATCTTTACAATACAGCTAAACGTACCCAGCCGCGTTGTATTACGCCATGTAACAACCCAGCTGTGACATATAACAGCCGGGAAAGTATAAATCACTTCCTTTTCTGGTTTATATAACTCACTGTTTAGAAACCCGAGGCTAATAAGTTGATTATCAGATAAATATAAAGATGTTAAATGACTTTCAAAATTCTGAAACAGTACAAGGAAAAATAGTTTCAATATCACTTACTAAACTGGCATATGTGTCTATTGGATTTCAATGGATTCTTATTTCACATGTACACGTGTGAAGTGTCTTTGTTATGTACACGTGGAGCCTGTTAAGTAGAGCAGTCTCCACGTGTGTCTGACTACAGCTCAGTTTAATTCTAACACTTTGTAATATAAAATGTACAGTAAACCGCTACTAATTCTATATTTTTAACCGTTACGGGTAACCGAGTTTATATTGTATAGGCCTATACATTTCTAAATTACAAATATCAAATGAAAGACAGATTCCTTTTATCAGGCCGTAAAAATAAAATAATTACAAAGCAATACGGAAGGTGCAGGGCTCCATTTCTCGTTAAATATAAATATAATAATTATAAACACATAAAATAATTATGGTGTTGATTGGCATCTATTATATTATATATTGAAATAACGAACTTTTCGGTATACTATTTAAAATTTCTCAGGCCGCGACTCCACTAGCCGTAAAAGGGCCGTAAAACCCCTCACCGTAAAAGCTTTTAATCACGTGATCATGATATTTTACGCCTGAGCAGGTCGTAAAATATCATGATCACGTGATTAAAAGCTTTTACGGTGAGGGGTTTTACGGCCCTTTTACGGTTAGTGGAGTCGCGGCCTCACTTTGTTTCTGTGTTTTTGATTCGTAATAATTATAAAATTCTCTTGAAATTCTAAAATTGTATTATGCTGACATTTGTTATTTTTAAAACCATAAATTTAAGCGTGACTGGATACTTTTCTAAGCGTGTTTCCGATTAAAATTTTAACAATTCATCCATTAGGGGAAATTGGGATAATTCTAGACACGTAATCTTCACGTATTGTATTACTCTCAGCGTATTTATGTCTATGTATTGTTGTTTTTGAAATATCTTACTCCTTGTTTTTGGTAGTATTTATTTACCAAATATTAAGATTTAAACCTTTTCCAATGGTGATTTAGGACAATTTGTGATACTTTTTGGGGCAAAGACACATCTTTACAGTGTCCGCAATTGTCTCGGGATCAGTTTACGGTATATTTCTCAGTTTTTTTCATAACACTACAATTTTACCTTGCTCAAGATCAGATTCAACCATGGAAACCTAAAATTATTAATTAATTGCATTACGAGCATACATTTATTGTGACATTGTCTTAATACCGGGCTGCTTTAATCATACTTTTTAATTTATTTAATTTAAAATATATCCTTTCTACCTCAAATAAATACACACAAAATACATGTATAAAAACAATAGGAAAGCTTTCAAAAAAATGATTTTTTTAATTAACGTTCTGCAATGTGTTTTAATTAATACATTTGGTTCACTTAATTATGCTATTATGCTTAAAATTAACGTCTGTATTTATAAATAAGGGAAATAATTTTAACACGAATAATTAAAAAAAGTGTATTCATTGAGTTATTTTATTTTCAAAAACTTAAGAATAAAATTGAGTGAAAATTTCATATATTTTTACTTTAATTTACGGGATGTTTCGCATGAGTTACTCGTCATTTATTTGCTAAATGACGAGTAAATACCAGAAATACATATTCATCACATTTATTGCATTTAAGTATTCATGATTTGATGTTTTTATACTTAATTTTTGCGTACAATGAGTAATATAGGCAATATATAATAAAGTTTCCATATCCGGTCTTGTCTTTCATCTATCTAACTCCGTTCCGAGATTAAGGAAAGGCAGACAAACAGACGGACTGAGGGAATTTATAGGTCTATAATTTATTTTTTTCAAATTGCAGTCGCGCAACATGATAAATGAATAAATTTTAGCCTATTTTTATGTGATTTATTGCTTTTATAACGTCGATAAATGAAAAAAAAAATTCTTGTTTTCTCTGTATGAATGTTGTTATTTGGTGGTGTGACGATTATGTTCAGTCATTTTCAAGCTTAATAACTCGCGTGCTTTTAGTCGAAAATCTCTGAAATTTTGCAGGTAGGTTTGTGTATTAGGACCATCGATGCTACTAAATTCTGGTGGTCCAACGTCTACGGGGTGTGGATATAAAGGGGGTCGTGTGTTATCGACTGGGTTTGGATTTAACAAAGATTTTACTTGTGATTAGCATTTGTCTACCCTTAAGATGAAGCTTTTTTTCAATTTTATAATAATTAATAATTTAAAACATTTTAAAAATAAATTAACATAACAGATCCAGTCACACATAATTTTAAATTTGTTTTTGCCGGGAAAGTCATGCAACTCTGCTAGACTTTTTATTTATCAAACAAATATTTCAAATAGGATTTTATTGATACTTACATAAAATTACACAGTTATTCGTATGACCATAAAAATGACATTGTTCAATTGGTATCAATTGTTAGAATTTACTGTTACCCCTCCCAAAATTACGTTATAAACATTAATACACAAGTTATTACAATATTTTCTGTTATAAAATTATTGCACTACGTTAATAATACGCATTATTATTAATTTTATAGTCAATTACCCCAGTCAACCCTGTTCGTAACATTTGGTCTATTTGAGTGCTGTATTGACTTATTGCCTAGAAAATATATTAAATGTATGAAGTATACGATTATTAATTTAATGAGGTATTTATTTAATTTCATTGAGACATGTCAGAAGGTTATGACGTTAGTTTATCAAGTACAGATCTCTCTCATCAATGCAGATCTTCATTTTGTTTCTTAAGAAACAATAGGAGCAGAATAAAGAAATTAAAGTCACGGGTTGCGACCTCTGACCTCGCCGTTACGAATTACGAAGCTATTCTTTTACTTTTATGCTAAAATAATAATATAAGTAACTGATCTTACCTTTGTTTACTCTGAACAGGTAGTGACGATTAATTCATAGATTTATTGTTAAGTATACACCGGCAATCTGCACTTTTAAATAACGTAGGTCACATCAATTCCAGATGAAAGCTTCAGAGGAAGGAAAGAAATAAGTATATAAGCAACCTTGGATGATTTCCAATACTCGCAAGAAACAATAAAATACGTGCAGGAAGCTGATTCACCGGATGGCAATTGTAAGACGAAATAATTTACGTTAATGAGTATATTCGAATTTTTATGTAATAAATCACGAGACGAAATAAGAATTCTTATTCTATTGTTTAAAATTCGAGACTGTCATCTGTTTTAATGATTAACAATATAAAAATATCATCTGGTCTTCATTTATTTTCCTATATTTTAGTTATAATTTTAAACCTTTGCGTTTTTTTAATGCTTTCAATAGCAATTATAATTTTAAAATACAAAAATATGCAGTATAGAGTTTACTGCACGAGTAATTTGTTTGTTTATAATAGGTTATGACGTTAATAAAAGTGTCATTTAAATAAAAAATTTCAGCAACCAGTTGCGTAACTTTCCTGGCGTAACATTGAAAAGTGCGTGTGGCGCCATCTGTTGCGATACCTTATTAAAAAGAGCTATTTTTAATTATAAAATTGTAGTTACCTTAATATTAAAGGTATAAATGAGTTATATAATAAATAAATAAATAAATAAATATATATATATATATATATATATATATATATATATATATATATGCTAATAACAAGTAAAATCGTCGGTTAATGTTACCTATGACTCCAAGATGGCGGCTCGTCTGATTTCAGCAAGGAAACAGTGAAGACGCACGTTCTAACCTAACCTATTCTAATAATTTTGTTGGTAATAATTATGGTAATTTATTAGAATAGGTTAGGTTAGGTTCGAACGTGCGTCTCCACTGTTTCCCTTCTTCTATTTGCTGGAATCAGAGACGAGCCGCCATCTTGGAACCATAGGTAACATTAACCAAATCGTCACTATGTCTTATCCTATACGGCTCCCATTATCTCTCCACCCTCTCGACCTTTAATTACCAGAATTTAACAACATTAATCTCCTTAATAAACAAACCTCCCTGCTGAATTCCAGAAATTTTCGACACAAAGCACAGGAGTTATTAAGTTTCAGATAGGGTAAAGAAAATGAAATTGTTCATTGTCTTCGTTTCTTCATGCTCATCCGACGATTTCGTCAATTTCCAATTCGTGACGTTAAATATCAAAGAAAAAGACAACGAGGAACAAAAGAATTGTTCCTCGTTTACAGCAATAAATAATTTTAACAGATTATTTAACTATATAAAATCTGAATAAGATTTATCATAAACTTAAGTTAATTATATACTCTGTATCAGACTAGAACACAGTTTATGCCAATACCATGGAGCTAGACAGCAAGCTCCATCGTAAATAGTAGTGTTGATAGATACAAGTAACGGCGAAAATAAATAAACTTACTGCAATTACCTGTAGCTATCAGCATATAAAATTTAGTTTTCAATTGAAAAATTATATACAATCATACAAAACGCAGTTTCTTTCTTTTTAATTTAATTGCTATTGGTGTTATGACGAATGTACATAAAACGTACAGCAACGTATACAACGTTCATAACATACAACAGTAGATTCATGACTTCAAGCCTATTCTGCAAGTATAGAAGGAAGTAATCAACGATATTTGTCTATTGTTTTTTTGTCGTACGTTTATAAAACATGGCTTTGATAACAAGCAATTATTGTTTTCGAGGTCAAATAAGCCCCAATTGCATAATAACTTCTGTGCCCTTTGCCGAAAATTCCTGAAATTTTGTAGGGAGGTTTGCGTATTATGTAGATTGATGCTATTAAATTTTGGTGGTTAAAGGTCGAAAGGTAGGGAGATACAGGGAAGCGTGTTAATGTTTGATGAATATTATAGATGTTGAGGAATTTCAGATTATTGCAATCGAGATGAAATTAGATAAGTGAGAGCGGGATAGATCTTATCTCACTTGAAAGTCCACAGTTTGCTATTCATACGTATTTATAAATAATTAAAAGATTATTTATTCTATATCCATCTCAGATATTACATTTAAAGAAAATGGCCATTGTTCGACACTTTTACTTTCCGGGAAAGTGTGTAATCGTGCCCAACTTGACCCTTCTGGTATTTTGAAAATTACGACGTTTTATCCCATCTGAACACCAAAAAATAAGTCTAACGAGCAATTATTTATTGCGACATAGTCGCAATACTGGGCTGCAATTTTTAATTTATTTCATTTACAATATAAGCTCTTTATCTCAAATTAGTAGTGGCTTGCCTTTGTACATCATATTTCTTCTTTAACAATAGAGTGGTGTAAGTCATCTAACTCATACCTTTCAAGGAAAAATTTTGAATTAAAATAATACTACTTTCAATTTGTATTAGACATTCCTGTACAGTTAATCCGGGCCCCATGCTTCTACGGTTTCTATACCCAGTTTCCTCTTTCATCTATCTAACTTCCTTCTCGAGATTAAGGAAAGACAGCCAGACGGACAGACAAATACACAAAATATATTGAAGCCATTTTACTCCGGATGATGATTTGTGGTTCTCTTGTACTCAGTTAACCCGATAAAAATGTATTATACTTTTATAATTTGTGAATATAATAGAGTTAAACACGTGAGAAACAATTACTTCTACTTTACATTTTTTAACAATTTGTCGTAATTTACTACAAATTTAATTTAATTTATCGTGCTTATAGTTTAAATAGTGTCTTCCATCCATAGTGGGTATGTTAAGTCAACTTCCGGTAGTACTTTCATACTGTGGTAACGTCACACACCACTGATCAAAGCCCGTCTATGGCGTAGTGGATGTCTCACGTGAGTTGTAACAGACGTGCCGACCGGTTCAATGAGACTAAACGAGGTCGTATCACGTGACACTACAGATATATTCCTGTTGCCACTCACATAATTGGATACTAGGTACCCTGGAACGAGCACACCTTGTTTCTATACAGCTTGGTGATATGTGACAGGCCTAAATAATGTTTATAATTTCGTAGTTTCACGTTTTGTAAACTTCATAATGATTGGTTCTAGAAGCCAGAGAAAGGAAGATAATAAATACGCTGCTGCAAAGTAGAAAAACATCGCATGGTAACTTCCTTTAACATCTCTGAAATAACCTAAAGATAAATATGAAATTTTACATTATTATTTGTAATAATGTAAAATAAAAATATACTGTAAAACCTCTAATTTCGAATCCCTAGTAGTACTTAGGAACTAGTTCATTGGCTTTCTTATTTAACTTTACGTAGCAACACGACCTTGGCTTAAGAGCGGTTGGCCAGCTATTTTTAACTATTTCCGCATGTGGGAACTGAGATGAGCTTCTTTTAGCAAGCCCATTATGAGTTGGGCAAGGCCCATAATGGTGAGAGATGGGTTGCCACATATCCAAACTGACTACCCCCGAAGAATTCCTGGGGTCTTTCGACCCATTTGAATTTTATTCAGGGTTTACCACAGCAGCAGACTGTCACTCAAGATCGCCAATTTAGTGGAAAACTCATCGAATCTAATTTAGTGGTTTTACTGTATAATAATTTAAATCAGATAAACATTGTTCTTATCAAAATATTTCTAAACATATTGTTTTACAATAGAATATTACTACAATTAAATATTATGTACTTACCAATAATACTTGGCGAAGCGAAATGAAGAAAACCATTCAAAGCCTTTCCTGTTCCTACTCCTAAAGGAAGATTCTTTAATCCTAAATAATCTGTGTAAAGAGCGGAAACATTAACGCTCAAACAACTAGCTGTAAAACCGAGACATAGTGTCGTAACAAGAAGACCCGAATACGTGTTCCACATAGGTATTGTTGCGTATATAATCGCTTTTGCGAAAAATGCCAATGCGACAAATGTCCTCCTTTTCATCCATCCGAAATCTATTATCCATCCACACGTCAATCGACCACACAATTCCGTTATAGAAACGGAAGATAGTATATAAACCGCAGAGTACTGAGGTATACCACAATCTAATGCAAAATCCACTAATATAGTTAAATAAATAATGTGAGTTACGCTGTATATCGCTATAGAGAACCAGATTATATGGAACATCGCAGTGCGGAACAATCCGAAAAATGATTGCACAACTTCAGATAAATTTGCACGTTGGTCGTCCTTTGAAGATTTTTCTGTTGATTCTTCCTGCAAAGGAGGATTTTTATAAAGCGTAACGGCTATCAAAGCTTGCATAAGTACACCGGATAGAAGCAGAAAGCATCCTTGTAAATCGTACTCATCAAGCAGGTAGGTAGTTAATACAGGATACATAAATCCACCCGTAGCTGTTCCAGAGTATGAGATTCCTAAAGCTATGGTTCTGTATTTGCTAAAGTAACGATTTATTATAATAACATTGGTAGAACCCATCATACCAATTCCTAATCCTACAAGAAAGGAAAACAGTTAAATTATGCACGTATAAATTTATAGAAGAAGAAAGTAATTATACCTAGCAGAAATCCAAACTGTATCGAAATCATTATAATGTTGGATGCAAAATAGCATGCTGAAAGAGCGATTGCTGCAATTGTAATACCAGTAATTACTAATGTTTTTAAATTCACAAAGTGTGAAAGAAAACCAATAAGAAAACCTAAAATAAAAGAATAATTACATAAATTCTTTGTGCCTCTATGTTGTTAATATTTCAATGTTTACATAGACCTTGTTTATAAATAGGACTTATTATACTGGTGTAGTTTCGAATTAACAAAGGATGGCTTTGACTAAGACTCCTACCCTTTACTAATTCGACGTTACACCAGTATAATAAGTCATATTTATGTACAAGGTCTATGTAGACAATAGACAATATACACACATTAAGAAAAATTAAACATTGAAGAGAGTTTAAACTTACCAGCGAATGCTCCAGCAATCTTTCTTATTGTCAGAGGCCAAGCTGCTTCTTCTCTTAATATTTCGAACTTTGTTCTGAATGCCAAAAATAGAATACCAGAGGCTCTAAGTACACCCACTCCAAAAACTGTGCATAGAAAAGAAGCAACTAAAACCACCCATGCCCATCCTTTATCTGGTGTACGCAGTTTCATTATTTTACGGGAATTTATTTTTGAATGCATGCACACCAAAACCTTTGATTTGTTTTAAATAGTAACGAGTTGTTACTCTTCTTTTGCGTAACATTATCGGGGATCATCTTGTATAAACATTAATAATAGACTATACATTTATAAATTATACAGAATGAAGGTTATAATCCTTTTCCTAATTCGTCACGTGACATTTTATCAGCCGTATTTTAGTTATTCTAATTTCTTAGTGTTATAAATAAACTTATGGAATTAATTAATCTACAAATATATTTTGTAGCTTTCGAATTATATTATTTCTATCCTACTGAATAATTTTCTTAATCTCGTTTATCTATAGTAGCGATAGCGTAAGTAACATAATATTTACCAATTATTTTTGTAAATTTTGTTTATAAATTAGATTAAATTCGAGTAAATTTATCTTATAAATGTCATAAATATTTAAGTTAAGCTTTGTATAAGTATTTACACGATTTAGAAATGATTCCTTACTGTTTTCTATGAAACGAATCTTTAATGTCTGTTTTAAAAATAATTTTACATCGAATTATGTTAAGAAAAATTATTTTTCACATAAATAATCTATTGAACTAACAACAAATACTAGTTTTACTCCATTACTTTATTTGGAAAAGTAGATAGAACCATTAAACACTGGTAGTTTATCCTGCTTTTCCCTTGATCAATGACCTAGCCACGTAGAGATTCTTGCTTTTACTTCACGTGTCTAACCGCTGAAAGGTTAAATTATAGCCATACCTCGGTACTGCGCTCTCCTATATAGGATCACCCTATAAAGTGCCATATATATATATATATATTTATGAACTTTAATACATAAGTTATAATTCTTATCTCTCGAGGTACTTCAATTTAGTGTCATATTCGATATAGTAACAGCTGCACTATATTGAAGTTTGACCGAATTCTTATTTTATCTATAAATACTCATATGTATATACCGTACTCTATGTTTTTGACACAAAAGTGCTTTCTTTAACATACATTTATACACATTAGTGCCCCGGTTATACAAAACACGTTTAACCAGGGTTGTGTATAATACACCTCGATTCAATTTCCTGAAAGGAAAACTTTAGATTGGAACTGTCCCCTATTTACGGATGATACACGTGAACGATACACGAGAAACTTGGCATGGCCAACCCACAAAGATACAGCTTCAAACTACGTAGAAAGAATCCTCTGGCTGTCACGGCAGCCAACAATATCTACCTAAACTAGTTTTATAAGGCATGTCGCCAATGAAAAAACTAAAAATTGCAGACCTACACTAACAACCAGCAGATTTTAATGGCTGCCACGACATACGGTTTCGTACGGCAGAATTCAAAAACACGTTCTGGAAACTTGTGGATATATTAAAAACAATTATACTTATCTTTCAATTATATACGAAAAACGCGTTAATATATTTAAATTTATAAGACTAAGTTAAGTATATCTACTTAACTCAATTGGCATTATATTAAATAACAATATAAGAATGCATTTAGAAAGATAGGTGACGTAATTTTAATTACTTTATTTCTTTTTACCAAGTAATATCTTTAAAATTTAACTTGAAATATAACAGAAGACCACAAGGATATATAAGTTTAAGCATTGAAAATTAAACATTATATCATATTTTTAATTAATATGATTTAAAATATATGCTTTTCAACTGTGTAAACTATTATTTATTATTCGGAAGTAAGCATCCGTGCGTTTTCAGTGAGTCGCCCTCTGTCGTTGTCGCCATCTTGTTTCGTTGTACCGGATTCAAGAGAAATCCGAACTGTATTGCCTCATTTGTCTAAATGATTTAAGAGAGTTTAAATCAATAAAGATGGGTTTATTGTGCAATTATTGTGATTTTTCTTGCAGTCCATAAACTTAGATGTGTCCTTAAATTAGATGTGTCTTGCCCTGTACGTCGTACAGTACTTTCCCGTTAACAAAGAATGGTGCCGGTTATCTATCTAACACCTTACAAAGGAAAGTTTCAATTGAAATAAAATAACTTCAGGTTTTCATTAATAGTTCGACTATTGTTAATCGGGACCTTCTCTCCCCTCCTGTTACTATATCTGGTCTTGTCTTTCATTTTTATAAATCCGTTCTCGACATCAAAGAAAGACGAAGGGATGGACGACAGGGGAAATTTATACATTTACATTTTTTTTCAAAATGCGGCCCATTTATAAATTTAGAAATTTAAACATTACAGAAAACGCTCAATTTACCAACAAGGACCAGTAGAAACAGGATGGCTTTCATGCTGCTTTCGGTTTGTTGATCGCCGAAATGTGCTTTAACGGCAGTTTTCCATGCCTTTTTATAGGAAAAATTCTGCGTAGGATTGCATGAATCCAGCGCTATTTCTCCTCCTTCCTGTTAATCCAAAATTATGACATTGCAGATAATATTTTGAATTTCGAATTTAATGAAATTACTTCATTTAATTTACGTAGATTCTGCCCGTCCTTTTTCGTTTCATTTCGTATCCGGTGGTTAAGCTTTACGGATCTGCACGAAAATATCGTTTACATCGGCGATCAGAATTATCACAAGTTAGTTTAATTAACATTATAATTATTTTAATAGTTATTTAATTTAAAATGAAAAAGTAGTTTCGTTGTTAAAGCATTGGAGCGTTTTATATATGTAAATTTATATGAATAAGTTAAGTGAATCTACTATAATTATTTATTCTCCGTCTCATTTTATGGCTACAACAACAACAACAAATACTTTAAACCGCTATTGAAAAAAAAGATATTTAAACTTTTAATAAAGGTTCAAGGCGCAGAATAAAATTTAAGTTTTATTTATCAGGTATTTATTCATCAAATTTATAATTATAATATATTTTATATAAACATTTATTTTAAGCCTTATTTAGGTTACTAGCTTTGTTTTGTAAAAAAACAAAGAAATAATCGAAACATCTGAAACGATTGTTCTATGCCACGTCAACAAAGTGGCTTCATACAAACAATAAACAATTATAATTCGTATATTGAGATAAAATAAAATATTTAAATCATTTTCGATGAAAAATATTTTACTTTCCTTTAGATAATTTAAATACTGGAATTGTTTGGAACCTCTAAATACAAATATTTTAATATTTAAAAAAATTAAATGCCATTTAAATGAGATTATAAGTTCGACCATGTCGGATACCTCTAAACGTGCAATATATTGGAAAATACATTTATTTATGTGTATAAATATATTTTACAAGCTATAAATATATAGAATAAGATATAAACGTATGTATATTTAGAAAATATCAAACGTGTATGAAGACAAATAATTACGAGTATTTATTACTAAAACTATTTAGGAGAAAATGAATTTATATTGATATTTCGGGCCTAATTTATATTTTAATAATATGGTTGAAATACTAAACTTTGCATTTATTTGAATAATTAAATATTTCGATTTTTATGGATGCGAAGTAGATTTACGTAAACTCGAAAATCCGTAGAAGCATTAGTCAACAAACACCTATTGTTTACGTCTGAAAAAGTTGGGAAGCGGAAGGTGAAAAATTGGATTTAAAATAAAATTCGTTTTAATATTATTTTAAATAAATCAAAATTGAATTTTTTAATTATTTTTCTTAATATTAAATAATAGAAAATTGACAAATCCAATACGGGAGATTATAAATTTAAGAAATTTGCTGATAGAAATGTGATAAAGTGCACTTTATGTTTTTAAGTATTTAAAAAATTCAATAGGAAAGTTTATTATTTTTATTAAAACTTGATTGCTTTAAATTCACCTTTATTAAATTCTACAAGTAACTCAGGTTAGTAAACTTACATTTATTATAAATTCTCAGAAAAAGAATGATTATTCTTATTTTATTTGTTCAAAAATTAATGGATAAGAGACAAAACAGGTCCTCTCTATGACTGGTCTTCATAAAAGCTTCCAACACTCCTGCCTGGGTCAGATGATCACAACCGAATTAATTCGTTTGTAACGTTCAAAATTTCACGATACCAACGAAAATGTCGAAGAAACAATTTGTAACAAACGTAGAACAATGGAACAATATAACATTTTATTTGATACATATTCTTGGCCCACCAGTGGCCAAGCGGTTCCGTTCCCTGAACTGTGTGATTGCGCCTCGCGAATACCGTTAGTCTCGTGTTTTTGTATTACAACTCCAAACGTGTTGAAGGTATCACATGATACTATCTCACACTCTGACGTCAAATTGGTAGTCTCGAGTTATAACTACCATGTTTTCCTATCTCATAATGTGAGTTTCTACTCACTTTGAGTTAAACGTGTGAGATCTCTATATGAAAGTGAAAATGGCTGACAAATATGCTATTCTGAATACAATCGAAGCATTACAAAGAACTGAAAGACGCTTAAGAAGGGAATAAATTCAATGACGTTAATTCGAGTACAACACGAAAAACTCGAGTCTAAGGGCTTAGGACGGGTTGACCACAGGAAGTTTTCTGGGTTTCCTCTACGTCTGTAACGCCTGAATAGGTGTCAGTTACCGTTAAAGGCTTCCCGGAAGGCATTCCCCTTAGGCAGATCGCCCAAGTGTTGCGTTGCCGTAACTTAACTAAACAAACAAACAAAGATACATGTTCTTTGAGGCAACTACAAGAGCGCTACTAGGTGATTCACATAAGTAATTTTACATTCTCATGTAAGTGGAAAATTAATTTTTCTAAGACGATAAGAGGTGTGACGTTAACATTTACAAACATGAAAGCTACTCTGTATTTAAATTCGAATTCTGTTACTTTATATTAATTTCCCGGCTGTTATAACAGAGGAAAGGTATGGCGATCCGGCAACACATGATCTCCAAGACTCGGGGATCTTCAAACCTAGAGAAATGAAAAATAGTGGAGGTTTTTCCCTGTATGTATGGATGTGGGGAGGGCACGATTTTATTCACCCAATTTGAAACGGAAATTTCTGAAACTCTGCAGAGAGATTTTTGTATTAGGGTCACCGGTGGTGTTAAATTTTGCTGATTAAACCTGAAAGGGTGGGGATAAAAGGGGTCACGTGTCATGTCTCGCTTAAACGAAACTCATCTTTATCCTGGAAACTAAGGATTTACCATTTTTTAAATAATTAATAACATACATTTTTAAAATAAAATTTCATAACAGATAGCCCCACGCGCAATTTTAAATTATGCCGGGAAAGTTATGCAAAGCTTTGCTGGATTTTTCATCAATTCTAGGGTGAGTATAGAACGAAAAGTTGTCTGGAAAACTCCTTCACTAAACACACCAAAATAGTAATGTTAATGTGTGAAAATCGTCAGCTATTTTTAAAAAGAAGCTATGTATTTTTGGGCTGCAATTTGAAACAAATTTAGACCTATAAATTCCCACTATCGTCTGTCCGTCTGTCTTTCCTTAATCTCGAGAATGGAGTTAGATATATGAAAGACGAAACCAGACATGGAAACCGGATGTCACGTTATTTCAATTCAAAACATCCCCAGAAAGCAGTTAATAGATGACCGGCACGACTCTATTGTTAAGGGAAAAGTATAATGTATAGGGATAATACACTACAGTACTAATTTGAGATAGAGAGCGTATATTTTAAATTAAATAAATTGAAAATATGGTTAAAAATTGTAGCCCGGTACAATAATTAATTGCGGGTTAAGTATTGCCCTTTTTTTAAAACTCTTTCCGCCCTGTGGGCACTAAGAGGACCTCTGTTAGTAGGCCCATTATGGGTTCGGCCAGGCCCACAATGGGGCGACCGGGTGGTGAGGGACGGGGCCCGACATATCTGAAGGGACAACCCCTCGAAAAATTCCTGGGGATTATTCGACCCGTTCGGATTCGACCCCAATTCCCCCAGAGCGGTAGGCTGCCACCTTTACCGCTCGGCCATCCGGCCATCTAAGTATTGCTCTGTCATCGGTGAAGTTTTTAAACTGTTTTGAATATTTTTGCACTGGTGTAGCCTCTAATAAAAGGTCGTGTGTGCAATTGGGGACTATTATTCCTAGTGATTGGACAAGACGAAAAAAAAACATTTTAGCCTCTTCTACGTATTTTTTAATTTGTAACGATCAATTATTTATTGTGACGTTGTCACAATTCTGGGCTACAATTTCTAATCATATTTTTGTTAAATTTACCTATGGTGGCAAAATGGCGGCTCGTCTCTGATTCCATCAAACAGAAGAAACAGTGGGGACGCACGTTCTAACCTGACCTAACCTATTCTAATAAATTACCATAATTATTGCCAACCAAATTATTAGAATAGGGGTAATTTATTAGAATAGGTTAGGTCAGGTTAGAACGTGCGTCCTCACTGTTTCTTCTGTTTGCTGGAATCAGAGACGAGCCGTTGTTTTGCCACCATAGGTAAATTTAACCCATATTTTTAATTAATTTAATTTAAAATATATGCTCTCCATCTCAAATTAGTAGTGGCATGCCTCTGTACATCAAACGTTTCTTTTAGCAATAGATTCGTGCTGGTCTTTTATTAATTGCTTTCAAGAGAAAAGCTTTGGAATTGAAACAACGTTATTTCCAGTATTGATCAAACGTTTTTGTATAGTTAATCGGGGTTTACTATCGCTGCTATTTCTACATCTCCTCTTGACTTTCAAGTATCTAACTGTATTCTCAAGATTAACGAAAGACAGTCGGACAGACGGCCTTCTGTGGCAGTTTATAAATATGCTATTTTTAAAAATTGTGGCCCAATAAATATATTGTTCAACACTGGGATCTATCCGGATGAATTAACCATAATTTTCTTACAAAGGATCCAAATTTGATGTTGAGAATTGTATACCGATTATTATTTAGTTTTAGCAAAGATTTCTGAAAACAAAAAAATAAATTTATACGAAATTCGTTAATTATGTTAGTAAGAATAAAATAAACCAGCAACGAGTTGTTCAACTTTCTCGGCAACATTTAGAACTGCGTGTGTGGTGCCATCTTTTATCATATTTTTTTGTAAAAATTTTATATTTTTAACTATTATAAAATGGCAAAACGCTTAATTTTCATAGTAGGGATGGGTTTTTAAAAATTTTAAATGCTAATAATGAGTAAAATCGTCATTAAGTCCAACCCTACTCGAGATACGACACACGATCCCCTTTATCTCCTCACTCCTTTGATCTTAACCACTATAATTTAATAGCATCAATACCCTAATTTCAAAATTTCTGATATTTTCAACAACATTCATAGGAGTTATTAAGCTTTGATAGAAGGTAAACAGAATCGTGCCCTCCACACACACTAACATCTACACAAACAGAAATTACCCCCAAATCTTTTGCGCTTCTCAGCGTTTCAAGGTCTCAAGTCCAAAAACTGTAAAAATCTTAAAGGGTTATTTGACTGATCGCCATAATTCCCCCTGTTATACATAACAGAGCGGAAAAAAGTAAAAAATATAGGGCCGTGAAAAACGCCATTGTGCTGATAATTATCGTATTTATCTAATCTTAAATATTATCCAAAGTAAGTATCTATTTCAAATTATTTTATATATAACAAAGGAGGTCTGTTTTAGTTTTCTTAATATTTGTGTGAAGGATCTTTTTCAATTTTTACCAGAAAATCATCGTAAAATGTACGCGTATGATATTGCAATACCGTACAGGGGACATGAATACAAAGGCTATTCGAAATAAGTTAAATAATTGGGCTGCAATTTTTCAAAATTTGAAGACCTATAAATTTTCACTGGCATCTGTCTACATGTCTGTGTGTCCTTTGTTAATCTCGAGAATAGATTTCGATAGATGAATGCCGAAAGTAGACATGAAAAGGGTATGGGCGGGAAACCCGGATTAACTATATACGAACTTCCGGTTAATATTCAACCGGAACTTTGTACGCTTTAATACTGACGTGGATGATCGGATAATGTAATGCTGGACCGGAAATTACGCTATTTTGTAGCAAAAATTCTCTCCTGAACGGAGCTACGTAGATGACCGACATGATTCCATTGTTAAAAGTATGACGTACAGTACAAGAGGAAGACTACTAAACTTGAGAGCATTATGACGATGTCACAATAGGTCATTCAAATTAGTAAAGTTTTGAAATCGTTCGGATAAGGGAAAGAAAGAGTTAAATAATTAAAAATTATTCAAAAAGCTTAAAAAAACTTTTATTTATTCATTTATTTCCTTCTGTACACTGAAAGAGTCTGATTGGCCAAAATGTATTTTTTAAACAAATAAATAAAAATTGAAATAAAATAAAATTTTATTCCCTGCTAATACACAACTTTACTACGAACATAAATATTCAATAAGGTAAAAAATTAACGTAGTATTTTGAATGTATATTTACATATAATGTAGTGTAGGGTTTAAATAATAATAACAATAAAATAAAACCTCATAAAAAGACACGGTATACAAAACGAAATACGTATTTTATATTATGATAATGTCAATTTTCAATTGGATGTTTCAAGGTAAAGAAATTACAATAAACAACAATGGTTGCTGTATTGTTACAATGTGGACTCAGATGATTCATGCATACAATGGGGCATATACAAAGACTCCTACGGTTCCAATACTGGTACTCCTATTCTGGAAACATTGGAGTGATGTTGATCTTTAGTTACTATTTTATAGATGAATTAATTCCTTTTAGATTGCATGCTGACTTTCCATGCTTACTAAACACTTTGGTAACTTCCTGCTGTTTGTAGATTTCTATTATTACAATAAATTAAGTTAGTACCTTTTTATTAAGCATCTATAGAAGGAGAAACGTGAACAACATAACTCCTACTGCAGACTTACGAGACATCCTGCATATTTGAGAACAGAAATATTCACATTGCACTCTCGATACTTCCAACAATGTAATATTCCTTTTCAGAACAATTATTACTATTATTTTTCTTTTCAAAGGCATAGGATATTATAGTAAGAAATGCAGGAATTACAAATACAGCGTGGAATAACGTTTGTAACGATATAATAATTACAATTTTTACGAATGTTGTATATATGTAGACATCTTTACTCAAGAATACTAACAATACTAAAATTGTTGAAATGGAACCTTGAAGTATAGGAAAACCAACGTGATAAAGGGATTCCTTCAGCTTTTCTTTTGTTTTCGAATGTGGTGAAGTAATAAAAGCGTAACACATGTGTGTCGGATAATTTACACAAAATCCGTTACAAAGTATTATAATCATCATGGAAATAATGTCGAGATTAACGTTGCAAAAAGTCATGTATCCAACAGTTTCTACAATTATGGAAAGAATACAGATGGCCACAGTTATGGCGCAGGTAACGTTAGGAATAAATGCAATAAAAACAATAAATATTAATAGAGATGTTATCCAGAATATTTGTAGAGTAATTCGTTTAATGATGATGCCTTGTTCTACAAAAGGAGAAAAATATGAATGAACAATGACGGGTAATTCAGTTTCTTCTTCAATTTTCCATAAATCATTTATTACTTTATGCTCAACTTTTCCATGAGAAACATTCTTTGTCATTACAAAAAACCGACTGTATATAATCTCAGTGTAATTATGATTAAATATTATATCGTATGAAAATTGTTTGGCTGCTCCAATTCTCAAAAACACGTTACGAAGTCCATCGATGAAATCTTGTTTATCTGTCATGTCGTAACCCCTCATGGTGAACGTTGATATTGGATGATTCTGGAATTCTTTGTAATACTTTAACCAGGACACATCAAATTCCGAGCCAGCGACATTCGGGTGAGATTGAAATTTCGACATTAAACTTTCAATCGATTTTTGAACTTCTTCTTTGGAGTAATCTAATGTTTTATTGATGACAATTTGTACAGGAAACGTAAATTCTGTAAAGTACTCATAATTTATTTTATATCCTTTCGTTATTTTTGAATAACTTGGATAAAGTGCGAACAGGTTTACTCCTTCTCTTAAAAATGTCACTCCCCAAATACCCATACCAAGATTAACGATGTAAAGAAAAACAATGGAAACTTTGGTTATCGGGTGTGAAATAAATTCAGCCACATAATCTCTGAAGAAGTTCATATACATGAATTGATTTTCTTCTTTTGATTTGTATTCGTTGGATTTTTCTAAAAAAAAAAGTTTTAAAAATTACATTTAATAGTATATTATGCAATTAGTTTATAATATAGGCGATTATGACACGAATGAAAGTTTGGCCTACTCGCTCCGCTCGTGTGCCAATTTCCACGAATGCCATAATCGCTAATTATAAACGAATTGTCATACAGTATTTTTTGGTTAGACTACACCTGTATACTTATGGAACTCAAAATCATGTATGTGGCACGCCTTTATGGCACAGGAGCCGCAAACACTGTGTTTATACACGATTTTGAATTCTATAAGTATAGTATTATAGGTGTTGTCAATGTAATTAACCACAAAAACTGTTATTTATATTAATTGACTATTTAATAATTATCTATGGAAAATTTTTGCCATAGATAATTATTGAAAAGCACGTCGTACTGATAAAATGTAAAAAAATAGACCTTTTATTTCATGGGTATCTCCGATCTACTGTACTTAATTAATTATAGTATATTTAAATTTAAAAGAAACGTTTAACATTTATAATTAGTAAGTAAAATGGGTAATGATTGTGAAGAAAACAAACCTATTCTTCAGGAAAGATAAAATTTCAAATTATTTTAAAAATATTTTGTAATTAATTTGAAAATGAAGCCTAATTGGATCTTTTAATACTTTCATTATAATTAACATATTGAAAGTAAATTATATAATAGTATCATATTTAAAATACTTTTAGGGTAGATTGGTTAGACTAATGAAATAAGGTATGGTCAAACAAAGACTTTCTTTGGGAAAGTATGAGATTTTCTGTGATGAAAACCCAGAAAATCCCACAGGGTGAGGCAAGAACCCTCGACTTACTTTCAGTGGTTTTATCAAACAGCCCACTAATGGGCACACATTTTGGGTTTATTTATCAAACATTAATATATCTTTTTCTCGAATTAAAAGTAAAAGAATATCTCAACATAATTTTCTATTTTTAAACTATTTATATTATAAGCAACAAAGAATTTAATAAATCGAAAGGAAGTATGAGTATAAACGGTGACATACCTTTGACATCTGTAAAAATAAATGCATTAAGACCTCTTTCTTCTCTGTATCCACTAAGAGCTAGGCACGCTCCGAAGAACGTGATCTGATAGAAATAAGTGAAGCACACGCAAGCAGCAGCGTAATAACAGAAAATCCTCACACTTGGAAATTCTGCAGTCATCGCTATGCAGAAAGATAATATATTTGTTAAAGTCGTTATAGTTATAGAAAGAGCGGATTTTGAATAGGTTTTCGCCATTCGTTCTTGTACAGAATCTTGAGCGTTGGTAATTCTCCAATTCGCTATTATCACAAATGCATCATCTATCTCGGTAGCTGTAAATGAAATTAAATGATTTTAAATATATCAATGTATATGAATATATTAAACTGTATATATATATATGAACTTTCACTTACCGAAAATTAGAAACGGCAAGGTAATATTATAGCATATATTTTCAATTCCGCAAACACCCATCAATCCGAATGAAGAGATAATTGCTAAACCTGCAGAAACCGTAGCAGCAATTCCCATCCATGGTTTACTCCTTATCCAGCTATTTGTAGTGTAAGTCAATATGCAAAACATAGTGACTATAATAACGGCGACACTTATCAGTGGCACAATTTCATCAGAAAGTGGTTGTAAGTCTAATTCAGTTGCCAGCAACGAGCAAGGATACACTTCAATTGAATGAAATTTGAGATTTTGTACTTTCGACAGAAATTCTTTCCTCCATTCTTTAATCCAGTGTTCTTTAGACAAATTTGATTCGTCAACCGAATAAATTAATCTCATGGCTTCTGCTTCTTTCACGTATCCTTCATTGTCATATTTTACTCCACCCAAATTCATCATCCATATTCGATAGGTGTAAGTGACCGGATCCATGTCTATAGGAAATTTCAGTTTCTTCTTACCAGAAAGGATGTCATCCATTTCTGGTATTGCATCTATAATTGGATTTTCAAAGCATTTCTCGTTGACTATTCCGCAAACATCACTGTAATTTATCACCCTCCCATTTACAGTAGCAGTTATATTTTTAATAATTTTGTCCAAGACTTGAATTTCGAGTAAATTTTCTTTTTGCAACATATTTTGTCCGAATTTATTTCGGACGAAAACGATTGCCGATCGAGGACGTTGCGTCATTCTAAATATGTCATAATACTCGGATGTATTTATAGGAAAGGTATTATCAATAAATTCTTTATCTTTCAGCACTTTCCCCCTGTCAGAAAGTATAAGATAATCCATGTCATTTATGGTTTTCAGTTGAAATATTCCAACAGAAAGTAAAACTGATAGGAGGATCGATGAAATAATAAAGCAAAGGGGATATTGAGCAATAATTCTTGCCAATTTTTCAAAAAGATGAGACAGGTAGTCGCTAATACAAGTTTTCTTCATTGTTATGTAGTAATATTGTTTGTTTCTGCTGTTTTATTAGCAATTTTTCTGTTCTCGAGTTATTGACGAAGGCGCAATTTCTGAAAAATTAGAAATAAAATTAATATGATAATTACATCTTAAATAACCGTTAACAATTGTAGCATTGTCCTGGTGGAACTTTTAATGGGTTTGGCCAGAATGTATTTAAATATTCCAACCTGTCAGAAGCAACACGCGAATGTAAAAAGAGAAAGAAGGTTAAAAGGTGTGAAACGTGACAGGTTTGACAGTTGTGGGACCGAATGCTCTTCGTCGTGTTTTCTATGGAATGACGTAAAAGACACAAGAGACTTTAACGCTAACAGAAATTTTATTACGTCACAATTAAGAATAGTATAGAATTTTGGTAATCAATTTCCCTGCAAGCTCAGAAGCAGACTCAATGAGATTCTACTGTGTCATTAAGAGAGGCAAGAGGTATCGACTGTAGTACAGTGTTTCTCAAACTTTTTGGTCCGCGACTTCTTTTTGCACTAAAAAATTTCAAAGGACCTCCGAAGAATGAGCATGTGTAGAAAAACATCCCGGAGGGAGGGAGTTAATTTAAATTCAGGAGGAGTTAACTTCTTTTGTTTAATCAATCTATTTCATGTTGAAATTTCTCTCCGTTGCGTGTCGCTTTGCGTTGAATTTTTGTCAATGTTACAACTAACGAAATTGTTTTTAAATTACCTGTATTTCTTTATTTCTCACAAACAAAATAAATATATTGGTAAATATAAAAACAAAAAACATTATATGTCGGAAGTTAATCTAGTCTCAAAACGTTCCGATCTAGCACAACACGGTCCTCAGAAAAACAAGCAAAACTTACCACTCACGATGGGAAAAAAAGTCTCGTTCAAATACTGGCGCGTCCTTAAGTACGCTCTGATGGTCGCCAGCTAAAAACGCATATCAACTAAAATAATATCGGAGTATCCCAAAACATAGCCAAATATTGCAGCGCCACAGCACTAGCGGAAATTCGAATTTGCCGACTGAAACGCTTTCGGTTGATCGGTTTTCGGATAATCGACGCTTCTACCTAAGTCGACTTGCCTACAGACGCAACGCTGCTAGCGAACACCGTTCCAAATGACAACGCTGTTCTATCATAGTTTAGGCGGAGAGTGGAACTCGGGGGATTCCCCAATAGCGCACAAATTTATGAATATTGTATTTAGGCTCGTATTTAAATATTTATATTGTTTTTATTATTTATATGTGCAATTTACTTAAGTAAAAATTATTTTATATATTTTTTATTTCTATTATTTCTAAACATGAATCCATAGTAAATTTATAAAATATTTGAAAAAAATAATTGATCTGGCATCAATTCTTCAGCGACCCCCCAAATATTTTTCACGACCCCCTTGGGGGTCGCGACCCCCACTTTGAGAATCACTGCTGTAGTACATTTCATTACGAACTGTGACGCATGAAATCATTTTATGCGTCACAGTTCGTAATGAAATGTACTACACTTGATACCTCTGCCACAATTGACCTCTGTGTTGACTTAACAGAGGCGAATTGTAATGAAATTATGTAGGCCTAGCGAACGACGAACATTGTATTGGGAAAAAGCTATGTAATTATACACTTTCAAAACAAAAAAGTATAATTAAAAGTTAATTAATATAATTCAATTTAATTATAATTGTATGAATTAACTATATAAGCAGAACTTCTAAGTTAACTATTAATTATATGTTATATAATTAACTGATAATTACAAACAAGTTTAATCAATAATTTATGAACAAAATAAATTTTATATAATAGATTATAATTGCACAGTGATATGTAAATTTCCATAAATTCATTACAACAGAATATTATTCTATTTTTAATTCCCTCTATACGTCACTATTGTTGCCACGACCTTGACTCCAAACTTGTCATAAGTACGTTACACTCCGGCAAGGAATGTAACCTGCTCATAACAAGATTTTTTATCAACGATATTAATGTGTCTCTAAAGGCTAATCACGGAAAATTTAGGAATCCTTACGCGAACTCAATAGAGTTAAATACATATGAGTCAATGCCTCTTTAAAAGTGAAAGGTGTACTGTTCCGGTCATTCTCCTGTTCGGAGTAATAGCAATTCAACACATCAAGGCATGTCTTTTAAGACTTTGATGCTTTTTTCGGAAGATAAATGCTTCATCTTCCGAGAAAAGCATCTTAATCTAAAGCAAGCAAGCTTATTTAAAGTAGGATTGAAAACGACAAACTCGACAATAGAAATGTTTAACCAATTACCATTCATTTTTCGGAGTTGGAGTTAAAAATCGACTAATAAGCGTTTACGCAGTAATGTACTTAAACGCTTATTGGTTAAATTTAAATTGTTCATTGTGATCAATAACAATATGCATTATTTATTTTATTATCTTTTCAAAAATTTGAATGAGAACTTTTTATAATGGGGAATATATGACGATGCAAGTATATAATATATATTTAACAATTATAATAGGCATATTTATTTTTTAAATTATGTTTTCTTTTTATAGAGCGATTACCGTAATCGAAATGCTACTAAACGAAAAATACACCGAATACAGAAAAACCTCTCTAAAGCAAAATCACTTCGTTTCGGTAATTTTCATTTAAACAGGTTCCGCTTTAGACAGATTTTTCCGTTTATTACAGTTAAAATATCTTCAATAAAAGAGTTTTACTAACAATTTCTTAAAGTTATATTACATATTCTTATATAAGGCCCCTTCCTCACTACTGAACAGCCCTGGTTAGTAGCGCAGGAGGGAGAGACGAGAATAAAAATAAATGTAAATAATATAAGGGCATTAAAATTGAATAAAAGTATTAATAACTTACCGTTACAATCGACAGGAAGGTAGTTTATGACGTATCATAAGCTGCCCATTGAAGTAAAATATATATAACGTAGGGCCTATATCATGGATATCTCTCAACAAAATTTATATACTGATGAATAGAAATAACTTCGAACTCTTTATTTATAAAGTTTCCTTGTTCGTAAATTTAAATTCTGTTGATCTTGTGACGAAATAATGTAAACTCAAACGGCGAATTTGATTGGATTTTGAAGTTAGTCAAAGCACCAATAATAAAATTCGGTTACGATGACGTGATAATTTAAATTTAAATATTTAAAATAGCTTTATTTAGTAAATTAAAAAGTATTTATAAGTGTAACAATACTAAATTACCTCGTTTATATACACTACAGTAAAACCTGCTTAAACCGGAATCGCACGGTAATGAATACATTTCCCGTTTAGGCAGGTTCCGTTTTAAACAGGTTTTTCATTAATGTATATTATAATACATATTAAAATTTTGGTTATTTTAGTCTACTGGATTTTTAGGTTAATCACGAAGTGTCAAGGGGGTGAAATTAGGGCAAGTGGTTGAAGGTTTTCTATATTATCAGCAGGATCCTAGAGATTAACTTGGCGCAGATAAGTCTAAAGGTTTAGAACAGACAGACATCAAAGAAACCTGTATAACACGAAACCTTAATAAAGCGGAACCTGCGTAAACGCAAAAACTTGTCAAGCGAATTTTCTTATATATTTATATATATAAACCCTGTTCAAAGCGAAAACCGCCAAACCAAGAGGAGAAATATTCAGTACAGTGGGATTTTTACTGTATATAATTATTAATTATACTTAATTGTAATTCCTAAATATATTATGTATAACATAGCAATAGAAATGTGCTTACAAGATGAAATAATTTAATTAAAATGCGAAATTTCAAGAAGAAATAAGGAAAAACATGACAGGAATAATGATACTTTCACTTCTTCTTTCCTTTCTTCGTAAGTAACTGGTTAATTTATTTAAGTAGAATTTTTGATTGCAACCGTTTTATGCAATCTTTTAAATGCTTTTTACACGTTTATAAAACTATTAATATTCTCAGCCGACACAATAATCATTATATAACATAACACGTCCTGCAATTAATTTATTGTATTATATATCTATTTATATCTCTTGATTATACAATGATAATTAAATGAGGAAAAGATAATTTTTTTACTGATGTAAACATTTTGTCTATATTCGATATTATTTTATGATTTAATATGACATTAATGCAGGTATTCGCACCAAGGATTGAGAGCTAAATTTCGAAGATAACAAACGAAAATGCAGCAACGAGTAGTACATAACTTTCCCGTCAAAAATCTGATTTCAGATTTGATTTTCTAAAAGATTTTTATATTATTAATTATTATAAAATGGCAAAAGGCTTAACTTTGAGGATAGGGATGAGTTTCAAAAGAAATTATATACGATAATAACGAGTTAAAACGTCAAGTCTGACCCTATTCCTGATAGAACACATAACCCAGTCTATCTCCACACATTTTTGACCTATAACCATAAAAATTTGACAGCATCAAGCACCTTAATATACACGTCTCGTCGAAAAATTTCAGAAATTTTCGATGAAACGTACAGGAGTTATTAAGCTTCAAAATGGGTGAAAAAAATCGTGCCCTCAAGCACCCACATACGGGGGAGGGAACACAACCTTTGTTTGCATTATTCGAGTTTTAAGAGTGAAAAGTTTTAAACATTTTTGGGGGGGTCATTTTTCGACCCATTGCCAGTGATCCAGCAGAACCTTTATAAAACGGAGACCTGTCTAAGCGGGGAAAATCCTTAGGAAGACATCGATTTCCTGCGTTAAAACAATAATAAAAAAAAAACCTCTCTTCAAAACGGAAACCTGCCAAACCGTACGTATCCGGTTTACACAGGTTACACTGTAATAGAATTTAAGTTATAAATCATTTTGGTAACAACTATCCTTTAAGTATTCTTAGAAGTAAAACTTCATTGAAATTCTAACTTGCAATACGTTCTATTAATTGTAGAAGAAAATTTCCTTGTTTATTATTTACGATTCCACTTTCTAATGCGGATCTTTTAACGTGATTAACATTTTATCTTAATTAAAATGTGAGTTTTAATGGAAAAGTGGTATAAGTCACAAATAATATGACTCGAATATATTAGCGGTAAAATTTAACATTGCTTTAAAGCGCATATTTAATAAATTAAAAAATAAATTATTCTGCGTTTAAAAAAAATAACCTGTTAACAACGGAAACCTGCCTAAATGGAAAAATTTCTTCGGAATCCAGCGAGTTTCTGTGTTAAAAATAAACCTGTTTAAAGCGGAAACCTGCTGAACCGAAAAATATTCGATATCGTGCGAGTCCGCTTCACACAGGTTTTACTATACTTAACACTAATGACATTTATTATCCTTTTATTTTCAAATTAATTATTTTTTAAAATATTTTTAATAGAGTAAACGGATTTTTTATTTTTGGTTGTATTACTATTCACTCACTCTTTCAATTAATATCACAAATTTAATTGTTTCGTATAGTGTCTATTACATAGAAAACTAAATAATATAATATAAAATAATATTTTCGAATGTTACGAAATGATAAATATGTTAACAAACAATACAAATCGAATAAATTATTACTTTATTTTGTGAAATAGAGCAGGGATTTACTAAATTTCTTACAAATTCTGAGAAAATTTTAACGCAAAATATGTAAGAAATTTAGTAAATCCCTGCTGTATAACAAGTAATAATTAAAATAAATTCTTCTCAGAATAAATATAATCACGTGTTAACAACACATTTAATTCTAAGTGTCAGCTATAACGTTTTATACTTTTATTGTCTTTTTAAATTATCATATTTATGTGTGAAGAATTAATAATTCTTAACGTATACTGTATACACTATGGTAAAAATGGTAATTGTTTGGGGTCCCCACTAACAAGAGGTCCCAAATTAATCTTGTATAAACTCATTACTGTAATAATAATGTTCAAATTTACTGTATATATACAAGAGATACAAATGCGGGTATACAGTTATAAATTTGAGAAAATAGATGCTTATTTCCCCCTCTCTCTTTTATTATTTCGTATTCCTTACTTGTGGTTTAATTTATGCATCCTGTATGTGTTTTCCATATTTACAACTGTATAACTACTTTTCCACCTCCTGTATATGTACAGTAAAACTTGCGTAAGCAGTTTTACTGTACCGAATATCTTTTCCGGTTTTAACAGGTTTCCACTTTAAACAGGGTTTTTTAACATAAAAAACCGCTGTATACGTTTAACTTTACTTTTATGGTTTATTAATATATCATAGAGTGGCGCATAGTTTCATGGGGCTTAGGGAAATTTGAATTAGGAGGCTCCATGTACAGTGTTGATCTCGGATCAGTTCTTCGGGAAATTTTTTATGAGAAATATTTTCTTATAAAAGATTGATTTGGGGTCCTCAGACAAATGTTCTTACCCATAGGATAACTCGCCACCGTATTATTATAAATAAAATTAATTTCAATGCTAGAAAGTCAATCCAGTAATCAAAGGTGATGCAATACACTGATTGAAAAAAAATCTTACCTACAAGGAAATAGGCATTGGAATCGAATGAAACTGTAAACAGGCGAAAGTAATGCGATAGAAAAACTTCACAAAATATCATAGCAAACACGAAATTTCTTGTCAAGGACCCTTAGAACTTTGTAAAATCTCCTCTTACCTGAATATCTTCGACACGATCAGACAGAAGCATACAAACACCTTGCTACCCTGCAACAGACACATTCACAGACGTTGCAACGCGTAATAAATCGTAAGTGTCCGAACAGTCATCCTGTCCGGTCCTATAAATCTGGACAGAGAGCAGGTCAAGGAAATAAAGCAACATGAAGGAAACATTCCTGGAAAAGCTATGTACGGCCCACCATTATATTTATTAAAAAAATAGATGTTTGAATGAAGGGCACAAACATCGGGACCCAGCATTCCCTGAACGTATTGCTATGTTTCCTGTCACTACTAGGGGTGCAATTGTTGGTATGTCTCAAATTATCGTCACTCCGATGATCCATCCGGCCCATTGTGTAACTTCATGCATTCATTACCTTCAACAGTTAAGTCAGAACATCCACTTACCATACTATATGTCAAGATTTGCAGTAATCGAATTAAATTATCCGGGTGTATTTCGTTATGAAGTTCCAACTATAGTAAATCGAAACAGTTGTTTTGATTTGAAGAAATTGTCATCCATAACGCTGAAAACATTGATAGAGCGGATCAGAAATTGCATGTATATATGGATATGGTTCGATTAGTTAAGAGGTATACAGACTTTTTATGTTTCCGGCTGTTATACAGTATATAACAGAAGGAAAGAGTGGAGTTCAGTCAAAAAAATGGCCCCTAAGATTTATAATTGTTGAACTCATGCCACCTTAAAACGTAGAGAAATTCGGAGATTTTCTTCTACATGTGTAGATGTTAGTGTATGCTTATGAGACGATTTTGTTTCCCCAATTTGAAGCTTAACTCTGTGTCTTTTGTCGAAAATTTCTGTAAAGAGGTTTGGGTATGAAGGGGATCGATGCTATTAAATTTTGATAGCTAAATGTCAAGGGATGTAATAAAGATTTCATTCGTAATTGGAATTTGCAAATTTTTTTATATATAAAACCTCACCTCAAAATTCCAGCAACCAATTGCTTAACTTTCCCGGCAATGTTTCGTGACGCCGTCTGTTATCATATTTTATTAAAAAACTCTTTATATTTTAAACTATTATAAAATGGCAAAAAAGCTTAATTTTGGGCTTTAAAAGAGCTTTAAAAAATTGTAAATGCTATTAACAAGTAAAATCGTCATTAAGTCCGACCCTACTGGAGATACACACGACCCCTTTATCTTCCCACTCTCTCGACCTTTAACCACCAAAATTGAACAGCATCATTCCTCGTAAAAAACAAACCTCCCTACAAAATTTAGAAGAACTAAATAGGATTATAACGCAGCAAACTGATTGAAATTTTATAATTAATCCAACAATATGGCATAGATCAGTGTTTCTCAAACTTTTTGGACCGCGACCCCCCTTCTGCACTTAAAAATTTCAAAGGACCCCCGAAGAATAAGTATGTGTCAAAAAACATCCCTGAGGGAGAGGGTTAGGCTCGTATTTAAATATTTTTATTATTTTTATTATTTATATGTGCAATTTATTTAAGTAAAAATTATTTTATATATTTTTTATTTCTATTATTTCTAAACATGAATCCATAGTAAATTCATAAAATATTTGAAAAAATTGATCTGGCATCAATTTTTCAGCGACCCCCCAAATATTTTTCACGACCCCCTTGGGGGTCGCGACCCCCACTTTGAGAATCACTGGCATAGATAACTGAAATAATACAAAGGTTCTTTCAGCCCTGTGTGCAATACAGGGCTGAAACAACTCAATACAGCTTAAAGTTGCATATTATATAGACGTTAGAGAAACAATTATCTTTTATACGCAGATATATATATATATATATATATATATATATATATAGGCTCTCTCTCTCTCTCTCTCTACATATAAAACATTATATGTATAGGGTAAACACGCGTAATTACTGTCTAAAGTAAAAGTAGCGCAAAAGTCACTCTTACTATGTGTGCCATTTACATGCAATTGCTGTTAAAAATAAGTGGAAAAATCAAATATTTTACCCATGCTTATGTTTACTGTTTTATTTCTTGTATATAATACTTTAGAAGCTTGATAATCGGTCAAAAATAAAAGAGCGGACTCTGGTAGAGGGCTAATCTATATACTATTTCACCAGCTTTCCACACCTCTAAGGTGATTGCAGAAAAAAATCTGTTATTTTATTTATTTTTTCTACCGTCTAAGCTTCATTTATTCTGTAATTAACTGGCCAATTGCGATTGTTATCCTATCAGATCATAAAAATACCCTCTTCCCAAGTATATTTTCTGAAGAAGCACTGACGTAAAAACTGAAAGTGATAAAAAAGTACAGGTCACAAACGTGACAGAAATATGTTAATATATATTTGCAAAGACGATTCAGGTAGGTGTCAAGGTAATAACACGCGCTTTGACATCATTAACTTTTATCAGAAATTTGTACTTACAGATTTTTAAATTAGGCCACTTCTAAGAATTACGTTATTTATAGAATTTTAAAGAAAGATTGTGCCGTTTATTGTTTATAATAAGACGTGGGAACAATAGGCAAGGCCAACAGGAGATAGAGAAACCAGTTCCGTTCGTACTAAACAGTGCAATTACTGGATTTTTTTCGATAATTTCATATTCTACAATTAGTTGAAAGGACTTTCGACTAATGTACAATTGTTTTTTTAACGTCTTAATTAGTTGACCTTTTCTCTCTTTATTAACGTTAATTTGTAGATAAAGTAATGAGTTTTATTTTACAACACAATTTTTAACGTGGAAATTCGGTATGCCAGCACGTCTATAAGGCTTAAAATATGTAAAAAATTTAGCAAACTTTGTTTTATTTTACATTTAAAAGAAAATAAAATATTCAACTTTAAAAATAACAAAATCCGATATTAATTAATCTTTACTATTAACATAGAACTGATATTTAAAACACGTTAACTCAGTGTTATAAGTTCGGAACACGGGCACGTGTCAGTCACGTGGAGTTTTTCCGGACGCTAATAACGAGTAAAATCTTCGTTAATTCCGTTCCAACTCGAGATATGAAACATCACCCCTGTTTCCCCCCGTCTTGACCTTTAACCTCCAAAGTTTGATAGAAGCAATTCTCCTAATATGCGTACTTCCCTGCAGAATTTCAGAAATTTTAGGCAAGACACAGGAGTTATTAAGCTTCAAATAGGATGAACAAAACATAGTCTCCCCACACACTAACATACAAAAGAAAACCCGAATTTTTTTGCATTTATAGACGTTTCAAGGACCTCCGAATCCAAAAATGTAAAAATAAATCTTGCGGAGGGGGTAACTGATCGATCGGCATACTTTTCCTCTGTTATATCTTCAAGGCGCCCAGGCGAATTTTAGTTAGGAGGACCCCACGTACGGTATTGACTTCAGACGTTTTTTTCTTTCGGGCAATGTTTCGGGGAGGAAATATTTTCTTATAAAAGATCTGTTTGGGCCCCCTCTTGGTGGGACCCCCAAGCAATTGTCCTGTTTGTTGTAATAGCGTGTAACAGGTGTGTAATAGTGACGACATTCAAAGTAAAAATTTGTATGCTGCAAACGTTCAGATATACATAGATAATGAACACTTTGTGGCAAAATAAAACAGATTACGTGTCTAAAAGTGAATATTTAAACTGAAAACACTGGTTTTAAACAGTTGTAAACGTGATTATGTATTGTGTAATTAGTCCTATTACCGTTTTTTATGTGTTAAAACTCGTGCTTTGATTATTGTATTAATAAAAGTTGAGTTATTAACAACACTTGTAGTGTACTGTACATGTTTATATTTTAATTATAAGTATATTTAGTGGATTATTTTCCTTCTAGGCGCAATTTATAAGGCCCTTTATGTAAAAGGCCTTTTTTGTTTTAATATCAAAAAAACAATACGTTTTTAAAAGCTTTCGTTACTTTTATTAACGTTCGCCAAATTTTAGAGGGGGGCCTATTATCTTCTTGCTGCCTAATTTTTGAGGCCCTCGAGATTACGAGGCCCTAATTCACTTATTGTGTAACATGCTGTTGTGAATGACAGAAACTAGAAACATTTTTTCAAGTGTTTTAATGTATAATACACTGTAATAAAATAGTAAATAGTATTTGAGAAATACCGGTTCTGTTTGATTCGTGCTGTTTTTTTTATTAATTAACGCAATAACTAGTGATATATTTAAATAAATTACAATGTTTTCCCTCGGGTGATAAGAACAACACGCATTTATACGATTATAATTATTATTTTCAGTATAATTATTTATAAAAAACACACAACGGTGCAGCCACCCCAGCATATATAACAGTACATATTGTTTACACACACGCATATAGTGAATAAATGCTAAATTTGGTTATATTTATCGTGATTTGGGATAGAGACGATGGTGGGCCATCCCCCAAAAGTCATTACGATCCATTCTCATCGGACTTAGTGACGTTGACGTCCTTACAGTTTCGGTCTTGTGTCGACCGGAAGTGGATGAAATTTGAGGAATTTGGTTTCATTTCCGCTATCTTTATTGGGCTGCATGTTATATAGGACGTTAGAGAAACAATTATCTTTTATACGCAGATATATATATATATATATATATATTATATATAGGCTCTCTCTCTCTCTCTCTTTCTCTCTTTCTCTACATATAAAACATTATATGTATAGGGTAAACACGAGTAATTATTGTCTAAAGTCAAAGTAGCGCAAAAGTCACTCTTGCGATGTGAGCCTGTCGTTATACACTGTCGTACTTCTGTCTTTCTTTAATCTCTAGAACGGTGTTAGATATATGAAAATCGTGACCTGATATGAAAAGTTTAGGGGCCTGAGGTGCCAATTAACTTTCGGAAATCACGTGAACTTTTAATTTAAAGGTAATTAAAAATGCTATCATTTAATTGACATTTTTTGCCTAATCTATCAGTAAAAAAGACTAGAAAATCCATTAAAAATACAAAGACCTTGACACTGGTTCTTGTGTTAAACACTTCACATTGTGTAACAATAAATATAGCCTGACTGACCCTCATTTATCTAGATTTATTATTGTTGAATTATATAAAAGTTATAAATTATAATCTTGTTTATTGCTAAATTTCCATTATTATATAAAAAGTCTTTTTATTAACATACAACCAGGGACGTCCAGAGGGGGAGGAAGAGTTGGAAATTCCTACTTTTATAAATCAATGTTATGTTTACTGACTGAAAGTAAAACTTTAAGGTTGCTGTTTATTAATAAAGTAACATTATGTGAATTTTATTTGTTAAAAACAAGGCTAAACGGGCCTGTTTTGTTTTATGGCCCTTAGAAGTTCTCGAGGACTCTGCACTCGATACTCTGGTACAGCCTATATATAACGATCTGTCAAAAAACTACACCTCAATATTTTATATTTATGGACTCGGGGCACTTTGAAATGCCGAAAAATGCAAAAAATTAGGGATTTTTCTGTATGTAGGGATTTTTATGTGTGGGTGGCACTAATTTGTTACGTCATTTTAAAGCTTAATAACTGGTGCGCTTTTTGTCGAAAATTTCTGAAATTTTGCAGGGAAGTTCGTGTATTTGGGGATTGATCCTATCAAATTTTGGTGGTTAAAGGTCAAGGAGTGGGGGAGATAGAGGGGGGTCGTGTGTGGTACTTAATGACGATTTTACTCGTTATCAGTATTTACAATTTTTTATAAAACTCATCTATACCCCCAAAATTAAGCTTTTTGCCATTAATTATATAAAAATTTCAAAATAAAATATAGCATCACAGACAGTTTTATACGTTTTTTCCGTGTAAGTTACGCAAGTCGTTGCTGGATTTTTCTAATTTGTAATTTATCTTACTGCATTGAACCTTAGTACGTACAGTGCAATACATTATATAATAATTACTATACAATACTTGTCTGTTGAACATTTATAATATTAAATAAACCCAGATACTGAACATTCTTTAATTTGTTTATATCTGTTTGTAAAACTGGTTTCACAAGAATGTATTAGTTTATATCTATATGGTTATATAAACACAACTTTCTTATTTTTAAAACTAGAAAGACACGTGTTACATTCAAATCAATTGTAATTTTATGTATTTTATAAGCATAACATTTATTTTAAATTGTAAAATGAACTTTAAAAAGAACAGGGGAAACAACAGAGCTGTAGTATAATGCATAAATGTTACGTTAGAGAAGTTAATGGCCTAAAAACCTTTATATGTAGTATGTATTTAGATGTTACAACGTAAAGAAGGCCGGAAAACTGCACGTGACCTAACAGTTGGAGAGGCGCAAACCACGACCAATTAATTATTAGTGTTCGATGATTGTGAGTTATTGTTATTTGTGCTTTATAGATTCATGGGGACAAGGCAGAGTTGAGTTAGGGGTATTGCATGCAGGTATTTTTATTTAGAGGAAACATATTCTTATACGTTATGTAATAAAACACATTCCTTTAGCTATAGATTAGCCTATGAATTTTAACTCTCGTCCGTTTGTATGTCTATCCTTCCTTAATCTCGAGAACGATGTTAGATAGATATAAATCGAGACCAGATTCTACAAGCTTACGGGCAGGAGGACCAGATTAACCATATGAGAACTTCCGGTCTAGACTGGAAGTCGTGTGATTTCAATTCAAAAATTCTAAGAGGGGAGAAAACTAACAAATCAGATATAAATTCCCTACGTAATCTACAAACACCACAGCTTGAAAGGATGTCTGAATCGGAATATAATTCGAAATATCTACGGAAAAACCTGCATAAACCGGAATGGTACGGTAACGAATATTCTTGGCAGGTTTTCCTTTTCGAACAGGTTTTTTTAACATAGAAAATTTTCCCGTTTTCGACGGATTTTTTTCCGTTTTGGACAGATTTTACTGCATTTCTAACCCCGGTATAGTGCTGTTTAATTACTAATTTTAGAACGTGAAATTATCGAATAAAGTTTAATAATTACAATATGCTGTCTGTATGAAGCAAAGTTGTTTATAATAGAAATGTACTCGACGACCTTGTCCTCCTGACTTATAAATAATAGAATGCAAACTTTCCTTTAATAAATTTTATCAATTATAGAATTATATAAAGGGGGAAAATAGTGAAATAATTCTCGGAGGTAAACTAATTTATGTATAAAAATAACACGTCAGATTATAATTATCATGAGAACACTGATTGTAACTACCGTTAATAACTTCATTATGAAACACTGTAATGTTAATTGTTTATGAATATATATATACATATATATTTATTACTAAATTATTTACTGGTAATATTTTTAAATAACCTTAAAGATAAGTGAGAAAATGTAAATTTGTGTAGGTAGTACACATTTAAATGACACCATTATGGAGGATGTGACAGTGCGACCGCAATGGCGATCAGAATCGCAATGACTTATTATAGTGCGATCACGTGCCGGTTGTTTACAGGGAAGTAATAACACTGGATGTAAGAGAGTGGCAACGACTGTTAAAAACCGCCTGAGGAATTTATTTATATAAAATTCTCTATTGTTTAAAAACCTGTATATAACGACGATCTTGTAAAGCTGTCAGAAATTTGACAATAAAGAATTAACATTTCGGGGAAAGTTGTAGAGGAAAGTTGAGTTTTTCGTGGATTTGACGCTAACGTATATACAAATCTTTTTAGAAAGTTTAGAAAGAAATATCATTTATACATACAGAATTATGTAATAAACATTTAATCAGTTTCCCCGAGGCCCAATTGGATCTAATTTCCTCTCATTTTGCTACATGGAGTCGTTTCTACCTCTTCGTATTTGTTTACAAAGAACATTACAAAATAATATAAATGAATTGTTTATTGGTTTATTATGATATTGTACAATAAATAATAATTTTAACAAAAAAATAACAGTAATAAAATTAAACAATAAATAAATTTTTAACAACGTTGTAAAAGATACACTTGTCCCAAAATGAAGAAAGCATCTCTACTTTAGCAGTTATATTGCAATTAATATGCAAAATAGCACACGGGATAGTATAAGAAGAGAAGAATGAATCGAAGAAAGGCAATACAAACGAAGAGCGGCACTGGCTTCAATGTCCGAGTGTCTGTGTGTGTGTGTAAGGGACACAATTTTGTTCACGCATTGTGCAACTTACTCTTGTATCTTATATAAAATTTTGCAAGAAGGTTTATGTATTATTGGAATTCCAATAATACATACTATTAAATTTTGATAATTAAACGTTGACGGTGTAGGGAATTAGACGAGTTGTGTGTCATATCTCGAGTAGGTCGGACTTAATGAAGATTTCACTATAGTCATCGCAGTTATGTACACGTGTTCAAGTTAGAACACTGAAGTCACTATGTCCCGAATGGACGTATACACTCTAAACAATAGAAGAAAATATCACGTCAAAGTTTATGATGTAAAACCAATGAAATCGCGTTTTCGGTTATCGATTTTTCTTTTCGTATTTTTAAACTGTTTTTATGCTTTAACTATTGCGACTTTCGCACTCTGGCGAAATTTTAGCAGAATGATTAGTTTTTACTAATAAATGAACGTTATGGCAAGTTCCCAATTTCGAAACTTCACTCAATGAAAGATCTAGGTAGGTGCAATAAGCCCTGTCTACACTGGGACTTGTGCGATTGAAAGCATGTAATCATTCTGGTTCCTTTTATCATACGTCACTATGAATGTTTATTATTTCTTATTGTTTATTTTATATTTAATGGGGAATTTACATCTGATATCCATATCCACAAGTTTCCAGAACGTGGTTTTTGCCTTCTGCCACACGAGGGTGTAAGTTTTGGAAGCCATTAAGTTATTGCTAATTGGTAATGTATGCCTACAATTTTTAGTTTTCCGTTGGTCTTATAATACCCGTTCAGTGCACTGGATATTGTGCAGTGGTTGTTTACCATAATAGAGAGTTCTTTATTTGGAAATAGTGCACTTCACTACGCATTTTAGCGAAATTTAACAACAATTTATTTAACGAACGCTTTTACAAGAGTGAATTTTTAAAGGGGAGAGTTTATTTAAAACTGCGTGAGAGAAAGTTTACAAAGTCGGAATTGATAAATACCTTGATTGGTAGAATCTCCATTGATGTCTGTTAGTCGTAGATCGTGTTGACGAATGGATGGAGGTTTCTGCTGGGATGGGTAATACTTCTGGATGGGCAGTTCTTGTTGGAATATTCGGTAGGTGTAGGCAGCTACGGTCTGTCGGTAGAAGGAATCGACAGTATAGCACAGCTGGAAAACACTTGCACAAGGAGACGGATTCGGCGAACTCTCTCTGTCGTCGTCGGCCATTGACCTTTTTATCTGTGGGCCTTCCCGCTGGGTTCCAATGTAAAGTTATCTGTTGCTCCAATTCGCGATTTTGTCGTTAGATTCTTGATGTGCAGTCATTCGGAACTTGTGTCTCTTGTGAAGAAAGTACAAACTGTAGAAAAATGTTTAAATTTCTGAATGGTATCTTGCCGTTAGTTGGAAAAATAATTTTAATTTAAAGAATTTTTAAAATGTATTAGATTGAGCACTCTGTGTGATAAAATTTTACGTAAAATAACTTTTGTAGTTATATAAATCAAATACTATAAAATAACAAACATTAAAACGAAAATCATATAAAATGTTCGGTTATTTCATTCTACCATTGTTACGTTCATCATTCTGCAATTTTTAATCATATTTTTAATTCATTTAATGTAAATTATATGCTCTCCACCTCAAATTAGTTCAGTAATGTCTTGCCCCTGTAGATTACACTTTTCCTTTAACAATAGAATCATGCCGATCATCTACTAACTCCAAGTAGGAGAAAATTTACGAATTAAAATAACACAATTTCTGTTTCATAACGGAAGTTTTTGTATAGTTAATCCGTATATTTTTAAAATTATATTCTTTTTTATAAAAAGTATATTTAGTTTATTATTTTTAAAATTTTTTGCCAATAATTGTCACTACGTGTAAATCAGCAAATCAAATTTACATAGAAATTAACTGATTTACAGAAATCCAATTGATATTTTGGAGTGTGTTATACCATGTTATCTAAGATAGAAATGTTTAAATGTAATTGTTGAGTTTCGTAGAAATTGATCGAACGGCCTAGGAGTATATAGCGAACAAACAAACATCTTCATTTGTATATACTGTATATATAGATTATGACAACATTTCTTCGCATTACTTAAAAATAACAACATAAATATCTTATATTATTAAATATTTTGAAATAAATATTTAATTTAATTTTGAAAATTTATTATATATTATTTTTATTTTTTCTGTAGGCCTACTGAAGCCGGGCCCCGCCGAATTACGAGACCTAGACGTTTCTCTTATTTGTCTATTGGTTAATACAGCACTGCCATTATTAGACAGAGAAGTCCATACAGAATGATGAGTAGGTACGGTTCGTGAAGGCTCTACACTTGTCACAAGGACACAAATGTTTTGTGACAATATATTATTTAAAATCTCAACTGTTTAACCACTTGGAAAGCAATTATAAGGATTGACACTACTATAATTAAGCATTTCTCCGTATTCGTGGGTTTTATTTTTAACCCATTCCCCGTTTTTCTGAGATTATAAAATCAATAAAATTTTCTACCATTTGAACTTTCACATCGGAAATTTGGACTTACCCGGTTATTTGTGACATCTGTTGTAAATGTCGAAAGTAATCTAGGGTATATTGAACACAACTAGAAAATTATTTGCTCGTTTGGATACGATCTACATTTTCTGGTCGAACATTTTGTCCTAACAGGTCGATAAATTTATTTTTAATATTTCAGCAATCTGACTAGATTTTAATATAATTATGGTGCTGAATATCGTGAATAGTATACAACCTGGAGGCATAACATTTGCTTGCTGTGTGCTTTTTCTCTTTTTGTATTATTTACTTTTTTTTTGCATTATGAGTACTAACAGAGCTTCAGATGCACCATCATCGTATGTTCGGCAGGCACACAATGGGGCAGCCTAGATCGTGAGGACAAGGCCCAAAATATCCAACCCCCGAACTCACGAGCGACGAAGTGGATAAAACCACTGAACAATCGCGTGTTTGCACCTTACCAAGGGGCTGGAAACATGAAGTTTTTCGGATTTTTTTTACGTTAGTAACACCTAAAAAGGGACCAGTTTCCTTCAAAAAACTTCCAACGAGGCATTCCCCTCGGTAAATCGTCATGTATCGCGTTGACGTATACGCATAAAACCGAACCAATCAATCCCCGGAAAATTCCAGGGGGTTACGATCTCTCTGGATTTGATTCCGGATTTCCTCAGTAGTGTGAGAACCGGGGGGGGGGTAGGAAAGGAGATTCTCAACCTCTCTTATCAGCGATGGTATGGCTAAATCCGTTCACTGCGTCACTGGATGGCGTGTTAAACGGGTTCGTAGTTGGAGTGGAAAGGTCTATGAGGTAGTCGATAAGGTGTCGGCGATACACGAGTACTCAACCATTTAAATAACAAAACAAATTTTTTATACTAGCAAAAAGAGATTACAACATGAGGATCGTACATAAATATAACGCATTTTCTTTCGATCCATTGGGAAAAACCGAATCGCGTCTAACTGTCAGAGAGTTTACAATTCTAAGTAAAATACCTCTGAATGACTACTCGATGATCATGTACCCTATCCATGAGTTGTCGGGAAGTCAATCGTGGATCTAACCGAGAATCGGGGGTTCGTGGCGGGTAGAGCTTCGTCTATGCTCCTAGAATATCCCCTTCGATTATGGCGGTTCGTATGTCTACTGCTGATGTCCGCCCGGATGATCGGGTGCGATCCCTTTTCATGCGCGTTTCGCGTGAGAACTGTCTAAGGTCATTAGCAAGGTTGAGGCCGAAGTTTTAAACGCGAAAACGTGTACGTCGGACGTTCAGCGCCGCTTTCCTGTAAGCTTAGAAGTTTGACAATTGCGATTGAAATGTCGAGCATGATTCAACTGACCTTTCAAACACCATTGTCAAATTTGTAGGCTTACAGGAAAGCGGCGCTGAACGACCGACGTACACGTTTTCGCGTTTAAAACTTCTGCCTCAACGTCGCTATTATGATGTAATTCGTTCTAAATTCCATGTTAGGGCCGTGTTTTGCGGATACAGGCTGTGAAGAATCAGTTCGTCTTACCTCATAAATTCCGCTTGTTTGACAGTTGCTATCATGACTAATTGTCTGCTTTGACTAAGTTTTTCCGTTAAATCTAAATCGTTGGAGGGATATTTGATTGGTTTTATCTATCAGCGATCACTAGAAATAGGATGTGTGGGTTTTTCCCAATCGTGCTTTTTTTCCTCTTTTCGACCTTATCGCTGTCCTCTTCTAGGGGAGGAGTTTAGACTCTTTATTACTTAAATAGTTAATTATTACTTTAATTAACGTCAATCAAACAAAGTGGGAATGGGTAAAAATATCACACTAGAATGCTAATAGCTAAGCGCCTTATCCACTAGGCCAATTGTTAATTTAAGTCGTAATATTATAGCTAAATTACTAATGCGATGGCACCCTGAGTGCCGATGCGCTAATTCAATTTCTAAAAATCCTCCTAATACCAGTTACACCGAAAAATTGTTATTGTTTATTTAAAATACTGACATCTAAAGGAAAACACAAAGCAAGCAAAGTAATAAGAAATTCACATCAAAAAATTAAAATTTCGCAAAATTACTGGGAAGGAAAACAAACGTTAGGGAATCCCCGAAGTGCCATTCAAAGCTTAAACAGAATTAATACCTACGAAATAATTTCTCAGATTGCCGCTTCCACCGAAAATACAAGTAGATTAATTACTTTTACATACAAAATTTACATTGAAAACTAAATTATACAATTTTCCAAAATATGTTTGTTTATTCAATTCGATTTTGATCGTATACTTTTTCTTACACTACATACCACGATAAGTAAGCCTACTGTACATAAGCAATGTACATAAGCCTACTGTACATATATATATATATTGCTTATATATGTAACATATATATCATATGCTTATATATAGCAATGATATATATATATATAACTTCTCATATAGAAATGTATCTACGTATTTAAAATCAAATAAAGTAACTAATTTGTCAATTTTTTAATACATGCTTCGGAAGACTGCATCTATATACAAGGTGTCTTTTGTTTTAACTGGCAGTACTCAGAGACATCTGTAGAGCAATCTAACAGCCGGACTGTCTCCAAATTTGGGAGAGTGACTAAGGACGACATGGGAAAGAGATTCCGCGAGGAAAAAAGTAGTACCCAAATTCGCCGGTAGAGGTGAATTTGGCGCTTTTGCAGCGAAACAGCAAGAAATGTCAGAGCAAATGTCAACCGTGTAGCATTGTCGATTGGTTTTAATTCTTGCAGACGGCTTATCTTGTATGGATACAACTTGAGAACTTTTCTCAGAACTTGCCATACCGTCGAAGGCACCATTTTCAATTGTCGTGCCACTCCCCGGGGCGCTACTACTACCAGCAACGGTCCCCTGTGAACCTTCAACGAGTGCAGTCGCAACGTCACTACTTGTCTGTGCAGACACCGGTTTCTGCCCTCTACCAGGCCGAACTGCTAACGATCCTGTCTCTTCAAATTTCTTTATGAAGTCTTTCAATGCATTAATTGATATAAGACCTCTGCGCAAGTTGTTACGGGTTCTAAACTCACGAAGAATGCACGGTGCGCTCGATTGGCTAAGATAATAAAGTTTCACAAGCAACGCACGTTGAGGTAACGAAAGATGCATGTTGAACTCTGCAGACATCCGGAATGCGCTTCGGACTTTTGTCCTTGTCTTTTAAGCTTAAATTAGGTGGTGCTGCTGTCGATTACATTATTGTAAATTTGCATTTTCAGGTGTTATCAGCGCGTTATGCAAATTCTTAGCTGTTTCGCTGCAACAGCGCCAAATTCACCCCTACCGGCGAATTTGGATACTACTTTTTTCATCGCGGAATATCTTTCCATGTCGTCCTTAGTCACTCTCCCAAATTTGGCGACAGTCCGGCTGTAAGATTGTTCTACAGATGTCTCTGAGTACCGTCATTTAAAAGAAAACACCCTGCGTATAATCGAGAGGAGTTGATAATAATAATAATCAGCGTAGAGCCCAAACGGTTAGAAGTTGAAAGTTTAAATTTGGTACACAGTTAGGGTACGTCACGAGAACGCACAGTAAGAAGGGATTTTTCGAAATTCCTCCCCACCGGGGACAGGGACAGTATTAAGGCTTAACACTTCCATTGTTGATGGAAGTGTTAAGTAACAATGGAAGTGTCAACAATGGAAGTGTTAAGAGAAAGCGACGTGCAAGACGCAGATGCAGATTTTTGTTTTTGCGGAAAATCGAACATATTTTTAGACCCATTTAAAAATTCTATAATTAGTCTGGAAACAGCGGTACCCAATTTTTCCATTCTGTGAAAACGGGTAAGGTTGACTATAACGTAATAATTTTAATCTCTGCCCGAGCAACGCCAGGCCTACCTGCTAATCATTATATAACGTAATTTCGTATTTAACGGACTTCCTCGCTTAAATCAGTCAGTTAAATCAAAGTCTTACTGTAATTATGGCATAACTGTGTTGAGAGAAAAGCGACGTTGAACGTTGAGTATTGTGAATTATTATTTTTTCTGCCAAAATGGGTCTACGGCTAAATTACAATGCCGAAATATTACAATACCGAATTTTCTCCTGGCGAACGATCTCAAAATATTATTGTATCAGAGTAATTTGAATATTGGCTAGTTAATTAATTAATCCATGCATAAAGAAAATATGATACTTGATACGATTTTAAAAACAATTCATTTTGCTTCGTACATGTTAAGAAATGAGGAAAACGGTAATATGTATTTCAAATATGAAACGTTTTGCCAGATTCTTTCATCAGGCTATTATAGCTAAATAATTACTAAGAAAGTTGGCAGGAGGTAACCGATTCGACTGCCATCTACTGTTAAAAAATAATATTAATAAATAAATTAATAAAATTTTTATATAAAATACTAACAGGAGATGGCAGTCGAATCGCTTACCTCTTGCCAACTTACTTAGTTATTATTTAGCTTTAATAGCCCGATAGAAGAATCTGGCAACTCGTTTGATATTTAAAGTAATAATCAGTTCTGTTGTATTTAATATTTATGTATATTAATTAATACAGATTTCGACTAATTTAATAGTATCATATAAAACAATATGTAAATATTTCTGCCATTTGTTTATACATCTTTCTAACGATATATTTTTTAAATAGGTAAATTTCAGAAATACAATTTCATTATCGTATTATATAAATTTGTATAGAATGTCATAAATAAATAAAATAATAATAAAATGTATTGTACTTATTGTAGTTGTAAAATTAATGATTTAGCATGGTAATTCGTTTCATATAAGAGATATATCACAAAAAAAAACTAAGTCTATATTCCACAGAATTTTAGACCAAGAAGACGGACGGACGGACAAACAAACAGACAAGGTCAAGAATGCAAAATTGCTAACTGAAGAAGTCCATCAAGTTTTTCTGCACAGACAAAAACCTGCAGAATGATACCTGTGATTACAACTACATCACGCGGTTTCTGTTTGAAATCCACCATCAGAGTAATTTCAGCACTTTTTCTGGAACACCGTACTCAAGAATTTAAGTCCCAGTCGCGAGGGCCTTCACATTCTCACGATCGTTGTGCCTGCAATTTATCTGCCACTAAAGAAGCTCTACTTTGTCGTGCACGGCGTAGAATGGTGGGGAAGAATGATGACCCAATGAGTGCAGTATTTGCATGTAGTGCATACGAACAATGGCCACTTTTGATATGTTTTCATATATCATATAATGAAAATTAATACGCATTAAATATAATGCTATAAAATTATTTTTATAATATAAGTAAATCCACATACCGCAATCTTGCCCGTGAGCTAGTTTGTGTATTTCAAATATAATTTGCCAAAAATAATTTATTTTTTTAAACGTTTTTATAGATTTTGTTTTGTTCATCCTCCTTTCTCTATATGAATGAATTTGTGCAAGAAAAATTAGAATTGAGAATACGTGGAAATAAAATTTTCTAACAATGTATAAATATATAATTTCGTACGAGTACATTTAATGACGTCAGGTGAATTTCGGCTCTACTGACGTCTGAATCGGTAGTCTTATCGTTGATTGTTGGGTAGTCGACTTTGTTTAACGTAGAAAGTATAGGAGTTAACCATCTTTGTCTCGCTCTTTCCGAGTAGCTTGTTCAGAAAGCCAGTTTCAGGGCAACCAGAGCAAATTCATTCGTAAACCGAATTGTTCGAAAAATGAGTCGTTCGAAACCCGAGGTTTGATTGTGATATAATTATAAGACACGGTAGAGGCAAGCCTTCAAGTAAGCGAGCGAACAAACGAACGGCTTATCAAAGCGAATCTTACTATACTAAAATTAAAACACTTTTCCATACAGCTAGAGTACACCAAAAGTACAGCAACAGTAAAATAGGACGGCGGTGTATATGGAGTGATTTTTACTGTCTCTTCAGCACTTGGCGTAAAACCCGATACTATTTATCAATATTATCATAATGCGTTCTCATTTGTTAAAAATATTCAATCCTTTTGAATTAAAGAATTTTACACATTTAGAGGTGTCGTTAGAGAAATTAAACCTTTGCTCTAAATCGTAGGTTAAACTGTTATAAAGTTTCTACCTTGAAAAGCTACAGTAGATATTCCGTCGGCTTTTAAAAACAATTTCAAATGATCTAAGTGTTCTAACTGCTAATAATGGCAAGGAAACTGCTGTAAAATTAGCACTCTCTCCTATTTTTACTTTCTCGGCTGTTATAACAGAAAGAAAGTATGGAGATCCAACAAACATGGCCTCCTTGGAATTTTACATTTTTGGACTTAAGACACGTTGAATCTTCGGAAAATGCAAAAACATTCCGGGGGGCAATTCTTGCACGTACCGATGTTAGTATGTGTGTGTGTGTGTGTGTGTAGGGAGGTACGATTATCTTCACTCTGAAGCTTAATAACTTGTGCTTTTTGTCAAAAATTGCTGAAATTTTGCAGGGAGGATTGTTTACTAGGGGGATTGATGTTATTAAATTTCGGTCGATAAAGGTCGAGGGTATGGGAGATAATGGAAGTGGTGTGTATCTCCAGTAGGGTCAGACTTAACGACGATTTTACTCGTTATTAACATTCACAATTTTTTGTATAAAACTCATTCTATCCTCAAAATTAAGCGTTTTACCATTTTATAATAGTTAAAAATATAAGAATTTTTTAAAATGAAATATGATAACAGATGGCGCCACCAACATTTTATTTGTGGCTGGGGAAAGTTGATCAACTCGTTGTTGGGTTATTGACAACGTTACATCAAAATCATGTGGCTTTGTATCGCTACTAGAAATGAATATTCGTATTCCTTTATATACATTTAAAAAACAGTTAAGCAGTAAATGGAATCATATCAAAAGTATAATTAGTAAAATATTTGAGGATAAAAACAAAGATGCTGCCTATCGGTACTTTTAACGTCGGTCCTATAATCGAGGATAAAAATTAATGTAGCTTATGTATTATATTCATAATTATTTTGCTATGCAGAATTGCCATCAGGAAATTGATGTAATCATTCGGACATTGAAAGCCATAATCGTGGCGTCAAGAATTATTTCATTAAATGCAGTTTGATGTCGGCGCGTAATGTCGCTTTTAAAGCAAAATATTTATGTATTCAAGAAAACGCTTGGTGGTGCGTTAAATGAAAGGAATTTCGTTCTTTGTAAATTACAATACTATTCGCTGTTGCTTTAAATTGCATATAATATGATCGTGATTCCTTCAAACTATACTTAATGAAATAAATTCCAAAATCATTAATAACGTAATAAATCCTTAAAGAATGCACTGCCAAGTGTGTGTTTGAGTGAAATAATTCTTGACGCCATGATTATAGCTTTCAATACCCGACTATTTACTTGACGTCCCCGATATCGTAATTTTCCATAGCGAAATAGTTATGAATACAATACGAATACATTGGGATATTGTTATTGCTAACAGGGATATTAGCCGGGTAGAAGTCTAAAGTTGTTGACATCGTGAGTCCGTACCCCAAGGTTCAAGTCTATTCTGGGGTTTTAATTCGTATTTTTTGCTTTGTACTAGTAGACGTCTCAGCAACAGTAACAAAGATGAAGTGCTTTCTTCTTATTCTCGTTTGTATATGCACTATCTGCGAGAATGAATAATTTTTGACACCCGAAGCAGTACTTATTCATTCTCGGTCGAAGACTCATTCAATCCTAGTTACAAATATATATATATATGTATATATATTAATGCCTTCGTACATGATATCGAGATAGCTCAATAGAAAAACTTTGGCAATAAGCCTACGTATCGTACATGATATCGAGATAGCTCAATAGAAAAACTTTGGCAATCGTCATTACATTAAAACTTCGTGATTTCTGGAATTAGCTCATTGAAGTCTGTATTTGGATAATCGACACTACATTGTAAGATCATGCCTAACTAGCCGATGTAAGATACTGTATATGCAAAACCACTGAATATTGGTGGGGGTTAGCACCTCCCAAAGATATTGCCATGTGGAGTTTTCAGTTTTCTTCACGTTGGTAACCCATAAATACGGCCAGTTTCCAATTAAACAACTAACGGAAGGCATTCCCCAAGATGGTTAATGTGTCGCGTTGCTGTATACGAGTAAACCTAATTTTACAGCAATATAAGAAACAAAAGAATTAATTTTAATAAACCTGTATTTATTATAATCGTATATATGAATTACAAACTTAAAAGCATAGAAATATCCATATAAACGAGTATAGTATTATATGACAATATCGCGTAGTGGGTAATTACTGTGACAGAGTGCTAACATAAAAAAACATGTGCAATACATTAGCAATATTTCGATTTCACAAAGTGGAATCAAGAGCAATTATTAGCCTTTGATACTTATTTTTCTACTATTTGAAAATGTTGAGGGAAACATGCTTATTACTGTTAAGTGATAATAAAATAAATTACCTATTTCAGACAAGAAATACAGTACTCTTGGTAATTCCATTGTAACACAATAGTATAATTTATCAGAAAGTACTGGTATTGTTTTTCTGAAATAGGTTAATTATTATGCTAAGAAATACAGGAATAACAAACATAGAATGGAAGAGAGTTTGTAAAGAAATAAAGACAACAATTTTTACGAATGCAACATACACGTACATATTATTATAAAGAAATATTATTGATACTAGAATTGTGGACAGTGCACCTTGAAATATGGGAAAACCAACATGATACAGTGATCCTTTTAACTTTTCTTCGACTGTGGAATGCGACGATGTCAGGAAAGCGTAACACATATGCGTGGGATAATTTACACAGAATCCATTGCAAACTATTATAATCATCATTGTAATTACGTCGAGATTTACATTCCAAAAAGACATATATCCAAATGTTTCGACGATTATTGAAGAAATTGAGAGACCTACAAGAAGCGCGCAGAGAAAATTTGGAATAAATGCAAAAAATACAATAAAAATCAGAAGAGCTGTCAGCCAGAAAACTTGAATAGTTATTCGTTTTATGATCAAAGCTTGTTCTATCGTAGAAGAATAAAAAGAATGTACTATAATTGGAAATTCAGATTCTTCTGCTATTTTCCACACGTCATTAATTAATTTACGTTCCGTTCCTCCTAGATGGGCATGTTTTGTTCCCACAAAAAAGCGACTACATATAATTTCTGTATAATTATCGTTAAAAACGATGTCATTTGAAAATTGTTTGGCTTCTCCAATTCTCAAAAACACGTTTCGAAGTCCGTCTATAAAATCCTGTTTCTTTGACACATCATACACGTTCATGGTAAACGTAGATACTGGATGATTCTGAAACTCTTTATAGTATTTTAACCAAGATACATCATATTCCGAGCTAACGACATTGGGATGAGAATGAAATTTCATCATCACATCTTCAATAGATTTCTGGACATTTTGTTGAGAATAATCTAATGTTTTATTAATGACAATATGCACAAAAAATGTTAATTCTGTGAAATACTCGCTGTATATTCGATATCCTTTTGTCACTTTTGAATGTTTCGGATAGAGAGTAAAAACGTCTAATCCTTCTTTTAAAAATGTTACTCCCCAAATACCCATGGCAAGATTACAGAAATATAGAAAAACAATTATTACTTTTATTGTAGAATGTGAAATGAATTTAGCAACATTATCCCTGAAGAATTTCATGGTCAGAAATTCATGATTGTGATGCATGGCGTGTTTTTCGGACTTTGCTGGAAATATAAAAAAAGTAGATCTCAAGTTAAAAATTATAAGAAAATATTAAAAATAGTGAATTGTATAATAAAAGTTTTATTCAATTGTAATAAGTAAATTAATAAACATTTCGGTTCAAACTAATTATTCGAGGAACATTCCTTAATTATTTTACAATGTTAGCCTAATTAATACATTGATCAAAACGTTAATAAATGGTGAAGGAAAGTGTATGCTGACACCCTTCAAACTGAGTTTACTATAGTATATTTACACAGAAAAAAATACTATAAGAAAGTTTCTTGTCTCGGAAATTGTTGAAACTAATGTTTCAAATACTGTAATAGAGATAACAGTAACTTGTCACAAGGCTACTGGTAACATCAAAATACTTCTATCATCAGAATGCAACATTGTTACCGGTGTACATTTCGATACACAAGGCCCTCATCAGCCATACATAAAAATATATAGGTATCTGTTGTAGAACAAATTTACAAAGAAATCGACATTAATTACAATCTGTTCATAATTTATTTCCATCCAGACTCGGCCTACCAGTGGCCAAGCGGTTCCGTTCCCCGAACACTGGGAGTTCTGTCGTGGGTTTGCACCTCGTCAGGACGGGCTAGCCACGTGGAATTTTCCGGGTTTTTTCCACGTCTATAACGCCTGAATAGTGGCCAGTTACTCTTAAAAAGTCTTCCCGGAAGGCATTCCCCTAGGCAGAACGCATGTTGCGTTGCCGTAACTTAATAAAACAAACATCCACAACTAATCCTCGTGGTATCGTGCAGTGTGGGTAGAAATAAATGTTGAACAAAACGTAATTAATGTCAATTTCTCTGCGAATTTGTTCTACAACAAATGTATATGTATTTTTATGTATGGCGGACGAGGGCATTGTGTACCGAAATGCATACCAGTAATAAAGTTGCATCCTGATGATAGAAGTGTCATTTTGATGTTACCAGTAGCAGTGTGATAAGTTTTTGTTATCTCTACAATGGTATTTGAGATATTAGTTTCAAGTAAAATATACAGTTACAGATTTAGTACGTATCTGTAACGTTTTGATCAATTAGTGAATATGCATATAAAGTATAATTTCTGAAATAATTTGTGCACCAAATGAACAAATTAATGGATTAAAAGAAACATTAATTAAATTTATATGGTTAATACCTTTTAACAGTTTAAACGTGAATGCATTAAGACATTTTTCTTCTCTATACCCACTAAAGGCTAGACACGATCCGAAGAACGTAATCTGATACAAATAAGTGAAGCACACGCAAGTAGTAGCATAATAACAGAAGATCCTAATACCAGGAAATTCTGCAGTCATCGCTATGCAGAAAGACAAAATATTTGTTAATGTTGTTATGGTAATTGAAACTGCGGATTTGGAGTAAGTTTTTCCCATTCGTTCTTCTACATTGTCATGAGCTTCGGTAACTCTCCAATTTGCTACTATCACAAAAGAATCATCTATTTCTATAGCTGTAAATAAATGAAAATTATTTGTTATAAGTACAGATATATAAGAATTACACGAATAAATATATATTTTACGGCAATTACATACCTAAAATTAGAAAAGGTAATGAAATGTTATAGCTAATGGTTTCTACTCCGCATGAACTCATCAGTCCGAAGGAAGAAACAATTGCTAATCCAGCAGATAAGACAGCAGCAATTCCCATCCAAGGTTTACTCATTACCCAACTATTTGTCGTATAAGTTACTACACAAAATAAAGCAGCTACTATAACGGCGACACTAATCAAAAATATCGTATCGTCAGCAATTGATTTCATTTCTTTTCTTTTCTTTCGAAGACACAATGTAGTGACGTAAACTTAAACACTGGGCGAATTTTTCATCCTTTTTATTCGGTTGGAACGCTTTTTTATTACATAACGCGTTTCGGGCCGATGCCCCTCTTCAGCCAACTAAACATTAAAAAGTGAGAGATGACTATATACAAATATTTAAAATAAATATCGTGACAGTATACATAATTAGTTTTTTAGAGGTTGTTACCTTCTAAATCCTGGTAAGAGCTTGTATACCGTTAAAAGCTGGTCCGTACCTCATTCGGTAGTTTAGACGGATGTAATAGTCCAAGGGTACGAATCTTGATAAAAATTCCATAAAAAAGGAAGGTTTAGTATCAGTCTGTAGAAGTATACGGGGTTATTCTTTCACAAATCATATTCGTGAAACCATACCTGAGATTCGTCTTCCGGTGTGTTGTCTAACACTGAGCTCGTACTCCTCCACCTCAACTGCGGAGCACGATCTATTTTTAATTTGCATATGTCTGGTCGAGCATTAGCAGGGGAATGTTCCTTTTTTTTTTTTTTTTTTTTTAATAGGTTTCTTTTCCGATAAAATTATTCGGGGGGTTTAGCGGTGATTTTTTTAGAACATAGCACGTGGCCATTGCTATTTTTTCCCGCTTTTAGTATTTTTAATATTTGTCGCTATGCAAATGACGTAACAGATCGTAAAACAGTTTTTTATTTTATAGTATATTTTATAGTAATTTAATCCAGTTTTCATTGATTTTTATGCTTAGATTAGTATTTATGCAGGTCTTATTTTTATTTTTAATGATTTCTACACTTTCTTTGAATTTTCTGTTGTATGTCTTCTTTTCTCTATGTAAAATGCTTGTTTTAGTATCATCGATTTTACAGTTATTTAACACACAATGGTCATGGAATACTGAGTTTAGTCTGTTGTACTTTAAATCGGCTATATGTTCTTTCACTCTTATTTTGAGTTTTCGTTTTGTTTCTCCTATATAGAAGTTGGTATTTTTGCAAGTGCATGGTATCTTGTAAACTATGTTTTTCATATCTTCTTTTTTTATCGTCTGTTTCTTTTTTCTTTGTTTCGCTTTAAGTCTAGATAACAGGTTTACGTATTTTGGGGCAAGTTTTATATTATTTTTCCTCATATCTATGTCGATTTCTTCATAAAGGTTCCTAATGTATGGGAAGCTGGTATATTTTGGTTTCGATTCGGTTTTTTTATCTTTTATTTTTGTTTGGTTATTAGTAATTTTATTTTCCCATTTATGAATCAGTCTGGTTGGGTACCCGTCTAGGGCAAACTTTTTCTTCAATTCGATGATGTGTTTGGGTTTATTAGTTTCTTTACTAGTTCTATTCTGTATTTTTCGGTATTCCATGTTAAAGATGTTTTGTTTTATATACAATGGTATATTTGAAGTATATTTTATTGTGGTGTTGATTGAACATGGTTTTTTAAAAGGTTCAAAATCTAATTCGTTTTCGTTTCTTGTTATCATGACGTCTAAGTATCGTATACTATTATCGGCCACATTTTCTTCCTCTATTTTAAATTGGATATCCTTATCTATATTGTTTATTATATGTTTTATCATGTTAGGCTTTACTTCTGCATCATTATATATAATTAGGACATCATCTACGTATCTTTTATAATATTTTATACCGTTATATTATTAATTTCTTTGTCAACGTCGATCATTATTATTTCAGCTAGTTTCGGGCCTATATAGGAGAAACAAAACGAAAACTCAAAATAAGAGTGAAAGAACATATAGCCGATTTAAAGTACAACAGACTAAACTCAGTATTCCATGACCATTGTGTGTTAAATAACTGTAAAATCGATGATACTAAAACAAGCATTTTACATAGAGAAAAGAAGACATACAACAGAAAATTCAAAGAAAGTGTAGAAATCATTAAAAATAAAAATAAGACCTGCATAAATACTAATCTAAGCATAAAAATCAATGAAAACTGGATTAAATTACTATAAAATATACTATAAAATAAAAAACTGTTTTACGATCTGTTACGTCATTTGCATAGCGACAAATATTAAAAATACTAAAAGCGGGAAAAAATAGCAATGGCCACGTGCTATGTTCTAAAAAAATCACCGCTAAACCCCCCGAATAATTTTATCGGAAAAGAAACCTATTAAAAAAAAAAAAAAAAAAGGAACATTCCCCTGCTAATGCTCGACCAGACATATGCAAATTAAAAATAGATCGTGCTCCGCAGTTGAGGTGGAGGAGTACGAGCTCAGTGTTAGACAACACACCGGAAGACGAATCTCAGGTATGGTTTCACGAATATGATTTGTGAAAGAATAACCCCGTATACCTCTACAGACTGATACTAAACCTTCCCTTTTTTATGGAATTTTTATCAAGATTCGTACCCTTGGACTATTACATCCGTCTAAACTACCGAATGAGGTACGGACCAGCTTTTAACGGTATACAAGCTCTTACCAGGATTTAGAAGGTAACAACCTCTAAAAAACTAATTATGTATACTGTCACGATATTTATTTTAAATATTTGTATATAGTCATCTCTCACTTTTTAATGTTTAGTTGGCTGAAGAGGGGCATCGGCCCGAAACGCGTTATGTAATAAAAAAGCGTTCCAACCGAATAAAAAGGATGAAAAATTCGCCCAGTGTTTAAGTTTACGTCACTACATTGTGTCTTCGAAAGAAAAGAAAAGAAACAAACTAATATTTAACACTGCCAAAACGAAGGGTATTTTTTTTCAGCCCTTAGATCAACGAGTTTATATCGGCGGGTTCCCTGTGTTCACTTTGGAAACACCTCGATTAAGATAGTGGATCATCTTGCTTTTCTTGGAGTGGTCTTCGATAACAAGCTCACATGGAAACAGCACATTGCGTATATTACTAAGCGGACAAATCTTATCTTCAACAATCTTCTTCGTGTCGCCAGAAACAGTTGGGGACTGGGATACGAGGCTGTCAATGCAATTTATGACTGTGTATTCATTCCTATTATCTGCTATGCTTCGGCTGTCTGGGGCGAGGCGGCCTTTCATTCACACAACCACCGCCGCCTCAGACCAGCTCAGCGCCTTGCGCACTTGCGCTTGACACGGTGTTACTGTACAGTCTCCAATGTCGCCTTGCCTATTCTTGCCGGAAAGCCACCTATCCTTCAACAAATCCAATACTGCACGAGAAGGTTTCTTCTTTCCCGTGGTAAGTGCATCAACATTTCAGATACCACATTTGATGCGTCCTGCTATAAGACAGACAGTTCTTTTGCGGACTTGCCCCATCCTGCTCTCAGAAGAGGCCTTGGATCTCGGAACTGTTCGACTACAATTGAAGTCTATACTGATGGGTCTAAGACCAATCAGGGTACCGCTTGTGCATTTGTGGTTTATGTATGTAACAATGAAATTCACCATGACACCTTCCTCTTACACCCAGAGTGCTCAGTGTGCCAAGCCGAAGTGTTTGCTGTTTACAAAGCCATCGAATTCTGTAACACAAAGTTTAATAATTGTAATATCTCTATTCTTTCGGATAGCAAGGCTACTGTCCAAGTTCTAACCAATAAGGATACCACTCATCCCATTGCAAGAGAGACTTTGTTTTCTGCCAACCAGTCTAATAACAAATTTTACATCAAATGGACTAAAGGGCACTGTGGCACTTCGGGCAACAAACGTGCAGACATGCTTGCTCGTACAACAACCATGCTCACGGACATCATTCCGGCATACAATCAACTCCCGGTTTCAAGACTAAAAGAACTCCTGTGGCATCAGACTGTTGCCAGATGGCAAGAAGAATGGGAGCGAACTCCAGAATCGCATATCACTCGACAATTCTTCCCAGACGTCAAAAGACGACTCAAGTAGAAGTGGCTTCACCCTGAACACCGCAGTTCTCAACTGCTTACAGAGCACGGAAAATTTAACGTCTACCTGTATAGGTTTCGGCATAGTGACACTGACTGTTGCCCTATCTGTGGGGTGCGTGACGGGGGTTAAACATTATCTGTTATCGTGCCCGATATTGGAAGATATAAGACGCGAACTCAAGATCTACATAGAAGAAGACAACCTGAGTTGGCCGTGTAAGCCAGAACACCTTGTGTCAAGCAAAAAGTACTTTTTTCTTTTTCAAAGAATGGTTAAACTTTACTTCATCAGAACATTAATACACTAATTATTGTTTTACTGTTTTAGCTTTATTGTATCGCCAAAGACCTTTCATGATCTTCTACTAGCCTACTATGTTCTTTTGTGTTGGTTGCTGCACAAATCTGCGCTGTGATCTCATTCTGGCCTACGTTCTACAGGCGATTTCATCTGTTTTATCTGAGCTCAGGAGCTCTTATATACTTACTGTGAGTAAGTGGCTGCATAAGATCTGTTCAGTGTTTGTCACCTGGTCCTCTGTTTATATGCGGATTCTGTTTAGGCTGTTTTACGGTCATTATAATTGTCAAAAACATTGACTCATTTACTGACATGTTTTTAGTTAATGTATATTTTCGTGTTTTTGTTTTTTTTGTTTTTTTTATTCTTATTTTTTATTTCATTATCATTCACATTGTCGTTTCTATTGCTCAGAATGTAACACCACTGTATTCCATGTCTTTCTACCCCGACTGTGCCTAGCGGTGTCGGGAGAAATAAAGTTTATTTTCTCTGTCTGTCTGTCTGTCTGTCTGTCTGTCTGTCTGTCTAGTTGAGGGGTAAGAAGTTTAGACCAGAACAAAGAACAATGCATTATCATCGAAGCTTTACAACTCACGAAAGAGATCGGAATTTCACAGTCGCCTTCAAAAAAGGGAAAAAGACGAACAAACTTATATGGTAAGACTTCTGTCACTTGTGATGGAAATCGAAACAGAACAAACAGGTGCAAAACAGAAAAGTTTTAAAGCAGAACTGGACATTTATTCAAAACTAATGGAACTATTGAACCGAAGTTCGAAATTGGAAATGCAAGATCTACATTACTATGTTATGTCACCTATGACTATATCACATCTCTGTGTGAGAGAATTGTAGGACGAGACTTTATAGTAAATCAACGATTAATATTTCAGTCGAGAACCACATTATTCTTCCAGACAGTCATGTCTTCCCATTGTTCGATACAAAGTAATTTGATACAGATAGTATTGTCAGTCCGCCACGTGTCCCAAAGAAAAGAGAACGAGAGAAGATGAATGTTATTGCTACACTAGAACGATAGAAACGAAAAAACCCTTACCTCCTTGTCAACAGTGGTTCAAAACAGCCTCGAAACGGGGACATTCCGGCAAGCAGAACGATTTACAGGGTCCCGAGAAGGAGACAGACATGCCGAAATTAAAGGAAAGACATATCCGAACGGAACTTAAGACTTTTTAAGTGAGGTATTCCATATTTTAGACAATGCAAAAATTAAATCGAAAATTCGATTGTTGTCAGAGACTGGAAATTCTGAGCAAATTTTAGATAGTTATAAATTTAGAGAGAATAAGATATCTGAACTCGGTGAAACAATGATAGAAATTTTAGGATCGCAAATTAGTTTAAAAATGTAAGAGTGAGTCGGAATTTTAATTGTAAAAATTTAAACATTACCTGGTCGAGACAATTTGGAGAACCTTGGATTACAATCAATTTACGTTAACTTTCTACTTTTGTAAGTTTTGAACTAGTTTTGAGATGCAATCTGAAGACAACTGTTTCAGACGAATTTCAATCCTTCTAGAAGTATCCACCTACAGTTCCAGACAACAATCAAAAAAAGACAACACTTTACATCTCTACATAAGGAAATGGGCCAAGAGACGACAAACATCAACAGATATGACTTGAGAAAATCATCGTGAAAAAAAAAGACGAATTTTGTAATAAAAATTACATTTACATGATCAGACGCAACTTTATGCTTTAATATACAATGTCTAAGTTAATAATATTTCTTTCAATAAACTTGAATGTTTATGCATTATTTATTTGTGAGAAATTCAATAAAAAACTCCATGTATCTGTTTGGATACATAAACGCCTTAATACCAGTAAAAATCATTCAGCCACTAGTTCTGATACTTTTACAGTTTTGGTCATTTAATTTTATATCTTATAGTTTTTTTTTCTATTTATTATAAGTGATTTTTTCGAAACGAGTTAAAGTCAGCACCCACCAGCAGCTAAGTGAATGAAACCACTGAACACTTCGTTTTTGGTTTGCACTTCGCTAGCACGTCGGCGACATAGAATTTCCTGGATTTTTACGTTATAACATTTAAATATAGGCCAGTTTTCAATAGAATATTTTGCGGGAGGCATTTCCTCTTTACACGTGTCGACCGTAATCGACTAAAACTAAATCAAACGCGTCTATGTTACCTCACTTCCTCTATTTAAAAGGACTTCCAAAATCATACAATAAAACAAGATATTTAATTTAAAAGAATACAAAAAATTACATTTACGTTGCTTCACCATTTTTGTTAGAAAATTATTGTTATGCGGATGTTACGTTGCATTTTGTTATGCGGATTCTAACATTATTGTTTTATTATTGTGTTACATTATAGATTATTTTTAGTATTATTTGTTGTATAGAATTTATAAAGCAAATGAAATATTATAAACATTTTAAATACCATTTGTATAATTAAATTTTTTACAACTTTTCAGAAATCTTTTGTTCAGAATAACAAGAGCGATATCGAATACTTGATACAAAGTATATATACCACATAAGTACGTAATAATGAAGATTACTTGTATGAGCGATTCATTATCTTTTCTATTTCATAAATTGGGACGAATTATTGCAAGATATCCCTTTTACTTCTTCATTCCACCTGTGATTCTATCGGTTTTACTTTCGGTGGGGTTTTTTAAACTCATAACCATAGAAACTGTGGATTATCTACTGCAGTCTGATAGAGGAGAAATCTTTAAAAATAAACAATTTGTTAACAAGATGTTTCCCATTAACACATCCGAATTTTACGATTTCATGAGAACGACAGATCGTCCACAAGCTCCAATGGTTTACATTAAAAATAAATACGGTAACAATTTAATACAAAAAGACAATTTACTCGAAATACAAATCTTGGATGAAATAATTAAGAACATAACGATTATTGTAGGAGAAAAGGTAGTAAATTATAGAAAGATATGTGGCGTAGTGAACGAGCAGTGCTTAGAAAACCCAATAATAAATGCATTATCAGAGATGGACGATTTACTATCCAGAAAAAAGAAATTAAAATTTCCTCTTCAACTTGATCCTTTGACCTATAAATACGATTTGTGGATGATTAGCTTCGGTGGAGTAAAATATGATGTGGACGGATATGTGAAGGAAGTAGAATATATAAGACTTGTTTATCCTGTTGATGAATCGAATTTCTCTAAAAGGCACTGGATTCGTGAATGGCAGAAAGCGTTTTTGCGTAATGTCAACAAATTGGACTTTCATTCGATTGAGATATATCCGTGTCCTTTCTTAGCTTCTGAACTAGACGTGAAAAACCTTGCTGATGAAATTACACCGTTGATGAGTGTCGCTGTCATCGTTGTAACATTTTTCTGTATAATAACGTATACGACAAAAAGTTCGATAAAGAGTAAACCGTGGATGGGAATTGCTGCAGTTGTGTCTGCTGGATTAGCAGTGGTTTCTTCTTTCGGTTTGATGGGTGCGTGTGGAATTGAAAATGTCAACTCTAATATCATGTTGCCGTTTCTAATTTTCGGTAAGTTTAAAAGCTGAAGTGTAGATTAATATAAAATGTTTGTTCGTAAATTTTCAGAAATACCAGAAAAAATTACGGTATCAAAAGTTTGTATAATACTGTAATTTTATTATGTTTTTTTATTTACATGGGTCAAATTTATTTGTTTTTTATTAAGTCCAGCGCTGAATTTTCACTTATTGATCAGTTTGAATAACGTAACTGTGTTTTGTTTCGCTACACTAACAAAACAAATAGATATTTGATAAGAAAAACAAAAGAAAAACACTTTTTGGTTCCTGTCACTAAATAATCAAAGGAAGGCTCGAATTTTTATTATTATTATTATTATTACTACTGTGTCTGACATTATTATCGAATAATAATACTACTAGAAATGATACTGACAAATACCGATGGAAGGTATATTTTATTATATTACTTAGAAATGATTACAAAAAGTAACATAATATGAAAGACATTCATTTTTTAAATACGTTTATTACGTAACAATTTTGTACATATCCGGTTGCGCATGGCACTACTGGAAATAAAATACAAAAATATAGGCTTAGTACGCACTAGTGTTGTGTCGTGTTCAAAGATACTTGGCAAGTTTTTTATGAAATAACTTTACTTAGTTTAGTCGAAATTTGATGGAAACATGCCAAGTGTCTTCGGAACACAACACTTGTGTTTACTAAACCTAAATTATAGAACGAGACACGGTTTCATCAAACAAATCAAAATAATACAAGAAATTGGATGACAAAATGATTGAATGTTATATTTTAGTAAATATAGAGTAATATAAGCTTGAGTATGGTTGAATACAATGTGCACGATAAAACAATTCAATTCAATTCATATTACAAATCGAAAGAGATGCGTTGAGATTGCGAGTGATAAAAAATAAAACATGGTTAGAAACAAGGATTTGAATAATACATAGGTTACAGTTATTTATTAAAGGTACAGGATCATATCATAGAATGACTACACTAAGACTATTGATATGACTCATCACATAAGTTACATTGGGATAATTATAATTATGCGTACATATAATTAAAATCGAGATGATGTACCAATAATTAATACAATTAGTACACTTAATTGCGATAGCGTTGTTGCAAGGTGTACCAAGTACACAATGTAATAAAATAATGTTAATGAATGTTAATTATCGAGGAATAGGTAACATGCAGGTACAATTCAGAACAAAAGTTGCAATAACAAAATGGTTGACGTGTAACATACAGATGGAAAACAGAGTATAAAATATTACAAGAGTAGAACGAGACAAAACGTTACAAGTACAATTATGCTGACATATGTACAATATATACAATAAGGCCAAAGCGGAGGCGCCGGAACATAAGGGAGCCGCGTAGGAACTACTCACTGGTGGTGGTGGGAGCTACGAGCTTATAGGCTTGCACAAGGTTGAAAACTGCTGCATACAGTTCCTTGTGCTTGAAGAGTTCTCTCTGTTGACATGGCCAGGAGATATCGAGGCTCTGTGCCATGAGTTCGATAGCAAGTCTTTCTTTAGCTAGACAGATGCAATTGTAGAGGTAATGGTCTGGGCCGTCCACCTTCTTGCAGATGGCACAGAGGGGGACCGCTTATCTGTGAACCTATGTAGATAACTGGGAAATTTTCCATGACCGGTGATACATTGCGTGTGAAGACAGTTGTTAACAATTCAGGTGTAGTTCTGGTACTCGTGGATGTTGGGGATATAGTTGTAGGTATGACTGCTGTGATTTTCGTGCCAAGAGTCCTGCCAGTGATGGAGTGTGTCGTTGTATAGAAGAATTTTAACTTTTTTCAGACTAATTTTATCACAGATGGAGTCTAGCGTGTCATTGTTGGCAGCTTTCATTGCCAGCTGGTCAGCTCTCTCGTTACCAGTGGTACCATGATGACCCCGGAGCCAGGTAATGCTGTAGCTATTGGAGGAGTTGAGAGTAAGTTTTTTGATTGCAGTTGAGATGGGGTTCAGCTGTCTGCTATTAATAAGGTTGATGGCAGACTGGCAGTCTGTAAAGATTGCAATCTGTGTATGAGTTAGGTGCTGTTCAGACCAGCCAAAACTCATGTTAATGGCCACGAGCACAGAGTGAAAAACGCTGCAGAGATTGCTAAGTCTGTAACCCTGCTGATGAGTCTTGTGGTTTTTTTGCATCATGAGAGAAACGATACAACAATTTATATTTCAAGCGAATTTCTCCAAATTAAAAACTTCTCTGCAAAACACGTGCAATATAATTGGAGTAAATTTCGCATTTTTTCCTTTTGATTTATAATTTTTAATTTACGCTTGTGCTATTACTCATTTTTGGCACTTTAACATTTGTGCAGATTTATATATCCGATGTTTATTCGAAGCAGAAAAAACTTTTAATTCCGACGTTTATTTGATGAAACTCAGCATTTTTTAAAATATAAAGCATTAGATTTAATCAGATGCGAGATATGATGCCAGACAATATCGCTGTGTTTGAAAAATAAAGCAAGATTGTATTTGATTCGTCAGGACAACGTTTCGTAATTTCGCGCCATTACTTTATTTTCTTGACTATAAAAATTAAAATATACACGATCTATTGAAAAACATCAAAAACATTCGTTCAATATGAAAAGAAAAATATTTCAGTCAACAGAAGTTATACAAAATATTCATCAAAGATTTCACGATAGGAGAAATAAGCGAAATTGTAAAATATTTGTGAAATTACTTTCAAACATATATTAAAAAAAATTATATAGTTTTGACAGTGTTGTGGCGATTTCTGAACAAACGTTTTATTTTGCAATATTTTATATAATTTATGTAACATTAAATGTAGTTGTCTCATATCATTTCTAGCTACAGAGATTGACGATGCCTTCGTGATAGTAGCCAATTGGAGAGTTACAGATGTTGAAGATAGCGTTGAGGCACGAATGGGGAAAACTTATTCCAAATCTGCAGTTTCTATCACCATAACAACGTTAACAAATATTTTATCTTTCTGCATAGCGATGACTGCAAAATTTCCTTATGTGAGGATCTTCTGTTATTACGCTACAACGTGCGTATGCTTTACTTATTTGTATCAGATTACGTTCTTTGGATCGTGCTTGGCACTCAGTGGATACAGAGAAGAACGCGGTCTTAATGCATTTACCTTCAGAGTTATAAAAGGTGAGACATTTTTATGTTCTTCAGCATAAAATTTATAAAAACTCTCAAAATTCCTAATTACAGTTTGCATAATATAACCTAGAATTAAGCTTAGGCTCATATATCATAAGTATAAATGTAAGTTGATCAGATTAATATTAATTTGATCTAGCTGGATATTGTAGCCTACAATTTGTAGGTTATAACCTACAATATCAAAATAAAACAACGTTTTTCATTATAAATTCATTAAAATTTTCTCTTCTAAATTTATTACTTACAGCAAAAGGATCAATCCTCTATGATGTATCAACAATATATATCGTTATAAAATTCGTCATATTTTCAAAGTTTTTACTGAAGAAATATCTTTATTCAAATTTCTGTTACATTTAAAAACATATATATTTTTGCTATCGACAGAAAGTTTAATTTCCATGTTATTTCATTTACAGAAAGCTCCAACGAGCACGATTTAGAAAAGAAAAACGAATTCGCTTTTATGGAGTTCTTCAGAGATTACGTCGCGGAAATTCTTTCTCGTCCTTTTGTCAAACTGATCGTTATTTTATTGTATTTAATTAATCTTTCAACAGGTATTTGGGGAGTAACATTGCTACAAGAAGGCTTAAACTTTCCTACATTTTATCCAAAATATTCGAAAGTAGCAAAAGCATATCAAATATATTACCAGTATTTTACGGAGTTTGCATATCCTGTTCAAATTGTCATCAACACAACATTAGATTATTCCCAAGTAGAAGTTCAGAAATCGATCGAAAATTTAATGGTGAAATTCCATTCTCACCCAAATGTCGTTGGCAAGGAATTCGAAGTTTCCTGGTTAAAATATTACAAAGAATTTCAGAATCATCCGGTATCAAAATTTTCTATAAGTGGTTTTGATATGACACAAAAACAAGATTTCATTGATGGCCTTCTCCGTGTGTTTTTCAGACTTAATGCAGCCAAACAATTTTCCACTGACGTAAATTTTAATAACAATTTCACAGATATTATCCGAAGTCGTTTTTTTGTTATAACGAAAAATATCTTTGATCATAATATTGAACGTATCGTATTGACTGACCTGAGGAAAATAGCAAAAGAATCTGATTTACCAATTATTGTCCATTCTTTGTTATTTCCTTTAGCAGAACAAATTGTTATTACCAAACAAATTACTCTTCAGTTATTCTGGATAACATCTCTGTTAGTGTTCATTATTTTTGTCTTATTTGTTCCGCACGTTCTTTCCGCATTAGTTGTTGCATTCTCGGTTGTTTCAATAATTGTCGAAACCATTGGATTCATGTCTATCTGGAGTGTAAATCTTGACGTCTTTTCCATGTTGGTGATAATACTTTGTAACGGATTTTGTATAAATTATCCGGCTCACATATGCTATGCGTTTTTGACTTCTTCACACGCTGGATCCAAAGATAGGCTAAAAGAATCTCTTTATCTCGTTGGTTTTCCTATATTTCAAGGTTCGATGTCTGCAATTCTCGTAGTACTAGTATTTCTATATATCAATATGTACATTTACACAACATTCGTAAAAATCGTTACTGTTATATCTTTAGAAACGTTGTTTCACGCCGTTCTTTTCATTCCTGTACTTCTTAGTATAGTGGCTTTTCCATTTAAGAAGAAAAGTGAGACTAATTCTGCTGAAACAGAATATGATATTATTCGTAGTACTGAGAGTTAGAAGTGAAAATATGAATACGTATTGTTATAAATTTCAACTAATATAAAAAGTGGGAGCAATAGACTTATCATGGAAGTCTCTGGGAAGTTTTCAATAATGCGCATGAAAATGTGAAATTCAGTTGCGTTGTATATATATAGGCCTAATATATTACATAATAATATACATATATATATATATATTTCTCATATTTTTATATTACAAAGTTATTACTATATTTAACGTTTTCTGTATTGTAATTTAATAATAATAAATGGGAAAGTACATAAGAAGTAAGTGAATATTTATATTTTTTTCCTAAATGTGATATAAACAATTTTGTATACAGCAGATCCACGTACATCGAACGACACTAAAATTGAATGCTCTCAAGTTCGAGTTTTGAAGCTAATTTCTATTAAATTCGCTTCAAAAATCAGAGTTCAGATGGTGCTTTGCAGTTCGTACAATCTAGTCGTAAACGCACTTAATTGTGTGCCGATTCGTCCTTTGCTCCTCCGTTACTCTTGTAGATTTTAGTGCTTTTTTTACAGTATATCTGGTATTTTTTGATAATAACATAAGAAAAAGGTCGTAATATAAAAAAAATAAAAAATTGTTTTACTTATGTTTTAATTATATAAAGAATAACGCGTTTTAAAGTTGTTATTCAAAAGTTTTCCAACGTTAAAAAAGAGTCAACTTATCCAAGATATTAAAGGAAAGAAACAACTGCTATAATTTATATTTATTTCTGAAATAAATATTGATTATTTATATAATTAAATGAAATAAATAATAAGAGATTGTGTTTGAATCTAAGTAGCTCAGTAATATTCAAAATGAAACCTTCAAAAACTGTTTGCCATAATGAAGTTTTTGAAAAATGGTTGAAAAAAATTGGCTTTTATAATAGAAGAATAGTCTCAGTATTTGTTACTTTATTTAAAAAATTAATTGGATAATATTTAATCAACTACTGACAAAATATAATTCTAGTGTTATGTCAATGTTTTTCTGAATAGTAAGCCTTTGTTTTAATTTATTCATGGCAACTTTGAATTTTGAGTCAAAAAAACAATCCAGTTTATGGTTAAATTTTACAACTGGAACCTTTCTATTACCTTTTTTTTTTCTAAGTTAAACGAAGTGTTGAAAGTTATGAAAATTTCACTCGAAAACAAATGTAAATAATTTAATTTTATACAGTGTGTAACAAAATTATAAAAACAACAGTTAAGTTTTAATTTCTTAACCTTGGTTTGTAATATTCTATTGAAATTTTAGATATATTATAATAAACACAAAAGTGTTAAATTTTTATAATGATTAATATTTGATAATAATAATAATTAAGATATTTATACAAGAATTTTGAAATTAACTGCGTTTTTAAATGTAACGATTATAAGAATGCCACATTTTTGGTGAAATCTAATAATTCAATATTCAGTTTGTCTCCTTCGTTTAAATAACATTAAAGACGCTATTAGGCAGTTTTGATAAAATTTTTGTAATTGTATCTCTCCAGTAGTTTCCAAAGCATTCAAAATCCACACATTTTAAATGCAGTTTTCATAAGAAGCAGTTTTCATGAGAAAACTGCTTGTTATGACCATAGTCTATTTTTGTCATTATACTCCATAAATTTTTTATTTGAGTAAGACCTGGATTTCTAGTCTAATACTTTTATTTTTTCATTAATAATCCACTTTTTGTTGATTTTGATGCATAAACGGGAAAACTGTTTTCTTGAAAACCAATTAATTTGACCAATTAAAGGTTCAAATAAAATTAAATTATTTTGTCTAGTTCATAGCTGCTTGTTACTTAGTAAAAAAATTTCTTATTTAACTTTGTAAGGTTATTTTTCTTGCATGTACTTCTTTTCAGTTAGAAAAACTACTCTCAACATCAACCCAAAATTGAACAATTAATGCTATCAAATTTGTAATTAATTTAACTTAAAATATACGCACGCCATTTCAAATTAGGGGTCTGTTGCCTCCTTTACATAATGTTTTCCTGTCTGAAATAGAGTCGTGCCGATCAGCGAAACTTAGAAGAATTTTTAAATTGAAATAACGTGATTTCCGCTTCAAACTGCAGGTTTATATACACTTGATTGGGACCTCGGGATCATAAAACATTCCAAATCTGAACTCTGCTTTCATCTATCTAATTGTGTTTTCAAAATTAAAATGGACAGATGGATAGACCAAAACTTTTCGGTTATTCATAATTTTCTTGCTTTGTCCATACAATTGCCAGGACAGTTTAGAATAATTAATTAATTATTGTAGTTATTTCTTCAAACTTTTCAGCATTTCATAATTTATATATCTTTCAAATATCAGCTTTTGTAAGTTTGCTATTTCTTGGCATTGTGTAGCTTGTGTTTCAACTGTTAAAGCATTATGATTCCAAAAATTTTAAATGACTGGCTCTTATAATGATATATTAGCAATCCATTTAATCTATACCAATGAAAATGTAATGTGCGTTTGATCATAGCCGCTAATCTCTGAAAGTTCTTCACCGATTGCTTTGAAATTTTCACACAACGTTCCATTCGAATACGCGGGTGTTTATATATAATATCCATGTCGAAATTCCCTCACCCCGCGAGTTGATAATAAAAAAGTTATTTATTAATGAATTGCTTAATTTTGCTTAATTTTCTAAATCAGAGTTGAATTTATAAATAGAAAATTAAAAAGTAAGTCAATAAGTTTTTAAAAATAATTGAAAATATAGATTACGATTAAAATTATCATTAACCGGAGGCATAACACAAGATCCCCCTCTCTATCTCCTTACTCTCTTCACCTTTAAATACGAAAATGTAATAGCGTAAATTGCCCTTGATGCTTGATGACATGCCAAATTTCGTTTTTTAATCTTCAATCTATATTGAGACATTCAACGAAATAAACCCAATGCACAAACAAACACACACACACCCATATCCTGAGTATTAGTTTTTGACATTTTTGGGTTCAGGGTGTCTCTAAGGTGAAGAAAACCCGAAAAACTCCAGTGGCCAGTTCATTGGCAAGACCCCAACTCTCTATCAACTTCCAGTACCAAAAACAGTTGCCATGCATAGATCTTAAGTAAAAAAACTTACTCGCGTAGAAAAATAATTAATTTAACATTAAGTAATTAAATTGTATATATTAAATTTACAATTTATTTTTTATACTAGTACTATTTTATATACTAACAAGACTGGAAACCATGGATGCAAATATTTAGTCGTACAGATCGGAAATAATGTTTTTTAGTTAGTCTAATATAGTTTCCAGTATAATAAGTCCTGCTAATATATAAAAAAGTACTATTATACAAAACTAAATTTTAAATTACGATAGAAAGGAACAAAGGCATAATAATCAATATATATTATAAAAGTAAGTGAACAATATACGTGCCGCTAAAACTCAAAAACGAGTCCCGATACGATCAAGGGGGTTATATGGTGTGGTAGCGCTCTATCCCACATTAGTGAAGAACGGTCCCGTTTTTACCCGAAGCGCGTGCTGTTGAAGATATAAGGGCTGGAAATTTCGCTGTCTAGAAATTCCTAGAACAGCCCAGAACATTCTAGTGTATTTGAGAGCATTTCACAACTTTCCAGAATGTTCCGGAATGTTCTGGAACTTTCGAAAACATCCCAGAACATCCCAGATCATTGTGGAACATTCCAGAACACTCTCGAACGTTCTGCACTCAACGCGGAGCCAAAACGGTTAAAAGTTGAAAGTTAAAATTTGGTATACAGGGTACGTCACGAGAACGTTTAGAAGGGACTTTCGAAATTCCCCATGGAAGTGAAAAAGAGAATTATCGCTTATCCTGAAGAATTCTGCTTCCGCTGTACTATTTTAGGTGCGGTTTTTTGCGTTTATTACTGTGTTTAATAGGGTACGCTACGAGAATGAACATGAAAAAAGGATTTTTAGAAATTCCCCCGTGGGGAATAGGGAAAGAGTTAAGGCTTCTCCTAAAGAACTCAGCTTCTACTGTACTATTTTAAATGCAGTTTTTTGTTTTTAACTGCGTTTTGGTAGTGTACCACGTGCGGATGAAAGAAGTTCATTCTTTAACAATGAAAGTGTTAAGAGACAGCGGTGTGCAAGATTTACAGGCGCAGATGGGGTTTTTTGCGGGAAACCGACTATATTTTTAGACTCATCTAAAAATTCTCTAATTATTCTGGAAACAGGAGGACCTAATTCTTGAATTCTGTGAAAACGGGTAAGATTGGCTATATGGTAATAATTATTATCTTCGCTATCGTTACTTTATGCCCGAGCAACGCCGTGCTTATCTGCTTGTTAGGTATATATTAAACTTTGCACTATTGTTAAATAAAGTTAATTTAATTAAAATTTGTGATTAGTATGGCTTAAACCACTACTACTTATATCGATGTTTGTATTTATTTATGGAATATTGAGCAACGAAAAATATTTTAATATTTCAAGAATTTATTATAATTATTGATTATTATCAATAGAACTTTGAGATATTTCTCAACTTGAAAGCGTAGCAGAGAAGGAAAAAATGCAACACAAAATCTTTTCTGTATTACTTTCTATTCAGTAATAAATTTCCTCTTCTAAAATTGTTATATTATTGCAATACATAAAACATAAAGAATAATAAAACTGCAGCTTAAAACTTCACACTAAAAGGATACAGTTTAAGACGTCATAAGTTTAAAAACATTATTATTAGCAAGAAAGAAGAGTCTCTAAATTTCTTACAACTGGTTTACAATGAGTGAATACGTCACAATTGTACTTAAAATAGTAACAATAAGCTTCTTGTCTATGTGAAAAAATCCGTAAGCCGTAAAACGTGGCAATTCTTGCACGCAATTTGCATAAAGAGTAAATTGAAATGTAATATTTCGCATGAAATTATTCTCGAAGGACACTATATAAATGTCATTTAACACGTTTCTCGCAGCATCAGTCACTCTTGAACTCGATACGCATAAATCAATAAAGTAAAAGAACGGAGAGAGAGATTCTATAGTGAAAATAGCTGCATACTGAAATAATTTCAACGGTGGAGCGGTTAACAATAGATGGAAATTGAAGATCAGCATGAAACATATTAAACTAGTCAGGAGAAGTAACAATAAGGAATAAACAGCTCCTAATTTATTACAAATGTTTACGATGGTCAGATATGTTCTGAGAATATAAATAATCTCTGTAGATTTATTTCTATTCATTTTAATTCTTTTACTTAAATGCAAAAATGCGCTTTCTAACTCTTTACATATACAAGTGAAAAGCAGAATTAACCACAATTGTGGAATGGAAATTAAAGCATAGTATAACCCATTTATAAGAACTTCTTCGGTTACTCGTGTTGATATATGACTTAAGGAATCATCTGGTTTTCTCTTGCTTCTAATGTAGTATTCACTTATAAGAGTAAAAATACAATATATAATTAAACATATCCAGATAAAAGTAACTTTAATTCCAATTGATTTTCTATTTACTCCACTCGTCATTTCTACTGTCGTCGTTTTAAATAATTTCAAAAGATTACGACAAATTTTATTCTTTATATAATGAAAAACGTAAATAGAAACGAAGGTAATTATTGCACACATCTGGTAGAATATAATGGATAACAAATTTACGATTGAGAAATAATTAATCAAAATTTTGATGAGAAAATATGTATAATAAACCAGATATACTTTACTTACTATAATTATGAAAGTGCCATATTTCGTTATGTCTTTTTTTCCCAAATTTAATCCAGAATACTTCATTGATTTAAGTAATGGACTCCAAGTTTCTCTATAAAATGAATTTCTGAGAAAGAATTCTGAATTTTTCTTCACCATCACAATGCTGTTTATCATATTCAAATAAATAAATTTTCAAAAATGTGTTAGATTGTCTTATTTTTTGGAAAAAATCACTTAGTTTCAGGTGCTCTGAGCGAGAAAATCTGTCACAATCCTGTCTTAATGGCACTCTCCTAAAAAATGTATTGCAATAAAAATGATCAATAGTTTTTATTTTATTATCAAGTTTATTCGTTTCATTCGAAATTCATAACATTGAGTGCAAAATCTATCATAAAATGTAAGGAATGTTGGCAATAAATTTAATACTCTTCGACATTAAATTTACTATCGTGATAAGTGCACTATTGGAAAATTAAAAAGGATAGTAAGTTATTTAATTTCCTGAAATGAACAATAATTGCAAACTGTATTAGTAACTATAATGAAATTGCATTTTTAAATTTTCTTAAAAATTGAATGAATAAAACTTTAAAAGCAGTTAGGTAGAACCATTAATATTCAGTCGCGGGTTCTAGCCTCACAAATGGACTGATCACGTGGATTTTCTTTACTTGTCTATCACGTAAATAGGGGTAAAATTTTCACAGAAAGTCCTCCTGTGCTGTATTCCTTTTAGGCAGATTGCCTATGTCTTACGTTGCATTATTCCATCAGAATAAGACATGTAGAAAATGATTAATTGATTTTTGATAATTAAAAATTGCATTCTATTTTGAAATTCATCACGCAATCGCACATATGGAATTTGGAACCTTTACTTTTGATAGCGATGTGTCCGAAGGAAATGACCTAAATAAGCAAGTAACTCACGTAGAACAACAATTGACAGAACTTTTAGACCCTTGGGATAAAATAATGCTGACCTCTATTCCTTCCGGTCAAGTAGATGACCCAGCAGAGAAAATTGAAACTCAACAAATAACCGATTAATCGCATACCTCGTCTAGGTACTTTCTTAGGAGTCAGAGTCCCCTGGAAGAATACCCCTGGGTCCTTCCAACACGTACGTGGTGCAGGTCGCTTGACACGAAAACAAATCTAATTGCGGTAGTAAATCAAGGTTCTTCGGTTCAGGGCCAAAAATCCGAGCAAGAGAAATCACCTGTGCTTATCGGTTTCTTTGGAACTTGTAAATGGTGACCTTTCCCCCTTTACAACAGAAAGGTCATCCCAAAAAATCAAATAAAAAAGGAGAGAATTGGTACAGAATTAGCGTATTTCTTAAAGTTAAGATTGTCTGAAATCGAAAATTATATTAATGTAAACTCTTTTGTAGATCACAATGGGAAACTTTACATTTCCCATTTGTACTGCTTTACATTTATATGATAATTATAACTTTTAATTACTAGGCATATTCAATGGCACCAGCACTGACAAAAGGAATTATCTTCCTAACGCAAAGAAATTTCTTGATGACTACAAGTTAATGGACAATAGCAATAGAAATTTCATTTAACGACTATGATAAATATCTCAACGATCTACGTTATCATCTATGTTCATTAGTTCCTGTTATTAAAAGAGCTAAGCAAAACCAGGACGCTCCTATGAGACATTTATAGTCACTAGCAGATACCGAAGTGGCTATGCTAAACCAATAATTAGCTGACTAAGAATCAGAGTATAATGAATTTAAGTCCACGATTACGACCGGTAATACTCCAAGAACCAAACGAGGCCTTAAATATGGGAGAAAAGATCCTAAAGTTTTTGTTTGGGACAGCAACCTCAGAAGAAATCGAAGCCACTAATAACGAGTTTGACAAACTGAACAAAAATCAACAACGGATGATACACATCTTGGAAGCCTAAATGACGGTATTAAATCAAACACTTCGAGCCGCCAAAGACAACCGGAAGTACATAGACATTTTACTACGTAGACAAGAATATTTAGACAAAGTCCTACAAAACGTTTAGCTACATATTTCTTATAAGTACTGCCTTACAATACTCCGAGAGCGCTATCACCGAATTCCGATCACGCATCACCAACCTATGACAAGAGATTGTAATGCTGGAGCGCAACCGCTTAGCTCCTATTATTTTTATCAAAATCTCAGTTATTGAAGGTGCTAGCAGAAATGAACGGATAGTTACCTAGTGGAGTGCCCTTAATAGAACCACTATCAGCAGATAACGTATTTAAGTACTACCAATGGATCACGACAACGGCAATCGCGGTTCCTGTATACTTCGGATTTTTGCTAAGTTTCTTTGATCACTCCAGAAGAGTATTTTGACCTCTTTGAAATAATAAAATTTCCTGCTTATTTTTCTCACACGAAAGCATTTGCTTTTTATCAAGTTGAATATCCTTACATTGCTCTGTCACGAGATCGGCAGTTGTATATGTTATTGGAAGCCCACGACATTCAGAAGTGCAGAGCGAGTGTAATAACCGTATGCGCACCGGAAGTGGCAGCATGGAAATTGCCTTATCATTCATGTGAATATGCATTGTTTATGATCGACGAACCATCGGTTAATACATTGTGCAAGCGAAAGGTTACGATTTACTCAAAGTCGATGTCCAGCCGAATAGACAAAGAGGGAACTTGGATCTATTTGACTCCTTCCCCACTAAATTTATTGGTTGAATGTAGTCGATTAAGCAATTTACCAAAACCCGAAATTAAAATGATGAAATTAAATAATACTGGCATTGTTATATGACCAATGACATGTACTGGTAGTTTGTCTAACATCACATTTTCAATCGAAATCAACCTTTAAACTCGCAGCTCGCAGTCATTACCTCACACCGGCAATATCAGATATACTTAACTACGGAAAACAAAATTCTCCGAGAGTACATCCATAGAAACTGGTCCCCGAGTATCCTCCGAGACCAAAAAGATGACTCGTCTTTGGAGATCGCTGGACGTGCATTATGCGATATCTCTACGGATATAAAGGAGATGCAGTGCTGAGATTATGTGTCAGACTTATAAGAATTCGAAACAATTAAATACGATCAGGAGTTTCATGGTGCGATTAATTTCCCTTGATCGGATTAATTTAATGTCATTATTTCACAGTGTCACGATTATTTTGCTACAGAGTTCACGTATAACTCGGCAAGAAGAAGTGGGAATTTTGAACTTACATCCACGGGCCAAGATGTTCGAGGTTAAAATTTTTCATGTAAATCTATGGTTCAATTGCCCGTTGTAAGTTGGTTCCATGCAACATGTCAATCAAGTTTACGATTGCTATCAATTCACACTGATCTCTACGATGAATTTTTGTTTCGATTTTCACAACAGACATTTGAAATCCGGGATGGGGAGTCGGTAAAAAAATACACGACTCCGGAGTCGGTATTTTTTTAAAGGTGACTCCCACTCACATAAAAATATTCCACTCTTCGACTCTGACACTCCATTTCTGTTTAAGATGCATGTAGTGACGAATTCAGTTTTCGAAAACACACACGTGTGTTTCCTCTGTCTGCACATATGTGTAGTTTAAATGTTTCTTGAAGTTTTCGTTGGTTATGTTCTTCGATTTGTACGTTTTCTTTCGAACGTATTTCGTTTCGTGTCTCGTATTTATCAAGTTGTAAGTAAGCCGACTTCTAGGGGCAATCAGTTAATTGCGCGTCAGTAATGGTTTAGGGTCCTTTCATATGTGGGTAGTGGCAGCGGAGATAAAGATGGCAAACCGCTTACAAAAACCGTCTATTGTAACATAAAATAAACACACTACGAAACAAAAAATTTTTTTAACACAATCGGCTGTTCGGAAGCCCTGAGCGTCCATGTTGTTTTATCGTTCATCGATCGAAGTTGGTCCCGGAGCAGTGACGTTAATCAGTTCGTGAGGCAGGTGGGGAGACTCTGTTGCGACACGGTCACCAGTCGGGCATAATGGACGGAAAACTGCGTTTTTCGCGTTGACTAACCGCGTGCAGGTGCACAGTTTGCCCGGTTTACGGAACGGCTGTCTGTCCTTGAAGATCGAGGATTATATCAATATTCGTTCTTCCTTTCCTCCCTTCTGATCGGTCATTCTCCCTCAATCGCGCCTCCCGAATGGCTGGTCCCTCGTTACGAAGCATAACGGGTTTCCTCATTTGGAGCGCGAGAGAGGCCAAAATCGAAGCTGAATTCGATCTCTCACCGATCAAAGGACGACTTTCCTTCTACGATTTATAGTTTCTGCATCGCAGTTTGCTATAAACAAAAGGAGTCGGATTACAACCATTTTTTTTGCCTTTTAAAACAATTAAATTTTTTCTCTAAATTAACTGTTTATTCGCGAATTTTGTGACAGTTCGGACCTGTCCGTGACCTCACAGTTCTATCCAGTTTTTCACGATTGAGTACGTTTTACGTAGATACTTCCAGTATAACATTCACATATACTTTGAAAGCTAATCAATTAGGGATATGAATTTAAGTGTTAAATTGCGTTTAGACAAACACACGTAACGTTACGCAACAGACGTAACGTGACGTTACTTCGGGACAGAAAACATTTCTGTGGCCAGAATTCTGGTACAGGGTAGTTACATTATCCAATCAAAATTATCATTTTTTCTTACACAGGAAAGTCGGTAGGGAAAAATTAAAGAAAAATAACGATTCACTAATTTATTTCATTGATCCTAATATGAAAAAATTCGTTTAATTTTTGAATTTGAGTGCATTATTTTTCGAGAATAACTACTTGATCAATATTTCCTATATTCATTAATTACAGATTAGTATTTTGGGCAACGAATTAAGAATATTCTTGCATTATAATATACAGTTATAGAGTACGCATTCTAACATACGTTGTAATTTAAATTAACATATTCTGTGTGATTCAGGTGTTGGATAATGCGTAAACATTAAATTCTCAACATACACGAGTTTGACCTAATTTATGTCGACAAATACGTTTATTTAATATACGAGAAAGAAAAATGCCTATCTCTGTACCATTTTATGGAGTTTTGCTTTAATAAACTATTCTTAAATGACCTATAATTAATCATACGTGTTATTGTTATGCTTCATGGTAGGTTTGGTTTATTTATTTACGGATAAGTGACACCTATCGAAGAAAAATGCCTCCTGGAGCCTGTTGCTATGCGAAACTAGCTCCTATTTAGGTTGTTACGGTCGTGAAGAAAATCCAGGAACGTCAACGTGATTAGCATGTTGCACAGGTGCGAATCCATGACTAAATACAGTGGTTTTATTTACTCAGCCCTGGTGGGCGGCTTTACGATAAAAAATAGATCTAATTAATCTTATTACTTGCATAATTAATGACTGAAATTATTTCTGATTTGCGTTTAAAAATATATTTTATTTTAATAATAATTGGGTTATATTTTTCAATTTAATTTTATAAAATTAAATGCATACAAATAGCGGAAGTACAAAATTTTCCATCCTTTATAAATTGCTCGTCACCTGCTAAAATATTGCGTTGACAGCCAGATGTTAACGGGTTGTCGTGAACACTGAATCAAAAATTTCTCTTGTAATTTTGATTATATTCTTTTAAAATATAAAGTTAAATAATTTTTCTTTCGTAGACACTAAAAGAAAAGGATGAAGTTACTTCTCCAAGTTTTCTTTATTGGTAAGCCTATTTTTCCACTCATTATTCGTTTGTTCTATCCACCATCGATCGATCCCACAAGTCTGTCGGGAGATCGGTCAAGGCCAAAAAATGGTGGAAGGTCTAGGACTGAGGTAATTGAAAAAGGCCCTTTTAGTATTCATAAGGTGTAAAAATACAATTAATTAACCTAATAAGAAAAAAATCGTTCATTACGTTAAGATTAGTCTTATAAAAGTTTTATATTTTTACAGAATCGCATGAAATGAGTTTTGATTTAATTATTAGAAGTTAATTTTTTAAATTAAATTATTAATATTTTAATTCTGTACTTATCATAACTATAGTTCTGATCTCAAGCAGTTATTTTATTTAGATGTTTCTATCACAAATTTTATTTAAAAAAAAGGTAAGAAATTTGTTTAATTAACAGTAAAATTTATTCAAATCCGCTAGAATTTATTTAGTTATGATTAAAATTCTAAAAATTTATCGGGTTGTTTTTTAAATTACTCTTTCTTTTCTTACCTTACAATTTAAATTTAAAAAAATTTACTAAATCTAACTTACTAGTTATTTCTAAGATACTCGGTAAAACTACTAAACGCTTCTAGCTGATGCAATTTTAGGGATTTTCTTCACCCTTCTAACATCCAAATGGGGCAGTTAACATAGAAAGTTCTCCTGGAAAGCCGCTTTTAGGTGATCACACATGTGCATTGTTCTCATCAACTTAAACACAAAATAATATCAAATTAATTTAAATTTGGTTTATCTTCCGTTTTAATCCCTTATTTTTCAAGTTTATTCTCTATTAGTTATCCCAATTTTACTATTTTCCTTTATTTTCTAATATTCACATCTAGCAGAGGGCAAGTTGATAAAAACACTGAACACTAATATTCAGTCTCCTCACGAAGTAGTTTCGCGTGGTATTTTTGCATGCATTATCCTAAAGAGGATCCTCTCTGCAGGCATCCAGCTAGCACAGTTGTTTTTCAAACTAAATATAATTGTTTGACGACTGATTAAATTTAATTGAAATCAATAACCAATTTCTAATTGTACCGATTGGTGTTGTAAATTGTTTTGATATAAATTAAAAAGAACTTTCGATATTTTTACTGTTAAAGTGTCGATTTAAAATGAAAATTTTGTTTTTAAAAAAGGAATATGTCTGTGTGTATATGCCGATGAGGATCCAGAAGTAAAAAGAGCACTTTTGACTAGTATTTTGGTGAATACTTATCTTAATGGAATAGAGAATAATGATAATGACAATGATAACAGTTTACTACAAAAGATTGAATCATTCATCTCCACATTGAAAAGTATAAATTCAGTAAGTTATTTTTATTTTATATAAATTATATAAATAACTAATTTATCTGTAGAATTCATAACATTCGAAATTCACGTAATAAAAATCATGCGATTTAATATTCATTACTATTAAATACAGTTAGATCCCCGCTTTACGACCGAGATTTTTTTTATGCTTCTTTTTATATCTGATGTTGTTTAATATTTTGAGTGTGTAAAATGCTAAATTTAACATCAATATGTTCTTGTTAGAAAACAATGTTTAAGTTAGGTAAGTAAAATTTGTTTCCAGGAAAATAACTTCTGTTTATAACACTAAACTGATAGGATAACGGACGATTCGCATAACGACTATTTTGCAAAAAGTAATTAGGTCGTAAGACGAGGATCTACTGGATATATTTACCATTAGATTATAAAATTATTAATTTAAAGATATAAATTTTTTATATTATTAGTATTTTTTTAAATACGAGTACTGTTCTTTATATACAGGTTTGTTGTAGCCTGAAAAAAAAATAACATTGCTCTTATGGGTGTTTCATTTGTACTTTTAAAATTAGTGCTTTATAGTTGAGAATTCGGTATAAATGGACACTAATGTGTTTTTATTTGGAGAAAGTTCATATGTGGTATTGTCTTTATCCTTGTTCCATCAATCAAATACTAATACAACCGAACCTGACCTACTTAGTATGCTCCCGTTGACATTATATAATGTGTAATGGTATGTGTAATGTCTAATGGCATTGGTAATCTGGTTTACTTAATTAAACTTGAAGCAGAAATAGCTTTTCACCCCCATCTTTTTAGATTATAACTATTTTTTATTTTCCTGGAGTTTCATGTCATTTCGTTTGATTTTGGTGTGTCTTCTTAGCACAAAAACGTTAACATTGAATATTATAATACTGACTTTATTTAGTATAGCACTAGAATGAACACTTATATGCAGAGATGTAAGTCTTGTCTACGCCATGTTTACGACTCTTAAATCATAATTAACTAATTTAAATTCAAATTACACCATTTCTTAATATAAGTCATTGCTATAGTACGCTACGTTTGTAAAATAGATTGTTCGTAATTTGACTTAATTTGTCCAGTCTTCAATATACAATCAAGCCTCTCTGTAATGAACCGAACAACCTGTCTAGTACGAAACAGTAGTATACCGATTTCCGCTACATACAGGTTCCGTTATAGACAGGTTTTACTGTAATTTATAGAAATTATTTGTTAATTATAACTAGGTTATATTGATGAAATTATTGGGCTGCAGTTTTCAAATTGAAGACCGTTATCCTTTACCCATCTGCGGACGGATGGATAAACAGCAAACTGACAGATAAATGGACAGACAGATAGTGGACAGACTAAATAATACTAATTTAGTTAGTTAATTTCAATCATGATTGAAAATTTAGTCAACTAATGCCCAACACTGTTACCATAATAGCGAATCTGCACGAGCAGCAACCCAGACATATTTCCCAGGGCTCATTATTCAGCTTTCGACCGCTTTTGTTTAGTCTGAACGAACTCACGATAGATATGGGGAAAAGGGTTTTCTTTGTGCTCACAGGGCACAAGAGTTAATAAAATCCTTCTGCTTTTTGATACTGGGTGAGGAGGATGAGAACCAGGATACCTGCTGCCCAGGCTTCTCTATTTTGGCTCAGCTAGAGCGATTGTTTCATAAATTTTCCAATTATTCCCAATTTATCCAGATACTTTAATTTGTTTTTTATTCTTTAATTAAATAAGCATGTTTCTATACTTTGAATATTTCAGTTATATTCGAACAAATTCGTTCAGATATATTAAGAATCTCTTTATCGGGAGTAGCTTGATATTACACGATTATTTCTTTCAATTTTGATTGCTCTACATATAAGAATTACGAGATCAATATATTTATCATCAACATTAATTTTCATACTCGTATATTTCGTTCGTTGAAATCGCAGATCAGGATATAAAAACGATACAAAAAAGAGGTAAGATGCTAAATTCCAAACTATTAATATAAATTTTTTTCAGTATAATTGGAGTGTAGACAAGTGTTTATCATCGAAAAGATCAATTCGTATTATTGGAGAAAGACAACTCGACTTTATACCACGACCAAGTACTACGACAACTCCAAGACCTATAATGATTTTCACAACCACCACTACAACCACGACTACCACTCAAACACCTGTAATAACTCCATCAACCACTACCACTGTTGCAACGACTACTTCAACTACACCAACGACAACGACCATTCCAGAGACAACAACAACTACTGCTCCGACGACAACAACGACGCCCGCTCCGACTACAACAACGACGCCCGCTCCGACGACAACAACGACGCCCGCTCCGACGACAACAACGACGCCCGCTCCGACGACAACAACGACCGCCGCTCCGACCACAACAACAGAGGCAACTCCGACATCACCAACTACGCCCATAGTGACTACCATCATACCTGAATGTGAAAAATGCGACATATTAATTACCATAATCAATTCATGCCCAAATATTTCTAATAGTATTAAAATTATTGTATGTATCACAGAAGAAATTTATCAAGATAACAACTTTATAGACGAGAGTATAGAGCAATTTTTTAAATGCATCGACGATTGTTATCTAAAAAAAGCTCAAAATAATATAAAATGTGACGATGTTAACAAGTTCTTAGAAAAATTATTGGAAAATTACAAGGATTTATTGGATACTTGGAAACTTTATAAGGCACTTGGATACTGGTGGTATGCAAATTCTCTGCGGCTTCAATGTGAATAAATAATGTTTTTTTTTCTTATAAATAATTACAATTACTGAAAATTTTTGGGAATGGGATTAACAGATTCAAATTTGTTGTTGAATTCATTTTTCATTTGCTATTATAATTTTAATTTGTTTGCTTCTAAGATGAGCAATATGAAAGTAGAAATATATAATAAATAAAGTTATGTATAAATTAATAATAAATGGATATTTATATGCATTTACTCTGGTTGTAAAATGTATTAAATAATGTAATAATCATTATTAAAACGAGCATATAATTCGGAATAACTATAAAATATCATTTTATAAATCATTTATTGATTAAAATTAAACTAATAAATTGATGAGTAAAATTGAAACTTCTATTTACTGATTAAAACTAAATATTTATTGCAGTATATTATGCATTCATAACATAACTTCTGAATTTATAGAGCTTCTCATAATTGTTGAGATGCAATTTACATTATTATCTAATGTATAAACGAGCTGAGTATGCTCTGATACGAATTTAATTAAATTATACCTTGTTTTTTTTCTTATTCGATCATAAAGTTAAGAATAGAATAACTAACACCAATATTCAGTGGGCCAGAATTGCATATTGACCTGAACATTAATCATAGTACTGCGGATAACGAGTATACTCTTAGATATTGTGTATACACGTGTGCAAATTCGTGTTCATTTTCAGAGTATTAACTTGTATGTCAGGGCACCTTCATTGTGGTATCCATCAGTGGTGAGTGATTGATCGTAGATTTCATCTTCACCAAAGGGGTGGCCAAAGAGAATTTTCGGGTTCTCTTTACGTTTGTAACACCTAAATAGGGGTCAGTTTGCATAGTAAATGCTCCTGGGAAGTACCAGTACCTCTCACGACAGATCACCCATGCCTCTCTTTGCTGTAAACAAATAAACCAAACTTTCAAAACATTTAATATCAATTCTGTCATTTTCGCTTCTATATTATAGCGTAATTAGGAATAATTATGCTATTATATAGAAACGAAAATCACAGATATTATATTACTTATAATCATTTGGTTTGTATGTATGCTTTCGTCGTTACTATGCTACATACATGCTTCGTTTATACTATTTATAAATCTCTGGTAATTCAAAGGTGTCAATTGTTAGGTTATGAGTTAAATTATGACTGTTTCATCCCACGACACTAATATATCTTGAAGGATAACGAATATAGTAAAAAAAACTGTACAGTACTCGGTATTGACGTGTCGTAATTACCTTTCACCTATAGATCGAAAATTAAAATCTGCACCTGACATATCCATATTAACACGTCTGTCTCTTATTAAAAAGCAGTAAATTCTCGATTCGTGTTGAGGGTCAGACTTATCCTTATTGTTTTAACAAACTACTTACTGTCGGGTTATGTTTGAATCTGGTCATGCATTGACAAACTTTTTCGAGCCAAAAAATTATACTCAACACTCGTTGGGTATAAGTTTTTGAAACGAATGGTCAAGATGTTGATCGACCTAGCGTGTAGACAATGAAAATGGTTTAACAAGTTAGCTTAAAGAGGGTGAAGATAACTAATGAAGTTAGCCTGAAAGAATTCATACTGGTAGTTAATTTTACATAAATGTATTGAAGGTGAGTGCATCTTTTAAAACATATATAATTAATCATTATTCGACTCATTCAGACACAAAGGCTTCCGTGGTTGAGAGTTTAAATAAAACTTTACGAAATAAAATATATAGATTATTTACTTATGGTAATTCTTATCAATACATTGATAAATTAAACGATATTGTAAAAGGATATAATAATAGTTTCCACAGAAGTATCGGAATGGCTCCATCCGAAGTTAGTCTTTTTCATTACGGCACAATTTTTGATAGTCTGTATTATATAAAAGAAAAAATAATTTAAATTTAATATTGACAATCTATTAATAATTCGAATTTCGAAAATTCGTAAAACATTTAGTCGCGGATATCTACCCCGGTGGACGAAAGATATATTTCTTATTCACAATTCATTTCTATCGCATTCTCTGACTTATGTATTGAAAGACACAAATAATAAGATTCTAGAAGGAAGGTTTTATACCGAAGAATTACAAAAGGTAACAAAACGAGTCTCTCTATTAATTTACACGGAAATTGGGCAGTTGAGCTTTGCAGAGTTATTATTCCAAGACTCTGTTTTAACATATCTAATCATAATAATGATTATGTTGTTACGTTCAAGGAGATCATAACAGAAAAAGACAAGCTACTAGAAGATAAAACATATTTTATAACATTAGTTTTTATTAAACATAAAGAAAGTAAATTGTTTGATGCCAATAAACGACAACATAATTTTCATTAGCAAATTCTAAATTGGCAGAATTTATTTTTGAGTAAATAATGAAACTGTGGATGTAAATGTAAAAGGGTTATACGAGTTGCATTACTTCCCATCATGTTAGAAATAACTGCTCCATTATTAAGAGTTATACTTGTTATGGGCAAAAAAGATCAGATAGTTAGAGTTTTTATCCGACAACTTTGTATTTTCCGTTAAAGAAAAATTACATAGATACTATCGAAATCGAATTGAAATCTGTGAGCAAGAAAAAAATCGTCTTTTTTCGTGGAAAAACATTATTAGTTTTATCTTTTAAACAGTTATAAATATCACTTAATTTTATTTGCTAATGTTGGATCGTTATTGAGAAGTACAAAATGAAGCTCGATCCTAAAGTTTGTATAAATTATTATTGCAATCAAGCGGAGGGAACGATATAGAGACCCGAGTTACAATTTCCTTTCATACGACAATTGAGAATACAAAATTATTTTGCAAGACCTCAAATACAACGAGGGTACAGATTTTTTGGATATTTATATTGTAAATGTACTCCTATTCTTAGTAAAGAAAAAACAATAACTCGAAAGAAAATGTTAAATTTCACTTCTAATCTTGGATAACAATTAATCTTCTAATGCGATTTTGCTCATTTGAAGAATGAGCAAAATCGCATTAAAAGATATCAAATCCAAAATCAAAGATGATGTAGTTAAAAGTACAAAGAGGATGATGTATAAAAAGAAAAGAAATTAAAAGATTAAACTCTACCTTTTATTCAATCAATCTAGCAAACAACCAGGACCGGATTTACATAAAGACATTTGGGGCCGGTGCCCAGGGCCCCCACAAAACTATGTTTAAACATAATTTTTTTTTCCTATTACAGCGACAGCCTAGTGTGGCCTAATCATGAGGGCCACAGGCAAAGAAAACCAAACCCGGGAAAAAACCTATAAAACATCGAAAAATTTCGGGAAAAAATTTTACATAGGTATTTTTCGATTAAATTAAAAGAATTAGTTTTACACAATAAATTATATGTATGTTTACCATAACCTTATTTTAAAATGAAATTTACAACTTCCTCGTTGAAATCTAGTTGAAAGTACAGTATTTTGTGAAAATTTTCTAAATCATCAAATTTGCCTACTCTTAAAGGGGGCCCCTGGATTGGTAAATCCGGTCCCCCTTTAAGAGCCACTGAATTTGTGCCCAGGGCCCCTGGATAGGTAAATCCGTCCCTGCAAACAACCTAATCTGAATTTTAATCCAAACCATTTTCTCCTTTCTGATAAAGAGAACAAAGATTTGCCGTTTTCTTATTTAGTAAAATTAGTCTCCTTCAAAATATTTATTAAACTAAAGTGGTAAAATTTATTTTTTACCGTACATCTTGTTTTCATTAACGAATGACACATCACACTTTTGTGCCAAAAGGGAAAATCGAACTTCTTTTCACAAGAGCTTATCTCTAATCTAACAAACATCTGGATATCTAACCCATATATACATCCTGTCAGCTAACATAAATCCATAATTTCTATTGGAAAAGTCTTACAAATAAAAGGGTGATTTCCCATAATTCGGGGAGTTTCTCCATATTAACCAACTAAGAACAAAAACAAGTATTCGGGGAGTTCTTGGTGGATTTCCTTTTGTACTAGTTCCCCAGTTATCTATTTCTCCACCTCGTCCTCTATTAACTGCCGTATGTCGAACTTTTGCTACCACATTCAGAGACAGCAGTCAAGATCTTCAATGGAGGTAGTGTGTTTAAATTGATGAAAACTCTCACACGTCCAGATAGAGACTTAATTTATAAAATTATATCCCAGATAAGGATATAATTATCTTATGTATCTGTATTATTATTTATATTTTGTTCCTACAAAAGTTTGTTTTGTTTCTTAAAATGCTCTTGTCATTGATCTCAAATATCAGAGAAAGTCTTATCACGAATCTACGATCACTCACTCTCAAAAAGTAATAATTCACTTAATAGCGTGCCTAGTACTCTAATTAGGCTTGTGTCAGGAAAAATCTTCAGGAAGATCACACAAACCTCCTGTACCCAAATAAAATATTACTAAATTCTCATCCAGTGACCCTGCACGCAGATCATTCCGATCTGAGGCCAAACAGGGGTGAGAAATGACACTTTCTTAACCCTGGATTCCCACATTCATATATACTTTGAGAGATAATCAATTAGAGATATGAATTTAAGTGTTAAGTTGCGTTTAGACAGGCACACGTAACGTAACGCAAAAGACGTAACGTGACGTTACTACAGGACAGAAAACATTTCTGTGGCCGAAATTCTGGTACAGGGTAGTTAAACAATCAAACTTATCATTTTTTGCTTACACAGGAAAGTCAGTAGGGAAAAAATCGAAGAAAAGTAACGATTCACTAATTCATTTCATTGATCCTAATATGAAAAAATTCGTTTATTCTTGGAATTTGAGTGCATTATTTTTCGAGAATAACTACTTGATCAATATTTCCTATATTAATTAATTACAGATTAGTATTTGGGCAACGAATTAAGAATATTCTTGCATTATAATATACAGTTATAAAGTACGCATTCTAACCTACGTTGCAATTTAAATTAACATATTCTGTGTGATTCAGGTGTTGGATAATGCGTAAACATTAAACTCTCAACATACACGAGTTTGACCTAATTTATGCTGACAAATAAGTTTATTTATTTAATATATGAGGAAAAAGAATGCTAATTTTTGCACAATTTTATGCTCTAATAAACTATTCTTAAATAAGTATTTACGAAACCGTGCCGGTACTTATTCTGCAACTTGAACACTAACTATATAGTTTATTTTACTCGGACACATGGCAAATTTCATCATTATTTTATTCAGTTGATATGCAAATAATAATCAACTGAATAAAAATTAGTGATGAAATTTGCCATGTGTCCGAGTAAATACACTATATAGTTAGTGTTTAAGTTGCAGTATTCTTAAATAACGTAAAATTAAACATACGTGCTATTGTCATGCTTCATGGCAGGTTTGGTTTATTTGTCTACGGCAACGTGACACGTACCAAGGAAAAAATTCCTCCTGAAGCCTGTTTCTACAGGAAACTAGCTCCTATTTAGGTGTTACAACCGTAAAGAAAATCCAGGAATGTCCACAAGATTAGCTGTCGTCTGTGCGAATCTCAGACTAGATAGAAACAGTGGTTTTATTCACTCTGCCCCTAATGGGCGGCTTTAGGATAAAAATATTGATAGATGTAATTAATCTTATTACTTGCACAATTAATGCCTGAAATTACTTCTGATTGGCATTTAAAAATAGGTTTTATTTTAATAATAATTGGGTTATATTTTTCAATTTAATTTTATAAAATTAAATGCGTTCAGATGGCGGAAGTAAAAATTTTCCATCCTTTGTAAATTGTTTGTCGCCTGCTAAAATATTGTGTTGACAGCCAGATGTCAATGAACTGAGGTGAACACTGAATTAAAAATTTCTCTTGTGGGTTTGACTAGTCTTTTAAAATATAAAGTAATATAATTTTCCTTTCATAAACACTAAAAGAAAGGGATGAAGTTACTTCTCCAAGTTTTCTTCATTGGTAAGTCCATTTTTTCACTTATCATTCATGGTTTCTGTCTACCATCGACCGATTTTACTAGTCTATCGTGGGTTCGGTGAAGGCCTAAAACAAGGTGGAAGGAACTGAGGTATTGAAAAAGGCTTTCTTAGTATTCAAATTCTTATATTTACATCTAGCAGAGGGCAAGTTGATAAAACCACTGAACACTTAATAGTCAGTCGAAGGTTCGCGCCTCACGAAGTCGTTGGACACCGGAGTTTCACGGTGAATTTTTGCATGCATTACACCTAAAGAGAATCTTCTCTGCAGGCATCCAGCTAGGACAGACTTTCCATGAGTTTCCATTATCCAATCAAACTTTCCTTTTTCTTTGTTTCTCACACTAAATATAATTGTTTGACCACTGATTAAATTTAATTGGAATCAATAACAAATTTGTAATTGTACTGATTGGTGTTGTAAATTGTTTTGATGTAAATTAAAAAGAACTTTTCGATATTTTTATCGTTGAAGTGTCGATTTAAAATAAAAATTTTATGTTTTTAACAAAGGAATATGTCTGAGTGTATACGGCGATGAGAAACCGGAAGTGGGATTTCTCGGTAGTCTTATCTGGTGGAATCATGTTCTTAATGGAATAGAGAATAATGATAATGACAATGACAATGATAACAGTTTACGACAAAAGATTGAATCATTCATCTCCACATTGGAAAGTATAAATTCAGTAAGTTACTTTTATTTTATATAAATTATATAAATAACTAATTTATCTGTAGAATTCATAACATTCGAAATTCACGTAATAAAAATCATGCAATTTAATATTCATTACTATTAAATACAGTTAGATCCCCGCTTTACGACCGAGATTTTTTTTATGCTTCTTTTTATATCTGATGTTGTTTAATATTTTGAGTGTGTAAAATGCTAAATTTAACATCAATATGTTCTTGTTAGAAAACAATGTTTAAGTTAGGTAAGTAAAATTTGTTTCCAGGAAAATAACTTCTGTTTATAACACTAAACTGATAGGATAACGGACGATTCGCATAACGACTATTTTGCAAAAAGTAATTAGGTCGTAAGACGAGGATCTACTGGATATATTTACCATTAGATTATAAAATTATTAATTTAAAGATATAAATTTTTTATATTATTAGTATTTTTTTAAATACGAGTACTGTTCTTTATATACAGGTTTGTTGTAGCCTGAAAAAAAAATAACATTGCTCTTATGGGTGTTTCATTTGTACTTTTAAAATTGGTTCGTTATAGCCGAAAATTTGTTTTAAGTGGACACTAATGTGTTTTTATTTTGAGAATGTCTACGTGTGGCATTGTCTATATCTTTGTTCCATCAATTAAATCCTACTACAACCAAGCCTGACCTACTTAGTATGCTCCCGTTGGAATTCTGAAATGTGTAATGCTTTGATAATGTTGTTTACTTAATTATGCTTTAAGCAGAGATATGTCTTCGCGCAAATTTGTGTAGAACATGACTAGTTTTTGGCTGTGTGTTCATAGCACAGATCCTTTTAAAAATGTTAACACCAAATATTATAATACTGACTTTATTTAGTATAGCACTAGAATGAACACTTATATGCAGAGATGTAAGTGTTGTCTACGTCATGGTTACAACTCTTAAATCATAATTAACTAATTTAAATTCAAATTACCCCACTTCTTAATATACGTCGTTGCTATAGTACGCTATTTTTGCAAAATGGATTGTTCGTAATATGATTTAATTTGTCCAGTTTTCAATATACAGTCAATCCTGCCTGAAAGATCCGAACAACTCTTCTTTAGTAGACAGGTTTTCCCTATATACAGGTTCCGTTACAGATAAATAATTTCTATAAATTACAATCAAAGGTATAACAGTTGGTGTTAGTGTTAATTATACGTAGGTTATAATGATGAGATTATTGAGCTGCAGTTTTTAAATTGAAGACCGTTATCCTTTAGCCATCGGCGGATAGATGGATAAACAGCGAACGGACAGACAAATGGAGAGACGAAAATGACACTAATTTAGTTAATTAATTTCAATCATGATTGAAAATTTAATCATCACTAATGCCCAGCACTGTTACTGTTATAGGGAATCTGCATGACAGCAACCAAGACATATTTCCCAGGGCTCATTATTCATCTTTTGACCGCTTCCTTTTTAGTCTGAACGAATCTACCATAGATATGGGAAAAGGGTCTTTCTTCGTTGGTCACAGGGCACAAAAAGTTAAAATAATGTGATGAGAATGTGGACCTTCACATCTGCTGTCCAGGCTTATCTATTTCGGCTTAGTTAGAGCGATTGTTCCAGAAATTTTCCAATTGTTCCCATCTTATCCAGATAGTCTTCTTTATTCTTTAAATAAGCATGTTTCTCTATTTTGAATATTTCAGTTGGATTTGAAAAACTTCGTTCAGATATGTCTTTAGTGAGAGTAGCTTGATATTACACGATTATTTCTTTCAATTTTGATTGCTCTACATATAAGAATTATGAGATCAATATATTTAGCATCAACATTAATATTCATACTCGTATATTTCGTTCGTTGAAATCGCAGATCAGGATATAAAAACGTCCAAAAAAGAGGCAAGATGCTAAATTTCAAACTATCAAAAATAATTTTTTTTCAGTATAATTGGAATATAGGGAAGTGTTTACGATCGGGAAAGATCAAATCATATTATTGGAAAAAGACAAATGACAAGACGACCACCGTAGTACTACTACTACTACTACTACTACGACCACCACTCAAAGACCTACAACAACTTCAACAACAACGACGCCTGCTCCAAACAACAACAACGACACCCGCTCCGACCACAAACAACGACCACTCTGACGACTACAACAACTACTGTTCCGACAACAACAACGACACCCACTCCGACCACAACAACGACCACTCCGACGACAACAACAACTACTGCTCCGACAACAACAACGACGACCCACTCCAATGACAACAACGACGACCACTCCGACCACAACAACGACCACTCCGACGACAACAACGACCACTCCGACGACAACAACAACTACTGCTCCGACAACAACAACGACGCCCACTCCAACGACAACAACGACGCCCACTCCAACGACAACAACGACGCCCACTCCAACGACAACAACGACCACTCCGACGACTACAACAACTACTGCTCCGACAACAACAACGACGCCCACTCCAACGACAACAACGACGCCCACTCCAACGACAACAACGACGCCCACTCCGACCACAACAACGACCACTCCGACCACAACAACGACGCCCACTCCGACCACAACAACGACCACTCCGACGACTACAACAACTACTGCTCCGACAACAACAACGACACCCACTCTGACGACAACAACGACGCCCACTCCGACCACAACAACGACCACTCCGACCACAACAACGACCACTCCGACGACTACAACAACTACTGCTCCGACAACAACAACGACGCCCACTCCGACCACAACAACGACCACTCCGACGACTACAACAACTACTGCTCCGACAACAACAACGACACCCACCTCGACGACTACAACAACTACTGCACCGACAACAACAACGACTCCTGCTCCAACCACAACAACGACCGCTCCGACCACAACAACAACCGCTCCGACCACAACAACAACTACGCCCACTCCGACCACAACAACGACCACTCCGACGACTACAACAACTACTGCTCCGACAACAACAACGACACCCACTCCGACCACAACAACGACCGCTCCGACCACAACAACAACAACGCCTACTGCCGACAACAACAACGACCACTCGGACGACTACAACAACTACTGCTCCGACAACAACAACGACACCCACTCTCGACCACAACAACGACGCTCACTCCGACCACACCAATGACTACAACAACTACTGCTCCGACAACAACAACGACACCCACCTCGACGACTACAACAACTACTGCACCGACAACAACAACGACTCCTGCTCCAACCACAACAACGACCGCTCCGACCACAACAACAACTACTGCTCCGACAACAACAACGACCACTCGGACGATTACAACAACTACTGCTCCGACAACAACAACGACCACTCCGACGACTACAACGATGCCCGCTCTGACCACAACAACAACGTTCGCTGTGACGACAATAACAGATGCAACTCCGACGACAACAACGTCGCCCGTTCAAACGACAACAATAACGCCTGCTGTGACGACAACAACAGAGGCAACTCGGACATCACCAACAACGCCGATAGTGACTACCATTATACCTGAATGTGAAAAATGTGACATATTAATAACCATAATCAATTCATGCCCAAATATTTCTAAAAATATTAAGATTATTGCATGTATCATACAAGAAATTGATCAAGTTAATGCCTTTATAGACAGAAGCATAGAGCAATTTTTTCAATGCATCGACGATTGTTATCTAATAAAAGATCAAAATAATATAAAATGTCACGATGTGAACAAGTTCTTAGAAAAATTATTGGAAAATTACAAGGATTTATTAGATAATTGGAGGTATTTAACGATACTTGGATACTGGTATTATGCAAATTATCTACAGCTTCAATGTGAATAAATAAGTGTTTTTTTTTCTTATAAATAAATTACAATTACTGAAATTTTTGGGAATGGGATTAACAGATGCAAATTTGTTGTTGAATTCATTTTTCATTTGCTATTATAATTTTTAGTTTGTTTGCTTCTAAGATGAGCAATATGAAAATAGAAATATATAATAAATAAAGTTATGTATAAATTAATAATAAATGGATATTTATATGCATTTACTCTGGTTGTAAAATGTATTAAATAATGGAATTTTTCATTATTAAAACAAGCATATATTTCGGAATAACTATAAAATAACATTTTATAAATCATTTATTGATTAAAATTAAACTAATAAATTTATGAGTAAAATTAAAACTTTTATTTACTGACTAAAACTAAATATTTATTGCACAGTATTATGCAATCATAACATAACTTCTGAATTTATAGAGGTTTTCATAATTGTTACGGTGCAATTTACAAGGTATTATCAAATGTATAAACGAGCTGAGTATGCTCTGATATGAATTTAATTAAATTATACCTTGTTTCTTTTTTTATTCGATTATAAAGTGAAGAATAGAATAACTAACACCAATAATCAGTCAGGCCAGATTTGCATATTGACCTGCACATTAATCGTAGTACTGCGGATGACGAGTATACTCTTAGATATTGTGTATACACGTGTGCCAGTTAGTATTCATTTTCAGAGTATTAATTTGCAAGTTGGGTACCTTCCTTGTGGTATCCATCCTTGTGGTATCCATCGGTGGTGAGTGATTGATCGTGGGTTCCATCTTCGCCAATGTTGCTGGCCAGGTTTAATTTTTCGGGTTCTTCACGTTTATAACACCTAAATAGGGGTCAGTTCGCATAGTAAATGCTCCTGGGAGGTACCAGTACCTTTCACGACAGATCACCCACCCCTCTCGTTGCTGTAAACAAATAAACCAAACTTTCAAAATATGTAATATCGTGTTTGTCATTTTGGCTTCTATATAATAGCATAATTCCTAATTACGCTATTACATAAAATTAAAGGGTTAAAGGATTTAAGGATAGATTCAAAAATATTTTATTTTTTGAGAATAGTCTAAACTGCAAAATTATAGAACAAACAATTAGGCAAATACAAGAACAATTAGAGAAATTAGGAAGTCACGGATATCAGACGGAAGATTTCAGGTATAGGAATTTTTTACTTGCGCCCTGATAACTATACTTCACTGATACTCATATGAGTATCAGTGAAGGACTATCACGGAATAGTAGGAAAACATTTCCCAGAGGTAGAGGCAACAATGCTAGTGACCGGAAAAAACAGATTGTGGAACCTCAGTAAAAATCAAGAAATATAATAGATGGCGTAAAATTTAATTCGAGAACTCGAATAATTCAAACTCAACCCAAAACGCACACATACGAGGGGATAAACAAGGTAAACTGGCAGAAATTAAGAGGAATTTTTATGTTAGAGAGAAAAATTACACACGTGGCCGAAAAACATCAAAACACAGCGAAGTAACAAATCATCATATAGTGCTCAAGTTATAGAGCCAACATTACATTGTTAAATTAATGACGTAACGACACGATTAGCCATAGATATGGGCTTTAAGGTAACGCTTTTGTCAAGGTCATTAGCGCAGAGACTAGGTAAAAAATGTAGAACGTGATGCCATTTGAAAACGTTACCGGACATAGTATCAAAACATATGGAAGGAATAAATACCGATTTAATATCGGGTATTCTAAATTTTCCAATATATGCTAAGATATATTGGGAATACCTGTAAATATAGCATATACATGTTGTATATGATATAGATGATAGAATTACGTAACCATTCGACGGCCTAATAGGAAGAGATATAATTACAGATTTACGATTTGAGATAAATATAGCGGAAGAGAAATGAATACTCTGACAGAAAAAGAAGGATAAGCTTCCAAGACACTTCGAAGTCAAGTGGGACAGCGAAACTAATTCTATCGAAAAAGACATTGTCCAATGAAGAAGATAAAACAACTATTACCTGAGTTGTCCGGCCATAAAAGAATATCCCGAAGCAATGCATAAAGGAAGTAGAAAATGAGAAAAATATAAAATGCAGATCCCAAGGAAGTGAAGAGCAGAAATTTAAAACACGAAAAATCTCAACTCCTAATAATACTCGTCTGATAGAAATGTTTGGGAATTGATCATTCTAAAAGTCCGGTCTTCGGAGGAAAAAATAGCAAACAAAAGCCATTTTTTTCTCCAAAAGGAAGGAGTAAGACAGAACAAAACGGAACCAAAGATAGATCCTGAGCCGACACGCGTTGAACTAAGAAGCGAAAAGAAACAGTGTCAACCTGACACAGATATTATTCCTGGAAAACAAACGGAGTCCGATCAACAAGCAACCCGATCAATAGTTTTCCGAATTTTGACTAAGATCACTGGAGTCGTCCACGTCATAATGCTGACAATTTTATGCCTTTTATTCCTTCGCTCGGTCTTATTATCGAACGCCGCTGCAAACTTTGGATACTTTTGAGAGAAAAACTGACCTCGATGTTAGGTCATCCCAGTAAGAAAGTCTTCTCCCGTGTACATAAGCAAAGATTGTTAGAAGGGAAAAAGTTGGCTGTATGCAATCCCTTTAGGCTTATTTATTTAGTCTTCCTTAACACGTTCAGGCTATGCTAACTTGTAGTGTGCAATCCCTTTTAGGCTGTTGATTACTCATCTTTAATACTTTTTTAGATATCTTGACTAGCCGTCGTTAAAAATATCCAGTGAACTTAGAAAAAAATAACTTATCAACTAAAGCTGAAAGGGATTTTACACTGTAAGGTGACATAGCCTAAAGACGTTGAAGATGGCTTCTCAACTTATCCTGAACGCATTGAAAATGTCTTGAGTAAAGATCACTAAGCAGGATAAATTAATCACTGTCTAAAATGGTCAGTCTGAAAGTATTAAATATGGCTTGTCAATAGGCTGAGAAAGGTTGCATACTGCTAATTATTTGTCATTACAGTTGTTGAAGACGTTTAATCAATATAGCCTGAAAGAAATTGAACAGTGTTAATTAACTGTACCCGAAACTGTAACAGGTGACTAGTCACCATATGTTCTGGATAAGTTGACAACTAATGAACTTAACCTAAAAGGATTACATACTGCTAATTAGCATAAGCTGAAAATGTTGAAGATTGGTAGTACTGAAACTGAATAGGCTGAAAGTGAATCAACTTAGCCTGAATTAGATTGCATACTGCTAGTTAAGTGAGCCTGAAAGTGTTACAAATGTCTAGTCGAATTATCTAAAACGTGTTAAACACAGCTTGCTATTGCTATATTCAGCTAAAAGGTGGTGCAAACCGCTAGATAATCGAGCCTACTATTGTTTAAAATGACTAATCAACTGAGTCTGAAAATGGATTACATTCAAGGATATGTTATGTTAACTTGCAGTATATGTCGAAGATCATTAAACAACTTAGCCTGAAAGGGAATGCAAACTGCAGTTTAAAATCAGCCTGAAAGAGGTTAAAATGGTTACTAAATTTAAGCGGTAAGTGTTACAAATTGCATATAAACATAAGCTGAAAGCGGTTTCTTAATGCAAGTTAACATAGCTTGAAGACGTTAAAGTAACCAAAAATTAATTATTCAAAACGATAGAGTCAGATTATTATATCAAATTATTTCGTAATTGTATTATAGAAAAATACACGAAAAATCAAGTTTTTTTTCCGTTCTTACTTACGGAGGGTAAACAACTTTAAAACATTATGTAAATAATAAAATTAAAAGTTAAAAGTAAAAAACGTTAAAGGCGAACCCAAGTGCAGAGAAAATACTTTGTTACGTCCATAAATTTCCTAAATGCATTTCCTTAGACAGGACTATTCAGTAGGGTTATCAGTAGGTACAGTTTAAAACACCAACAATATTCTATTACAGTTTTTCATCTATATATCCGAAAACAGTTTCCCAGCATGCAGCTGTCAATACACAAGTATTTAAATTAACCGTATCGTTTTGCATAATTATGGCAAAACTTTTCTTTTTACATTATTAATTTCTTTATAAGCAATTTTTACATTATTAATACTACGACGATGAAAAATGAGACAATTATTAATTTTTAATCTTACAGATTAGACGGCCGGATGGCCGAGCGGTCAAGGTGGCAGCCTACCGCTCTGGGGGACCCGGGATCGAATCCGAACGGGTCGAATAATCCCCAGGAATTTTTCGGGGGGTGGTCCGTTCGGATATGTCGGGCCCCGTCCCTCACCACCCGGCCGGGCCGAATAATGGGGCTGGCCGAACCCATAATGGGCCGTCTATAAGAGGCCCTCTTAGTGCCCATAGGGCGGAAAGAGTTAATTAAAAAAAAAATCTTACAGATGCTTAATGTTTCGACAATCTGATCTTCAGTTCTCTGTTCGTTTCCCCAATATAGAAACTTGGAATATTATTACATGTGCATTCAAGTCTGTAGAGAACACCTTTCAATGGGTCCTTTTTAATATTTCTTAATGATGGTTAATTATCTTAGTGTAAAACTGTTTGTTTAATTTTCAAATACTTCCTAATGTATTATGAAATTATAGATAAAAATTTAATCAACGAGTAAGGAACCATTGCGACAGAAGTCATAATTGTGGCGTTATGTCTTAAGAGGTTCTATTCAAAAAAGGGGTTAATTTCAAAGTGGAGTGAACAAAATGGTGCCTTCCGTACGTAGACATATACAAATGCAGACACATACAGCAAAAAACTTGCAAGTTTTCGACGTTTTAAGGTCCCGAGTCGATTAATGTAAAAATCTTGAGGTCATTTTTCAACCGATGACCATACTTTTCTCTATTATGTACCAGTATATAACAGCTGACGAATTAAAATAATTTTAAAAATTAAGTTTGAAATTAGTGATATACGTAGAAACGTAAATATAATAACGTTTAAATAACGTCAATTATAATCTAAACATAAAATCAAATGTGTTTCACTTAAAAATACAGTAATTGTAATGATGTGGGCTCTCTAATAACGATCTACTACCAAGAACAACCACATAAAAACGATTTTATCTACAACGCTTCTGCATATAATGCATACAAAAGAACCCGTCAACAACGTCCACCTCCGAATAACGACCATATAAATTTTTATTTAAATATTTACTAACTACTAGAGTTGGGTATGAGATTTGTTCTTCGATTAACGATAACAATATTAAATTTTATTACTGGAGATACAAACCATTTAATTTTGTGTAGACACCAACATCACACAGGATTAAAAACCCGTTTACAGCCCAATAAAGAAATTTTATTATAAACTACTTATGATATAGAACATAGTTACGTTTGGTTTCGGTTTATTAACTTATGGCAATGCGACACGTGTACAGGCCCACTAGTAGCCAAGCGGTTCCATTCCCTTAACACTGGGAATTCGGTCGTGGGTCAGGACAAGCTGGCCATGTGGAATTTTTCGGGTATTCTCCACCTCTGAAAGTCCTGAATAGGATCCGTTACCGTTAAAATCCTCACCTAGGACCTCTCCTAGGCAGATTGCCCAAGTGTTGCGTTGTCGTAACTTAATAAAAAACAAGCGACAAAAACTTTTCCACAGAACAAGGACTTTTCCATAGAAAGTCCTATAGAAAAGTGGGTTTCTTATTTAAGTGCTACTAACGTGAAGTAAACTGACTAACTACTAGTGTTCGGTAGCTTTATCTACTTGGCTACTTGTGGATATATACCCACTAATGGTCGAATGAATAACCCCTGACATTTAGTCGCTGGTTTGCGCCTCATCCACGGACTGGTCGCGTAAAGTTTTCCGTATTTTCTTCACGTGTATAACACCTATTAACGGGCCAGTTTCCCGTAGAAATCATTCTGGATACATCTCACCTTGGTAGATTTTCCATGCGTTATGTTGCCACATCCCATCGACCCACCTAACCCAATTTATAAAAATATTTACCAATGAATTAAAGGCTTACCAGTACACCGAATTGACAAAACACTAGTAGTTGGTCGTAGGTTTGCGCCTTGTCAGTGGGCTGTCCAGGTGGAGTTTTCGGTGTTACTAAGGTGAAGAAAATCCGAGAATAGAGGTCAGTTTCTCATAGAAACACCACTTGTGAGTTCGTGCCTTGTCAAAGAGCTTGACACGTGGAATTTTGCGGATTATCGTTACGTCAGTAACACCTAAATAAAATTCAGTTTCTCATAGAAAGTTTTTAAGGGAAGCATTCCCCGTTGTCCTAAACATACATACGAAAGCACTAAACTAAAGGGAGAATGCATGTTTGGTTCCTAGAGAATTAGTATTACTATTTATTTATTTGTAAATTATATCTTAAAATAGATGTTTTCAAATTTCTTATGTAGTATTTAACGAATTTATATAGTAAAAGTAAGATATATAACAATAGACATCGCCTGTTTCATTTGAAACAGACTTCATTATTTGTTTGTTTATTCAGCTGTGTTCGATAAACAAACAAATTTGCTCGACTTGGCTGCTGACCTAATTTACTAAATTCAATTATTATAATTAATTTAAAATTTAAAATTATATATTATAAATTAATTAATATTTCATCATTATTTTTCCATGGAAAATCGTTAAATATTAATTACGTATCTGTCTCAAGGAGTGGCATCACTTAAGTAAGCAAATGGAAACCCTTAAGCAAAGTATCTTTAATATAACTTTAAATTTGACAAATATTAAGAATAATCACACGATTTTTGTAAAATATTTAACGTCATTTTATTTAAAAACATTTAAAATATTAAATTTAGCAAGTAAGCCCGGAATATTTGTGTTCCAGCGTGCCCTACTTTTCCAAATGTTATTGTTTACATCCATCTGTGAATTCGTAAACAGTTTCGAACTCCCCCACATAATTTTCCTAATAAATTGCCGAATTTGCAAGCGTACATTCATTGCTCCGTTACGAACCGAACGACTGCAATGAAGATTCTAGTGCTCTTGGTATGCATCATTATCGGTAAGTATAAGATATGCCGGAATTATTTTCAAAATTATACATTAGCCAGTTAATTTTAGTTTTCCACTTTTGGTTTTAATAAGATTTAATTTATAATAAAACGAGAAATTCTTTGACAGGAAGTACTTTCGCTGGACAAGTTAATGGACCAACTGGAGAAATATCAGAAAAAAAAAGTGACAATGATATAGCGAAAATAGGTATTTATGGTATTTTTGGCAACCTATTTGAGTTTCTAAACTATCTTCTTGGAGGCCTAGACAAGGATTTGAAAAATTTTTTTGACAGATTGTTTGTAAGTTTTGCTATTTTTATTATTGTAATATGTCTGTTGTTTATAAAGAATAATTCATTTTCACTAGCGATAAACCTATAACAGTGTGAACTACGTTTAAGATATTTATTTAATAATCAATAAATAATTAGTTCTCTTAATTGAAACAATATCTTGTCATTGTATATTATCTGCAGTTTTAATTAATTATAATTATTACACTATTCTTTATCTTTTATTAGGAGTTTGTCTGGATGGTTCAAGAAACGTATAGTAGACTTTTTCGATTATCCAGAACAGTATTGTTAATAATTGGAATGGCAAAAATACGGCAACTTCAGATGGTCATCTGAGTTAACTGTATACATTCTTTTCCACACGTTTCATTCAAAAATTTAACCGTTTTATTTACTGTGTACAGTACTTAAACGGTACCGGATTAAGCAGGATGACTTTCTTAGGCATTGCGGATAATGGAGAGTCTACTGTACGCTCATATCTTAGAAATCTAGAATGCTGCATGTCTGCATTTATTTTCTCTTTATCTCTCTAAATTTAAAAATTATTAATTTGACAAATTGATTTATAAATATTTTAATATTTTACAAAAGTTTGATATATATTTTTTTTTTTTTGGTGTAAAAATCTCTCGATATAATCATTTAAATATACCTTTTATATCTTGCTTATAACTAACAGATATGCTGTTTTCATTTTTCTATAGATATCAGAATATGTATAAATACTCATAAGCTTTTAAGTAATTTTAAATAGAAAGATTTAAGTGATAAATTTAAAACCATATATTATTTAATCTTTTAGGAATTTCTGAATATAGAAGAATGTTATCCTTACTTTGAAGATAAACGAACACTTGTTGTAAAAGGTAAATGTAGACCAAAATGTCGCCCTCCTTTTGTAATTTATAACTGCGACAATGTTAATGATAATTTTATACCTGTTCGTCCTCGTCCTCCTTCTTTTCCTACTCGTCCTCCTTCTTCTCCTACTCGTCCTCCTTCTTTTCCTACTCGTCCTACAACACGTCCACCAGTAGATCCTTGCGAAAACTGCAAAAATATATATTATATTATTGCCAATTGCGAATACGCTGCATATATTCAGGGACTGGAATGCATGTTGAATGCGTTTTTCAATTATGAATTAATAGATTATGATTGCTTAGCATACAGATTTCAATGTCCAGAAGAATGCCTTTACGATTCTGGCTATTACGATAAATACGAAAACATATGTTACGATCTTGAAGCGTTTTTCGAATATTTGTATTATAATTATGAAGAATGTATCAGTTTCTTAAAATAAATCAAATATAATTAATTGTTCGAATGTAATAAAAAAAAATCGAAATTCTGTTAAATGATTTAAAATGTCTAAAATTTAAAATTGAATTTAATTAAATAAAAAGAATAAAAAAAAAATATGTAGCCTCTACTAATTTATTTGTATAATTTAAGCGACAGATTTTTCTTTCCGACAAATTTAATAAAACTTTATCTAAATTCTCTTATTTATTAAATAATTATAAATAAAAATTTTAACCTGTATGACCTTTACGAAATTGGTTCATCACCCGTGGAGTAGATGAAACCACTAAACACAAATCGCGGGTTGGAACCTCACTAAAAGGCTAGTTAACCTTTTAGGTTAACTAGCCTTTTAGTGTAACTAGCCTTATATAGGTAAAGAATGGGTTTTCTTTACCTATATAAAGGGGATGATCACCGCTATCTTGTAAATAAATAAATATATATATATATATATATATATATATATATATATTATTATTATACTTGAATGTTATAAAATTTTGAAATTTACTCTTAATTCATGGCGCTAGTTCACAATGATACAGGGGTGAATGTATGTTTTAACCTTCTAATTCGGACCAGGTTCGAGTTACACTACTGATCTCAATACAGAAATCGTTTGACCCTTTTCCAGTGTGAGCCCAGACGATACAGGAGAAGGATCGTCAATGTTAATAAACGGGTGATAGGGTGGAAAAATTGGGTGCTTTAAAATCCAATTGTCACATTCCCAGTAGTAGATCACATAAGAAAGGGAGAGAGTGAGACAATTAGAAACCCAACACCGAATATAAAGCGCTTTCCACGAATATATTTTGTACTGTAAGCGTGTATTTGATGATTTATTAACCGTGCATTAAGTTGTAAACACGTGTCAGTGTGAGTGTCCTAACCTATCTTGCCAGATCGCGAGAAAAACGACGAAAGATCGTAATATCTATCGTCATTCTGACAGATCAAAAGAAACTCGAGTACTGCTATATTTTACTGCAAGATAGGGAAGTCTATACTGTGTCAAGCCACGTGTAGACTACATACTGACAGTAAAAGCCTAGAATCTAGTAACCGGATTAGAAATCCTAATTTATAATAATACAAGCAATAAGTAGTTTTATAAGTAATTTATTTTTTGCAATAGTGCTGATATCTTACATATTTCCAAATAAGAAAATAGATTTATATCTAACTTTTGAAACAAAGACACGAAGCATAATTGTGACATTTTCTTTTATTTTACTAAAAATATTAATTTTCCAGATGTTAATATAAGGCAGAGCAGGTGAAGGTGTTAGCCTGTCACCTTTTAGGAACCAATTTTGAGTATGGATTAGGAATCTCAGTTATATTTCATGGGCGATGTGTCTAATTCCTTGTGTGAGAACCGAGGGGGATAAGCGGTGAGCGTGACCCCACTTACCGGCTTCTCTGTCAGAATTTGGCCGTAGGAGGGTTATAGTGTAGTGGGGAGGGTTGGTGAGGTCGGGATAAGGTGTCGGCCATACTCAAGGATAACAGGCATGATATAATATAAAACTAATTTAATAGACAGCTAAACATATACAAAAAGTACAAAAATGGAAGATTCAGTTTTACTTACAATTATTCTACAGATACCAAATTAACAGTGATTATTTCTATCAGCACGACAATTCTATTTGGCGCGTGTGACCGTTCGTACGTTAACGTTCGTAATACTAGTCTAACTTATAACTAGGCGAGACAGAGAGAGAACGAGAGAGAGTTTACAAAACAATCTAAGTTAATACCTCTTGATGAATACTCGCGGTGTATGGATCCTGGATTATGCGCTGTCCTGCAGACATTCGCTGATCTAGCGGAGTATCGGAGGTGAGCCGTCGGCGATATTGGCAAAGTCGGCCGTAGGGTTCTGTGTTTTGATGATGTCCGCCGTAGAGTATGGCGGCCAGGGAGTCTGGTTGATGTCCTCCCGGAGGACTGTGTTCAACCCCTTTATTACCCGTTTTCGGGGAGCTGACTAATACATCGAATGATGTAACCCGTTGTAAGTTTGATCTGTCTAGAGTTTGTTTATAGTAATTGTCAAAAATCAAACGTTTCGACAAATTTATGACCTTTTTTTTATCCGATATGGTTACTCAATCTACCTCATAAAATTGATAACAACTGTCAAACATTCAGAATAAATGATCGGAGGTGACAAGGTCAAAATTTGTCTTGCGACCTTAGTAATAATTGTTCTGTCGGTGAGGCATCTAATCGGTTTTACCAGTGACAAAATCGGCGAAATAGGAAATGTGTGGGTTGGTTCGATTCGGACCCTTCTGTTAAGGTGACCTTCTCATTACGAGAAACAAATTCAGTCTCGTGTTAATTGGCTAGCGCCGTTGATCACGACGAAGGTGAAAATGAACAAATGATACCTGGTCGCGAGGGGAGAATCGTCTCTGACGTTCGGAACGTATTTGAAAGAGTAAAAAGTCACTCTTTAAAGTGACGCAATAAATTTCCACTTTCGTCCATCCGTCCGTTTGTCGGTCATTCCTTAATATCGAGAACGGAGTTAGAAAGATAAAAGCAGAGACTTAATATGGAACCTTAGAAGGAGTAGGATTATTCCCGTTACATCTGGGGTGTATAACAACCATAATATTACTTTTCTTTTCTATTAATTAAATTAGTTGACCGTTTTAACTTTAATTATTAACAGAAACCACTTTTTCCATTATAGAAAATTAGAATTCCATAAATTAGAAAAAGAAAATTAGTCTATCCCCATTCCGAAATACCGTCAGAAACGACTCAGTGGAATTAATTTTTAATTTTAATTCCTCACAAAACTCGTACACAGCCTGTATTTTCCTACGTCAGGCAGCTGCTGTCGGCGCAACAAGCACTATGTCGTCCGAATATGACACCGAATGTACTACCTACCTATCAATTTAAAAGCCGTCTTTCTATCCCTTAAAACAGTTATTGAATCAAACACATAAAAATTAAACAAGCGTGGTGTCTTAAAATAACACGACTCGTGAAAAAAGGGAAGAAAAATGGAGCTAAAAGCATTTTCCTTCTTTTTTTTCACGAGTCGTGTTGTTTTAATAATGTTGTTAATGTGTATAAGGGTGGAGCTAAAATTTTTTTAGCTCCATCCTTATACACATTAACATGTGATAGAATAAAAAGGGGGTAAACTTAAATCTAAAATTAAGTACATAATTAAAAGGGGGAATTTTTATAAAATTAATAATGGAATACCTGTAGAGTGCGAAATAATTTCGAATGAAAAATACAAAAAACATAGACCAGATAGTAGAGGTTGAAAAGATGTGAGCACTCCCTGTATCGTACACTAAATGTTTGGTGTGTTGACCTACACAGTGGGATACGATGATAGAGGGAGGGAGGGAGGTAAATACATCTTAATGGGCTTAGCTACTTAGAAATGGTTGCCAGATGTCATTGATGATTGCACCTGTATTTAGGTTCATTCTGTGTATTTCATTAGTTTTAATAATTTCAATGTGTCCATAAAATTTTCTTTTAGTAATATATATATATTTTTTAAGAATTTTGACGCTGTCTAGTGAGATCTCGCAGCCAGCTTGGTTGCAATGAGTAGCGACTACTGAGCTGGTGTAATCATACTTCATCGCTGTTATATGCTCTTTTATACGATATCTTAACGCTCTGCTAGTTTCACCTATGTAATAGTACATTGGATGACACGTACAAGTGAAGCTGTAAACAAGATTATTATTTAATAAAACGTATTTAAATAAACGTATTTGTATTACTATTAAGTTGTTTTTCGGTTTTTAAGAAATTTTTGATTTTATTGTTTAGTGTGGGTGTTAAAATGATATTATATGGTGTTAGTATTCTTTGGATGTTTTCAAGAATGGTAGGGGTATAATCTAATTTTTTGTAAATTGTTTGTGTCTTTGGTTTCGGTTGACCTGACGAGTTGCTGTGTAGTAAAGTGTACGATACAGGGAATACTCACATCTTTTTAACCTCTCCTATCTGGTCTATGTTTTTTGTACATTTTTTCGGAATTATTTCGCACCCTTATTAATTTTATAAAAATTCCGCTTCTTAATTATGTACTTAATTTTAGATTTAAGTTTATCCCTTTCTATTCTAGCACATGTTGTTATACTGTTATAATGTGTATAAGGGTAGAACTAAAAGAATTGTAGCTCCATTTTTCTTCTCTTTTTTTCACCTATGTCTTCTCATGAGTCGTGTTGTTTTAACTGTTCTTGTGTGATTTGTTCTCAACTGCAACCTTATCCTAAGAAAATACATATAGTAAAGCTATCATCTTTATAAGTTATTCTTCTGCCCGGTATTTAATCATTTTCTTTCATAGATGTGAAATAATAAAAGAATCACAAGCCTTTTCAATATAAAAAAATACAGCAAACATCTTATGTTTTATTTTACTAAGTTGTAATTAAATAATTGCAATTAAGACAAATAAGGCTAACTGAGTACCCTCATTTTTAACATATGCAAATCGAATATGGTTTTTATAGTTATTCTGTTCAATCCAATTATAAAACTAAGGACTGAAAATGCTATAGCCCTGTAATTTTGTGGATGTTTCCTCTCCCGTTTTTTAAAAACAATAAGTAAAGAACCACCTTGTTCCAGTCTTTTGGAATCTTACTTATTTAAAGTCTCTCTTATATAAATCATTAAATTGTTTAAACAAGAATTCTGCAATATTCCTCGGTAAATTTTTTATTAGAAAATTGGGAATGAAGTCATAAACTGGAGCTGTATTATCCTTTAATTTTCTTATATTATTATAAATTAGGCCTATACAGAACTTATATTATTTACATTAAATAAATGTTCATATGTTTTATCTGTTGGATGTCAATTACATTTAAAATTAGAAATATTTATTCCAAAAAAGTTTAAAATACCTTGACAAACTCTCAAATGGAACTTTCATTTTCTAATAGCCTTTGGAACTATGGAACTAATGGCCTTTCGTTTTCTTTTAAAATTTGTCAACGAAAACGATTTACAAAATTCCGTCTCTTTATCTATTAAATGGGAGATTTACAATTATTATATAAATCTTCGATTTTCCCTAAGTTGACTCATATATCGACGGAGTGTCTATTAAAGCAAAAACATAATTTTTCCTTATGTTATACTTTAACAATTCACCAATACATTTTGTGATTAAAACCAATAATCGTCCAGATGCTCGACCAAGTCTTCTATTTCTTTGAGCCTTTCCGAATAACACAAAGTGCTCTTGTTCGAAATATAACCTATCTTCTTCCTTCATTTCGACCGTCCATGTCTCTGAAAAATCAATAATAAAATGGTTCCTTAAATATTCTTTAACAGTTCTCCTATACAGTTTTTCCTGCAACCCCTGAATATTCCAACATCCAGTAGTCACTTTAGATTTATCATTCTACTTTGTTTTTAAGGGGAGATTGTTCCCTAGACTACTAGTGTTATCTAATTATCTACTGAACCGATATTTCAAATTATAATACCTTATATGTCAGCAACCTCGAGCACGAAATGATATTTAACTACTTGCCACGTGAAACACGAATAACGAGTGGGGTGCACTTGGCAGGTAGAATTAATGCTCTGTAACTCCTCGGAAAATGTGCGGAGGAAGATGGTTTTAGTGATATTTGAAAGATAATCGAAAAATGAATGAAAATGTTTTATTAAATTTTTACATAAATTAATCGTTTCGGAAATATTTAAGCTTAAATTGTATATAGGAAGTAAATTGCTGATGCAGGTGGTGAGTTATTAGTGCGTGTCACAGCGGGAATGACTCACTAATGATAAAGTCTTCATTAATGAAGAGTTTATCTTATTAATTTATGACAAATATTTATATTACAAGTAAATACGTACAGTTATATATTACTATTTTATTCAATTAATTATCCAAGTAAAAACATCACACTTTCGATGATCACAATAGTTTTTCTTCGATAAACATAATCTTGGCGCTTGGGAGCGAAAGGATTAATGAAAATTTTTATTATTAATGGCCGTTACGTCTGTAACATTGGCACTAATGACTCACCACCTGCAGCCGCAATTCACTACCTATATACAATTTGAATTTAAATATTTTCGAAACTATTACATTTTGTGGAAATCCAATAAAACGGTGTCATTTATTTTTCCATTATCTTTGTAATGTCATTTAAATCAACATTCTATGACCATTTTCTGAGGAGTTTCGGTGCATTAATTCTGCCATGTGTACACATACTACTTATTCAAGTTTAGGCGGCAATTAGTTAAGTAAACCCTACTTCGTTTAATGTATAATGAACTATGTCAGTGGCTTGTTCACTTGGAAGCAGTTCACATCTTACTACACAATCTTCCAGTTCTTTAAAAGCTTACATCGAATAATTGAAGCTAAGAACAAATCTTTAAAAAAAAATAATGATAAGTTATATTGTATGATATATCTTAATATATTAATGCTTGTTTTGTCTGTATTTTATTTATTTAATTATAAATTTGGTTTAACACAAACAAAAAGATTTCTCGTACACCTGACTGTGTCTATTCAACAATTAAAATTTCAGCATGCTTTTCGACAACACAACAAAACAGATTGTCTTCCCTCTCAACTGGTTTTTTGTTGACGAAATCACACTGGAGTTATACCTGTTGCGAGGTATTAATTGTTGAATAAACATAAGTTATTATATAGGTGTTGATAAAGATAAGGACAGTAAGCCTAATACAATACCAACTATAATAAACAATTATAAAATACTGTAGTTAAATAACAAAGCACGATATGTGTAATTTTAAAATAATAATAATAATAATAAACAATTAGGAAAATGTAATAATAAAAATAAACTTAAAGTTGTTAAAGCAGATTAGACTAAACTACTGATAATTATGGAACAGAAACAATATGAGAAAGAAACAGAAGGTTTTTTTAAAAAATAGAAACACATGAAAATAGATGAAAATTTGCTTATAATTAAAACATAAAGTAAAAATATTAACTAAGAATTATATTACTCTAGTAGAATAAAAATAAAAATTAAGAAATAAAGAGTATAGAGAACTGACGAGAGCACCCTTCGGTAGTCAAGACTCTGACATCACCTATGACTTTTTGGGTCAAAAAACCTTCGAATTTCGCCAGTTTTTCAAGAGCGGTCGCGTATATAGGGCTTTACAAATTAAGTGATGAAGGAGGAAAAATAAGAGAAAAGGAAGTGGTTGCTTTTTTTGCTGCTCAAAAAGGCAATATCGAATGGAAACTCTAAGTTATTTAATCCCAAACTTTCTCTTTACTTCCGTGGATGAGTCGTCTCTCCAGGAAGTGCAGTCGTTGAAAGGGAAGACGGATTTGTGTAGAGCAACACGATACGTGTTGCTCTATACAAATGAAACAATCCTTTACATTATGCAGGAATTTCTATATAATTGAATGCTTAAATTGCATGCTTATATTTATATAATGTTACAAATTAGTTTGCTTACGTAGACGTTTTAATTGTCTACTTACTTACTTACTTAAATGGAGCAGTCCATCCTTCCTGACAGTTCGTCAGGAGGTTGGTACTCCAACTTTATTCACGACCTTGCTTCGCATCTTGCTTTGCAAGGGTTTAAATACATACATGCGGACGTAGCCGCTATATTATTATCCCGACATTGTTATCTAATTTATAATTTATTTGTATCCGGATAATGTTGATGAGTTCGAAAGTTCACTCATGTTAGAATGTTGTTAAGTTTTTGAGTAGTGACAGTTTGTCTTTTCCTTGTCTAAGCTCCTATGAACTCCCCTAACATATTGTGCACAATACTCACTTCGGTATTAAGAGGATCCTTATGTCTTATTGTGTTGTTCTATGGTATTAGTGTGTATTTCTTCTTCCTCCCCGTTGTGTTTTATCGCTGTTTTCCTGTCCTCCGTTTCGTTGTATTCCATCCTTTCTCATCGTACTAGTCTGTCGTTCCCATTGACATATTCTGTCGCACGTTCTCGATACTTACTTTGGTGAGGATAGGGGTTTCCCGTCTTTATCGTTGTGTGCTATCATAGTATTCTGTGATTATTCCTCCTAGTTGTTGTGTTATATCTTTCTGCTGACATTGTATTCTATCATGGAGTTTTATTGGTATTTTCCCTTCGTTGTTAATCTTGTAAATGTGTTTGCAGTTAGTATTTCGTATGAAACCATTTCTTGTTTCAGCACGTTTTCTCAGAACGCACTGGTTGAGTTCTTACATGTATTCCATTATATATTAGTTGTCGGTTATTATGGTTATAGAAACAATAATAATATTAATTGCTTTATAATACAGTGGAGGGTGTATCACTATAATCTATGGTCGGCTACGAAAGTTTATTTCACAAACTATTCCAATAGTTGATAGGAATATGTTAGATAAGGCACCTATGTGGTGCAGGTGGTTTTGATGATTTAATTTACTTAAGTGAGCAGTGCAGAGTATATCACTATAGTCTAAAGTCTGCTATGAAATATATTAGCACCGTCTCATACTATTGATGTTGAAGAGGTGAACAATTTGGCATTTATGTCGTTCAAATGATTTAGTTATGTACATTTGCGGAAAGTATCCTAGGCAATTTGAATTAGTGTAGAAATCACCTATGTGTTACGGTAGAGAGGTGAAAGTCCCATTGCAGATTTTATGTATTTCACCGAACTTTTGGACCTATTTTATATATAGAGTTCGGCAATCCCAAAGAAAGCACTGAGAATTAACTTATAAAGAGGATGGAGGTGAAATGGAATGTCCTAAACTCAGCATTGAATGTGAACACTAAAGACCTGTTACCAATTTGTACTACCCTAACTGCTACAACAGAAACATTCACAGACTGTATTCATCCCTTAGGAAGAGCTAGTTTTTATCGAGATAATTTCGATTATAGAGGTTTCCCAGCATAAATTAGCTAACTTATGCTGGGAAACCTCTATAATCGAAATTATCTCGATAAAAACTAGCTCTTCCTAAGGGATGAATACAGTTTTAATTGTCTATAGCCTATCGAAAACTAGCTCTGTTAATGATTGAAACAGATAACTGAATTGTTTTTACTTTTATATAAATGTAATACGATCAGGGCCGGATTATCAAATAGGCAAAGTAGGCAAATGTCTAGGGCCCGTAAGTCGGAGGGGCCCGGCTTCAGTGCAGAAGATTTCTCTGTTTGAAAATGAGTTAAATTTAAGAAATTCGATAGGACAGAAAATGCTGTACTTAACAATTCTTTTCTTACTAAGCTCCTCTCGACTAGCCATTGCCTAAAAAGAAAAAAAAAAAAAAAGGTCAACAGCCTACCGTGGGTCAGAAGTAACGCCACGGGATCTCGCGCCATCTAGATATATTCCTAGGGCCGCGTCTCGTGGTAGTACCGATGTATGGATGGTTATGATTTATTTTCTAAATCTACACCTATATGTCGCGACATCGCATATACGATTCAGCGTTCAAGTCGAGTGCGAAGATATTACAATTCAATAGTGTTTTATAAAAGAGTTAAAAAGGGTGACACTACGGTGTGACTTGGGGTGACACCACGATATCCGCACCGGGTGTCACCCATGCTAGCTACGCTAATGTCACATTATATAAGATTTGTTTAGAAGCAACTTATTTAAATGGGGCCCCAATTTAAATTTTTGTCTAGGGCCCGCTAGAGGCTTAATCCGGCGCTGAATACGATGCAATAATTACATTTCTGTAGTGTCCTAGCCACAAATGAAATATAATACAGGCCATCAAAGAGACTTAATTTACTGTACGTTTTTATACACAAACCAGAAGTACACAAATTATATGAGAATTTTAATTTAAGTCCTTATTCTGTATTTTTTTGCTCTGAAGCAAAATACAGAATATATCAGTCCGAAGGCAAATTTAGTTTTTCACTAATTAGGTCACACTTTTATTAGAAATAATTAAATCGCATGCTTTAGCCAGGGGTTGGGGGTCACACTTATAATCCCTGTGTATATTACAGTAAGTAATGGTCAGAAAATTTACCACTTACACGTGTTTAATACTTTTTATGTACCGAATTTATTAAAAGAAATTATATAAGTATATGGGAGCCATACGCGGCTCGCGAGCAACAGTTTGGGAAACTTGTGTATAATTCGTCACAGAAGCGACGTAACACGTTGAAACAGATGTATGAATTTTAAAATGAAGTGAAATAAACATATAAATCTTTCGCTGTTTTACTCAAAAAGTAACTTATAAATTAGTGTTTTCCTTCAATATATTCAATTAAATGATACTGTATATTTTATTTAAACTGTTACGTTAAGTTAGAGATCCAGGAATATAATATTAGTAAATAAAGTAATTTTTCTTTTCTATTAGTTTTAAGTACTTTATGCTAGGAGTCTTTTCGTGCTCAATCTGAGCAGTAAAGGGCCTAAAACCACAAAAAAAGGTACTTTATGCATAGAATTTAGCAGATGTTACGCTTGAAGTTCTGTATAATCAGCAGGTGTTACTCTGTACGAAAGTGCGCAACTCCCGTTCTCCATTCCCTATAAATTTACGTTACAAGGCGAATAAGTTACGTTTTATTTTAACGCAACAATAGAAAGCACCAAGTAAAATGTTACTGTTGATAATTTTAAGTAAGAATCTTTAATTTAAAAATTATTTTACTGATTTTTCCAGTTTATTTTTCAACTTTTATAATTTATTTTATTTAGCAGTGATTCAAATTATGATTTACATTTTAAGTTTAAACGTTTAAATTAAATCATCGAATAAATTATATAAATATTTTTATAATTTCGATTTAAATTTTAAAAATTTTGAAGGTATATTTACAATGTTAATAACGTTAAAATCCCCTTCAAATGTTTTCTTTTTTTAAATTTATTCTTTAATTAGTAAATTAAATTAATTATTTAATATTTAATTGGTTATAATGAATTTAGTTTTATGTTTTTTATAAATTTTAATATTTTTATAATGTAAAATAACTACATGCAGTCAAACCTGCTAACGGCGGCCACTGAGAGGAGAATACAAAAGTCGGCTTTTGTTTAGAGCAATAGCGTGCTGCAGCTTGGGGGGCCAGACAAATTTGAATTAGAGGGCCGTTAGTACAGTGTTGACATTCTTTTTCGGGGAAATATTTTAGGGGAAATGCCTCGGTTTCCTCGTTCGTTTTAGGGTCCTGCAATCTAGAGCTATCAATCTAGCAATCTAGGGCCTGAGATATAGGGCCATATTTAAATTTCGACATTCTTACTACAGTCGGTATAGCTTCGTAGGGCCGAGGAAAATATGAATTAGGAAACCTGGTATACAGTGTTTACTTCAGTCGAAAATTTTTGGGAAAAATATTTACTTATATTAGACTCGTTTGTGGTCCCCTCTTGGTGAGGGCCCCAGGCAATTGCCCTTTCTGCCCCTAGGATAATGCGTCACTGGTTTGGTTCTTATTTTAAGAAAATTTCCGAAGAAATGGCCGTTCTTCACTTCTGTCCGTTATTAGGAGGTGGCGGTTTTGGAGGTTCGAATTTATATATATTTTAATATTTGTAGTCAAATTGTTAAAATGGTTAATGTTTAGCAATTTTAAATTATATTATTTTAATTGTTGTTATAAATATTTAAAATTCCATTATTTTAAATAGTAATTTCTGTAACAATAGTATAAATCACAGACATTTTATTTACATGCACCTTAACAAGTATGAGTGTCATAGAGAATTATTAATTCGTTACGCTTCTGTAAATAATTCAACGTTATTGGCAGCAGTTAGAATAAATTTGCGTAACCGTTACGGCTGAAAGAGTACAGCAGCAGTTACGATAATGTTTCCTGACCTAGTTTTTTACTTGTGGGCGGTTGATTTTCTGTTCTAGCGTTTGTTGTGCCGCATCTGTTGAACGCAGCGCCACTTTCACGTCTAGTGTTAATTTTTGTAATTATTATTATTATTACATATATTATCATTTGCCTTTGTTTGTCCACTTAGCTGTTATAACTTATTAATGTACTAAGAATTAAATTTTTAAATTAATTCATGAACTTTTTAGACATACAGTGAACCTATGATCCATTCAATTCTATTCGATTTAAAAATGAGTGTATGGCACACTTAGTTCTAGCCAATATCAAAATGAATTTTGTTTAATCTACTGATTTTAATAATGGAGAAAATTAAAGTATTTTTGATTATTATCCATACATAATTCACTTAAAAAATATATTAAAGTATGGGAAGAATGTTTGAATGGTGCCATGGAGATCCTTCACGTACCACCGTAGGTACTTGTCACGTAGACTCAATAATCACTTCAATTATTTGGCTGCAGTTTGATAAAATTGTAGACCCATAAATTCCCACTGTAGTCTTCCTGTCTGTCCGTCGTTAATCTCGAGAAGAAGGTTAATTATAAATTCTATAATTCTTTTTTATATAAGTATTTAAAATTAAATGTATTTTAAGATTTATATTTGTGATATATTTTTTATAATGTTCTCAGATCCACAAAATATAATTTTTGTTTAGGTATTATATTTGCAGGAAACTGCGATGCAAAGAATTTAAAAATTGAAAACGATGTAGAGACTGACAGATTATGGTGGTGGTTTTTTCCCGAACCTGATCCGTTTGAAGAAGATCTAAAAACAATTGAATCATTGCTTAAGCGTTTATTCAAAGTAAGTGTTCCTTTTTATAATAAAAATATAAATTATTTCCATGAATTTTTATTTATTTCATAGATATTTTTTAAACTGTCGGATGGCCATTGTCCTGAGTGCCCACCAGTGAACGATGGTAGTCGCGGGATTTCGCCTGATCAATGGGACTACCCACGTGGAGTTTTCCGTGATTTTCACGTGTCCAACATTAAATTGGGTCATTTTTCATTACAAAGTCCATCCGTGAGGCACACTTTTGCAGAGCGCTTAAGTGTCGCTTTATCGCTTTTCTTGAATCCAATCCAAAGCCGCGGATGATCTTTAAAAATATTCATGTGTAATTTAAACAAGCTTCGTTGGAGCTGTCCCATGATGGACTTGGGAGAATCCTACCAGGAAAATCCAATGTCTGTCCTATTTTCACATGGGATATTTTCAATTCTGGTGTTCAATAAAGCGCTTCATAGTGTTTATACAGCAAAAAGAATATAAACCAAGAATATATGTTTTATAATATTTGTTTTTTATGATATTTAAATACGAAGTATTATGGCATTTTTTTTCTCTACAATTATTACTGCTTTCAAAAATTAAGATCCAATATTTTGAAGTCTCTTACAGTTCTTGTAAGCAAATTATCAGACTTTATTTACATTATTATAATTTAGGTTATAATAAAACACTTTTTCTGCAAGAAATAATTTTTTTATTTTTAATATTTGATATACTTTTTTACAATTAATTATTGTTTATTTGTTTTCATTTTAGTGTAATAATTAAATTTCTTAATTCTTATACGAAAATTTTTATTAGTGTAAATATATTTTCAGGACCATGAAAATTTATCAGTATGTTCATCATTATTTAGTAAAAGATCTTTTGATATTGAGAAACGTATATTTAACGTCACAAATTCGACTGAAACTACTCCTAATGAAGTGGGATCAACAGTAGATACAGAAGGAACTACACCAACAGAAGTGAACCCAACTTCTGAACAGGAATCAACAGTAGATACAGAAGGAACTACACCAACAGAAGTGAACCCAACTTCTGAACAGGGAACAACAGTAGATACAGAAGGAACTACACCAACAGAAGTGAATCCAACTTCTGAACAGGAATCAACAGTAGATACAGAAGGAACTACACCAACAGAAGTGAACCCAACTTCTGAACAGGGAATCAACAGTAGATACAGAAGGAACTACACCAACAGAAGTGAACCCAACTTCTGAACAGGAATCAACAGTAGATACAGAAGGAACTACACCAACAGAAGTGAATCCAACTTCTGAACAGGAATCAACAGTAGATACAGAAGGAACTACACCAACAGAAGTGAACCCAACTTCTGAACAGGGAACAACAGTAGATACAGAAGGAACTACACCAACAGAAGTGAACCCAACTTCTGAACAGGGAACAACAGTAGATACAGAAGGAACTACACCAACAGAAGTGAATCCAACTTCTGAACAGGAATCAACAGTAGATACAGAAGGAACTACACCAACAGAAGTGAACCCAACTTCTGAACAGGGAACAACAGTAGATACAGAAGGAACTACACCAACAGAAGTGAATCCAACTTCTGAACAGGAATCAACAGTAGATACAGAAGGAACTACACCAACAGAAGTGAACCCAACTTCTGAACAGGGAACAACAGTAGGTACAGAAGGAACTACACCAACAGAAGTGAATCCAACTTCTGAACAGGAATCAACAGTAGATACAGAAGGAACTACACCAACAGAAGTGAACCCAACTTCTGAACAGGAATCAACAGTAGATACAGAAGGAACTACACCAACAGAAGTGAACCCAACTTCTGAACAGGAATCAACAGTAGATACAGAAGGAACTACACCAACAGAAGTGAACCCAACTTCTGAACAGGGAACAACAGTAGGTACAGAAGGAACTACACCAACAGAAGTGAACCCAACTTCTGAACAGGGAACAACAGTAGATACAGAAGGAACTACACCAACAGAAGTGAATCCAACTTCTGAACAGGAATCAACAGTAGATACAGAAGGAACTACACCAACAGAAGTGAACCCAACTTCTGAACAGGGAATCAACAGTAGATACAGAAGGAACTACACCAACAGAAGTGAACCCAACTTCTGAACAGGGAACAACAGTAGGTACAGAAGGAACTACACCAACAGAAGTGAATCCAACTTCTGAACAGGAATCAACAGTAGATACAGAAGGAACTACACCAACAGAAGTGAACCCAACTTCTGAACAGGGAACAACAGTAGGTACAGAAGGAACTACACCAACAGAAGTGAACCCAACTTCTGAACAGGGAACAACAGTAGGTACAGAAGGAACTACACCAACAGAAGTGAACCCAACTTCTGAACAGGGAACAACAGAAGGCACAGAAATCACACCAACGTCAGAAAAACCAACTGAAAGCGCTCCATCCTCTGAAGAAATAACAACAGAAACAACTAAAATTACGCCTACTACAGATCTTCCCATTTCAGCAGTTATAAACAATATTTGTTTGATTCCATCCAATATAATTTTAAGTCTTTTCTGCGTTTTAGAGTTTGTTCAGACTACTTATAACAACGGTTTCCTGGACACTGCGATGAAATGCATTCAAGCTATAATAAATGAAATTAATATGAATAAACAAGATTGTTTGTGCCTTACAGGTGCTATCATAGATATATTAGATTATCTCATATCTTTGTTAAAACCGAAAACTTTTTTTTCTTCCATTATTTCCTTCTTCATAGATTCCCCAACTTTTAGTTGTCCCGTATCACTTTAATTATAAATCACAGTTGATAATTTCAATTAAACTAAATAATGTTCTGATGTGAAATTTGTAACTTTTGAATCTATAAAATAAAATTTATTTTTTGCTATTGTTAATTTATTATTGATATATACTTAAACAATCATTAATTCGATAACGTTGTTTACACATCATTCTTCACGATATACAAAATTATAATTGAAGAATAGGTGCTTACTAGAGACCTGAGAATATCACTCTTATGGAATCCGAATATGAAATCAGATATGTTGGAATGAGACACAACTTAAAACATACCTTTTTCTATCTTGTCTCGTCTCGAAAGAGAACGTACGATAGAGTCAGAAAATTAAGAGCGTTTGGAGGTGACCTATGGTCTTTTTATACGAAAATTCTATCCAATCAGATTATTTGAAATAAGCCCTCCACACTTCTGTCACGTGCCAGTAGTCAGGCAGTCTTGCAGATAGTGTGAGAAATCCCACACTAACTATAGCTTTCGGAGAAACTAGAACATTTTTTTCCATCAAATCAGAAAGTTCCTTTATCAAATTCACTTAATTTTAAAAAATAAATAGACTTTTATAAAAAGTAATATTGAAAATACAAGCAAATTTTAATTAAATGAAGCCATAATCATACGTTAAAAACGGTATTAATTTAAAATTATACTTAGTAGCATTACACATATATTCTGTTTCCCATGGAAGTGCTCAATCTATAGACGTGTGTTTACCAGGTATATGAGTATCTCACTGATCTAAGGAACTCTAGTTTGAGCCTGGATCAGCTTAGAGATTTACAGTGATTGGCTAATTATGCCCCATTCTTCACTGTCAGTGCGGCCTGGCTAAACTTATGATAGTCATGGAAAAGGGCTACTAATGTAGTCAAGGCATTATAATTATAAAAACGAAGATAATGTACTCTTGTTATAATACAGCGATGGCCATTAAAATCGCTACACCATAACTAGTATATACATGCAGAGCTCTGGATTAAATCTCTGTGTTAAATTGTTGATTCGCAATAGCATATGTAAATACTATAGGAATTTTTACATAAGTTTTAGTTTTGCAATCAGTGTGAACATTCACTTATAATGTCAAGAAAATGTTTATATATAATTTTGGTTTTTGCTGTATTTTCGTATGTATATTTCTGTTTATTCATGCCAGTATTTTGGTACGTTTCTGTTCATCTGTTTATTTATGTCACTATTTTCGGCATGTTTGTTTATTTATGTCACTATTTTTTGAAAAAAAGTTCATGTGAACTATTTACTGATTAGACTAACTAAACCTGTAAATATTCGAAAGATGTGGTTAGATCATATTATTTTCACATTTGTGAAAAAATAAGTTTATGGTATCCACCTTCCTCTCAGCAATTGTAATTAATTATATAAACACACCTGAATTCAGGTGTGTTAATGTGTTAATTTAAGAAGTTTATGGTATTTGATGTAAGACATTTTTTAAAAATCCCCATCTACCTGTATAGTTGTAGGTCCAAGTAAATCCGGAAATACTACATTAGTTAAAGAAATTATTATAGGTTTATCATAAACATTTCTATTAAAGAAAGTGATGTGGTGTTATTCTGTTTTTCAGCCATGGTTTTTGAAAGAAAAAGTTTGAATTTATTGAAGGATTTGCAGAGAAGCTTGAAAACGTATATTTAGTAGTAATTGATGATTTAATGAATTCATTATCTGATAAAATTAGTAAAGTATTTACTGTTAAATCTCGTCCTTATAATTTAATTGTAATTCTAATAATTTAAAATTTATTTCCTCGAAATATGATAATGAGAGATATAACATTAAATACACATTATTTGATTATATTTAAAAATAAACTAGGTGAAAGTCAAATTATATGTTTAGCTAGACAAGCTTTTTCAAAAAATTATTGTTATTTTACCAACACCTATATGGATGCTACAACTGATCAACAGTTATTTATTAATAGATTTTCATCCATTAAGCAACAAGAATTATCTTCTCAGATCATCTTGTTTTCCTGATGTATGTACCAAAAAGCACCATTATCACAACGACGTGCATTATTAACCCATGCCACTCCACCAGAAATAAAAGGAATTTGTGAAATATGTTACAATATTTTGAAAGGAATTTTATCAGTGATATAATTGAGAAAATTTAAATTACTAATTACAAAATTAGCAGATAAAAAGTTATCGTTTAAAATGGAAAAAAAAACATATTAATTAATCAATCTGGAAAATTTCTTCCATTAATAATTGGTCCAATACTGGCTTCTTTAAGTGGAATTGTAGGTAAAGCTATTGGAAAATTTAATTGATATGGCTAACAAAATCATCATCTTGCATCTTTTGGTGGAATCAGAAAATTACAAAAAGCTTGAAAATTACCTTATTTTAAAGTTAAAGAATGGTTATTATTTCGAGATGTTTATACTCATCATAAATCTGTAAGATTAGAGTTGTCTCGTAAGATAACAATATCCTTAAGACAAAATGAATGGTGGAAAACAGATATAGTTGATTTAAAACATTTAGCTAAAGACAATAATGGTTAGAAATATTTACTTATAATTTTTGATATGTTTTCAAAATACAGTTATATAATTCCAATCAAGAATAAATCAACTAGGGTGTCCTAACAGAGCCAAACAATAAGGAGTTGGAAGTTGAAATTTGGTACACAGTTAGGGTACGTCACGAGAACGCACACTAAGAAGGGATTTTTCGAAATACTTCCCCACGGGGGAGAGGGACAGGATTAAGGCTTAACACTTTCATCAACAATAGAAGTGTTAAGTAACAATGGAAGTGTTAGGTAACAATGGAAGTGTTAGGTAACAATGGAAGTGTTAACAGTGGAAATTTCAACAATGGAAGTGTTACGTAACAATGACAGTGTTAAGTAACGATGGAAGTGTTAACGGTGAAAATGTCAACAATGGAAATGTTACATAACAATGGAAGTGTTAAGTAACAATAGAGAACAAAAGATAGGAATGTGCAACATTTACGATCGCCGGACGAAACAGAAAAAAAAAAGAAAAAAAGTAATATGTTAAAACACATTCGATTTTCAAATTTAAACAAATTAGTTTGGTTTTTCTCGACCTTTCTTCTTTAGAACATTCGATAAAAATCGAACGATATAATCAAAACACGTCGTGAAAATCGAACAATATTAGAACATTCGATTTTCAAATTCGACATTTCTTTAGAAATATTTAGTTCGTTGATGAAACTACTCTTTTTCTTTTGTGAGTATAACGTAATAATCTCAATCTTCGCAATCGTTATTTTTGTTCTAGAAACGCCAGACCTATCTGCTAGTAAATTATAAACGGAAGTTTCTATGCTAAAGAAATACAGAAAGTTAAAACATCTGTTAAAGATTTCTGGATTTTTTTCATTGGTTATATTTTAAATATGGCTAATGAAAATATAATTTTATATAAAAATATGACATTGAATTATTGGAAATCGATATCAAATTTAGATGATCAGTTCTTTTTACTACTACAAAAATTAGGAAATAACTGTCTTATATTGTAGAAAAACAATTGAAAACAATACCTATTGGATTGTATCATACACCACAACAATTGTTCACAGAATCATTGGATATTCGAAGTGTATTGTTATCTAATAGAAAAGTAAAATTAATTATATTTAAAAATTCAAAAATGGAATTTGAAAATAGATTAAGAGATATATTAAGATTTACTAATAATAAATTTATTGAAGGAGAATATATTAGTCAATATCCTGTAGATTTATCTGTTGGAATTGATGAAATACATATTATTTGTAATATTAATTCATCAGTTTGAGATTTAATCCAGAGTCCTGCAAGTAAAATATCCAGTCAGAGATTTAATCCAGAGTCCTGCAAGTAAAATATCCAGTCAGAGATTTAATCCAGAGTCCTGAAAGTAAAATATCCAGTCAGAGATTTAATCCAGAGTCCTGAAAGTAAAATATTCAGTCAGAGATTTAATCCAGAGTCCTGCAAGTAAAATATCCAGTCAGAGATTTAATCCAGAGTCCTGCAAGTAAAATATCCAGTCAGAGATTTAATCCAGAGTCCTGAAAGTAAAATATTCAGTCAGAGATTTAATCCAGAGTCCTGCAAGTAAAATATCCAGTCAGAGATTTAAGCCAGAATCTTGCAAGTAAAACATTCAGTTAGAGATTTAGTCCAGAGTCCAGCATATATATATATATATAACTCTCACGAAGGCAGCATGCAACAAAAATGAAATTTGCATGAAAGGTACAACATACTGGGAGTTCTGTACCTCAACATTAGCTGTCAATTTAATCGTGTCTTTCTCCCATTATACAGTGCGTGTCTAATAATCATGATTTTACTATTTGTTTCCTTCCTGGTGTAGGATAGAATTTCCTATTTCCTTCCCTTTAATGACCATCAGTGTAATACACCTCAGAAGAACTGTGTGGTTTGGCTTCTTTCAGATGCACTTGATTATAGGAAACAAAATAGAAAAATGCAATAAACCATTTCATGAGAAAAAATTACATAAATTCTCAGCACTTCGAACAAATTTTATTAAAGTGCCATCTGTTATGAAGACGAAACATTAGTTTTAATTGTTTTGTAATAGAATTTATTAAATTATTATGTAGGAAAGGAAAAATATTTTATATGCTATATTTATATGAGATTTCAGATATTTTGATAGATAAGTGGTTGCCCAACCTTTTTTACTTGTTCTTTTTTTCTAATACTATATCGAATCCACCAAACACATTCTACACATAAAAAATAAAAGTAAATTACAAATAGGACGAAGGAAAAACTCATTTATTAATTAAATATAAATAAAAAATAAAGTTTTGTGTTGTATTTTAATGAAGTGTCTGTCTCTTAAAGGCTCGCAAGTGAGTCACTTGCGATCATCCATGCTAACATATTGACTGTGACGTCAGTAACTTAACACTTACTTTTAAGTGGCAATCAGTAACTGTCTCTTTCGTATGAAATGAAATAAGGCATTCATTTTCTTTTCACGTAAAGCAGATTGACATGCAGTAGTTGTGACAACAGTAACAGTGCTACTTCTCAATTATCACAGTCATAAAACATGAAAATTTTTTAAAAATATAAAATTATATTCGTTAATTTCACATTGTAGTCTTCTATAATCTGAGATATTAACATGTAAGATAATTATTAAGCACTCAAATAAACTCATTAACACAGTAATGTTACATTTGTGTCGACATGACACGTTCCTTAGCAAATTTATTAATAAGATCAGGTGTAAGAAGTGTTCAATTCCGAAATTTGAAAGTTTTAGCCAGTGTAGCTGAGTGAAGATTACATGATTTACAAAAAATTTAGTAGATAGAATAACCCACTTAGTAGTATAGTAACATGTAGAAAATATTATAGGAATTAAGTGAGTGTTACTTATTAAGCACGTTAGCACTTATATATATATATATGTAAGTGCCCCTCCAGTATAGTATACGAGAGAAAAATAATAACGTAACACAGAAATAACGTGACGCGTGCGTTACGTTACGCAGGGACTAATTTATAGCGTGTGTTTTCTTTTCTTTCCATCAAAGCATAACTAAATATATTACTTAATTAAGTTTTAATAAGTTCATTTAAAACACTAAAGCTAATATTAACATTAATTTTCACATTAAAAATAATAAAATCAATGGATATTTTCAATAATTTAAAAATTAAACTAAAAAAAAAAGTGTGTACCTCATAAACTGTGAAAACAACAAATAGGTTGAGCAGGTGCCACGACCGAATTTCCAATTAAAACACCAGATGTTATATTTTTTGGTAAATATACTGGAGTCTCGTTCGGACTTCGTTATAAATTTTCACTCGAAAGTAAGATAGTAGTCTTTATTTTGCAATTTAACTGAAGAGAAGATGAATAATATACTACTTTTAACATTCTTTGGTAAGTTTTAACGTATTGTTTTATGAATAACTCATTATATATATATATATATATAGACTAGCATATGAGCTGGCGTTGCTCGAGCAAAAAGTAGTGATAGCGAAAATTAAGACCCTCTCCCTCTCCCCTGTGTGGGGATTTCCAAAAATCCCTTAATTTTCATTCTTATAGTGTACCCTAATTGTGTACCAAATTTCAACGTTCAACTCCTAACCATTTAAGCTCTGAGCTTAATATTATTATTATCAACCATCTCGATATATATATATATGTTTTTTATATTGAACTTCTACAGATCAGTAATTAGTAACGGTACTTTCAGAGCGATTAATGCCGTTATATCTAAATATTAATATTCTAAGAATATTTAAAAATGTTTTCCAATTAATAATATCACTCAAAATACAATATATTTTATTTATTATAAAGCAATAAAGATTTTTTAATAAATTAAAATAAATGTATATCTTTGTTTTTAAAACTAATTAATTAAAGATATAAAAATATTAATTAATAAACGTTTAAGCAATTTATTTAATTAATAAATTTCAATTGATTTTTATAATTTTGATTGTAAGATACTCAACTGTTAATTCATACGTTAATTATAAATTATTTTTTACTTATGAAATTAAAAATTAATTAAGTTTAATTCTGCTAATTTAATTAATGTCTGATATTAATTTAAAAGTTGATAAAATTATAAATAAATTCTCCTGACTGTTAGGCACGAGTTTTATAAAATAGAATTTTATCGGTTATCGTCACTCAGTTGTTTTTCTGAACAGGCATTATGTTACGTGTGCTGAAACCAGCGCCATTCTCTCGTATATTGTTAATCTTTGGAAATACAGTCAAACCTCTAAACGACGGCCATTGTAATGTTCCCCTCAGTTGTTTGCAGGGTTTTTTTATATGCATTTTTTTATTACCCCAAAAAAGTTCCTGACAACATGGCCGTCGTTTAGAGTTTGCCATTATTGCTCTATCGTTTGCATTTATGTAGTGCTTTTGTTTTCATAGTTTCTCGTAGTAAAACAATTTGCTTTTAGATTAGTAATTTTTAAATTATTTATGCATACTTTATATATTTTAGACTATTACTATTTTTTATGAAGATTTTGCCCTAATTAGTTCAAGTTGCCGTGAGAATATTTTTGAGCTGCAATTTTCAAATTTGAAACCCACACATTCCCACTATCGGCTGTCTGTCCAGATGTCGTCCTTTGTGTTTCTCCTGAACGGAGTTAAATAGTTGAAAATCCGGACTATGTGTGGAAAGATTATGGGCCAGATGCCCGAATAACTGTACCTGAACTTCTGGTATAGACCGAAAGTTATGATTTGAATTCAAAAAATTATTTTATAACTCTTCCTTCCTGTGGGCATTTCCACAATAAATATAGAAAAGCCGCCCTCTTATCGCCCACAAAGCCGAAAAAGACACATTCTTGGGGCTTCTTAAACACATAATGTATTAAAATTTACTCTAGAATTCATATGTAAACATACAGTAATTTTTATACATAAAATTTTGTTGCTGGAAGTATTTTCATGTCGTTAATTTGTTTAAATTAAAAATACAAAGTATTAAATTTTAATTCGAAATTGTAAATTAAATGCAAAACTTTTTCGTTTAGGTATTATACTTGCAGGAAACAGCGATGGAAGAAATTTAAATATCGAAAATGGTATTGGGAGTGGAAGACAATATACTTGGTTTGACAGAAAAATGGAAAGTATAAAATCAAAATTCACATCTTTATTTAACATGGTAAGTTTTTAAATAATAAATATAAATTTTGGTATATTTCTGTATTCATTTTAATATAATTACCAGGATCAATCGGGATAGTTCATTTTAGAATATCTTTGACTATTTTCGCCTAAATGGGTCATTTTTTAAATGCATTCATTATGGATTTTGACGGGCCCATAATAGAGGTGATGTGGAAAGGTGGCTCCTCACATTTATGCAGACATATCCGTACCTAAACTACAACATCCTTACTAAAAATCTGATATCTTTCACTCGGCCATTCACCAGATTCCTATTTTAAGTGGACTCATACACTAACTGTTGTATACTAGGGCCGGAGAAACCTAATTGACTGTTCTATATTTTTTTTATAAAACTTATCTGGAATCTCTTAAACACTAGCTGAATTAAACCTGCTGTCCCAAGAACCCAAGACCGACTGCTGGTAGTTGGTCATGAGTTCGTGCCTGGCCACGTGAAGGTTTTCGGATTTTTTCACCTCTATAACACTTAAACAGGAGCCAATTTCCGACAGAAAATCATCCTGGGAGGCATCCACCTCAGCAGAACGCCACATGTTGCGTTTCCATAACCAAATTAGACCTACGCAAATGGTTCGGCAGAATCACTGACAGTAATTAATTAAGACCTTGTTACTGTCATAAGATAAAAACAAATAAATCCAAAAAATACACTTTTACATGTTTGATTATCTGAAGATATTTTCCAAATATCTTTAAAATATTACTCTTTGTTAAATTAAATTTTTTAAATTTTATTTACAGGAATGTACTGTGGATATAACCAAGTGCTTTTCGTTATTTAATGAAAGATCATTTGATACTAAAGGAAGAATAAATATTGAAATACATATTGGTACAGGAAATAATGAAACAACAACTGAATGTGAAGAAACAACAACAGAAAATATTTCAACAACAGGAACAGAAAACACATCAATAACACCAAAAACTACTACAAATTCAGAAGCTGAAACAACAGAAACAACACCGACAACAACAGCACAAATCACTACAACTTCGGAGGAGCAAACAACGACAGAAGAAACAACCGCGTGTACTGAAAGCACTCCACAGGAAACAACAGAAACAACACTAACGACAACAACAGAAATAACGCAAACGACAGCATCAGAAACAACAACAGAAACAACACCGACAACAACAACACAAATTACTACAACTTCGGAGGAGCAAACAACGACAGAAGAAACAACCGCGTATACTGAAAGCACTCCACAGGAAACAACAGAAACAACACTAACGACAACAACAGAAATAACGAAAACGACAGCATCAGAAACAACAACAGAAACAACACCGACAACAACAACACAAATTACTACAACTTCGGAGGAGCAAACAACGACAGAAGAAACAACCGCGTATACTGAAAGCACTCCACAGGAAACAACAGAAACAACACTAACGACAACAACAGAAATAACGAAAACGACAGCATCAGAAACAACAACAGAAACAACACCGACAACAACAACACAAATTACTACAACTTCGGAGGAGCAAACAACGACAGAAGAAACAACCATATGTAATGAAAGCACTCCATCCAAAGAAGAAGAAACAACAGAGAAGAGTACAACAACGACTACTACAGAAACTCCAACAACGACATCATCAACAACAAAGACCGAATCAACGACAATAACAGAAACTACTACATCACACGAAGAGAAAACAACAGAAATTATTCTTACTACACAAGATCCGATTTTTGAATTGTCAAACAGTTTGACAAATATCTGTCCGATGCCATTAAATGTAATTTCAACTTTTTTCTGCGTTTTGGAGACCGTTCAAATTGCTAAAAATGACGGTTGCCTAGACTATGCAATGGGATGCACTGAAGCAATTAGAAATAATATCATTATAGGGAAAGAACGCTGTGACACCCTTGCCACTGCTGTCGCAGATATAGTAGTTTATCTTGAATCTTCATTAAAACCTAAGCCTAGTATTTTGTCTGTGAACTCTTGGTTCAGTGTGACCTCTTGGTTCAGTACTCCAAAACTTACTTGTCCAATAAATTTTTAAAATATTAAATAATATTCCTACGTGGAATTTGTACTCTTTTGAATTTATAAAATAAAATTATGGTGAAGGATCTTTGTTTACAGTTTGTTTTCCAAATCACGTAACGGTTGCTTGCAAATCGTTCATTATACTGTGCGTGAAAGTTGTTATTAAATTCAATAACAGTTAGGTCTATTTAATTTTTATTTGATGCACATAACACAATTGGGATATAATATTATTCGTAAAAACCTAATTCCAATTAAAAACTTACCGTTAGCTGGTTTGCTACAAACACCACAAGGAAAGTTATGACTGGAAAAAACGATTTCTGAAAGGAAGACATCTCGTGTATGTTTGAAAAAACTGGAAATTAAACAACATAATAATAATTTAAATAAATTAATCCATCATTTTTTAAAAACCCCACCAATGAGTTGCATAACTTTCCCGGCATAACAAGTAAAATTGTGTGGCGATATGTTTTGAGATTACATAAAGATTAATTTTCAGGGTAGAGATGAGTTTTTTAATAGTAAATGAAAATAAGGAAAAAAGTCGTCATTATTCTGACCACAGTCGACTCCCCCGCTCTCTCCCCACCTACTCGACCTTAAATTGCCAAAATTTAGTAGCATCAATTTTCTGATGAAACAAATCTCCGTGAAAAATTCATGAATTATTAGGCACAGAAATTAAATTGGGTGAACTGGGTGAACAAAATCGCACAAGAACACGTACTTTCAATCTGTTCTTCAAGATCAGGAGCGAAGAGAACAAGCTTGTTTGGCAGACAGACAAACAAACAATCACAGAAAACGAAGAAATTCAGAGCTATTCAATGGCAGCGATTTGAATGGATAAATAGCTGGAACACTATTTGTCCGTTCAAACACGTTTTGCGAAGTAATGACTAGACCGATTTGAACGAGATTTTGAACTTTAATAGAAGTAATAAAATAGCGTGTCGTGAGTAGAACCGAATTTTAAAATTCTACGTACAACGTGAGATATCGAGGTTCAAAGTTCATCTTCATGTTAAGTCGATGGAAAAAATTTGTTTGTCTTTAATATTTAGGATTTGTCATATACCAATTAGAAGACAATCAAATTGCTAAAGTAATTAAATAAAATTTTAATATAAATATTAAGAAACAAATTAAATAAACGAAATATATATATACATTTAGTAGCATCAATTTTAAATATATATATATATATATATATATATATATTTAACTTTTACAACGTGTTACTAATATATTTTTCATGCCTATTATTATTTAATGTGTCTTCTGCTATCGAATTATAATTTTTCACATCCATCACTATTAGTTTTAACTATATATATTGAAGTTTATAAACATAAAAGTAGTTAGAACAAGCTGTTTGGATAATTATAAATCTAAATTAATTAAAGCTAATAGTGATGGATGTAAAAAATTATAATTCGATAGCAGAAGACACATTAAATAATAATAGGCATGAAAAATATATCAATAACACGTTGTAAAAGTTAAAAAATAAAGTTAAAATTTTAATAGCCCCCTCTATCATCATATTTTATTTTAAAAACTTTTTATAATCTTAACTATCATAAAATGACAGAAAGATTAATTTTGAGGGTAGGGATGTGTTTTATAAAAAAATTGTAAATGAAAATAACGAGTCAAATAGTCATTAAATGTGACCTCACTATCGATATGTAACACAACATCCTTTATCTCTCCATCCCATTGACCTTCAACCACCAAAATTTAATAACGTCAATCCCTAATACACAAACCTCCTTTTAAAATATCAGAAAAATTTAACATAAAATACAAGAGTTATTAAGGTTCAAACAGGGTAAACAGAATCGTGCCACACACACTAACATCCATACACACAGAAATACCCTCGGAGTTTCTTTTAATTTCTTGACGTCTCAAGGTGTCCTAAGTACAAAACTGTAAACATCTTGGGAGGTAATTTTTTCACTGATCGCCATACTTTACCAATTTTATGTACAACGGCCGCGAAAGTAATAAAACAAACACTTAAAAAACTTTCAATAAATGTTTTTAATAATGTAAAAAAATATTTCGTACACCCAAATATGTCTATTCATTTAGTATTGAGAATTTATGAGTAATTTATCGAAATAGATTGTTATGTTTACAGAGCGTATTGATCTAACAACTTTTGTTACGTGTAAATATTTCATACGCTGAATAAACAGAACAAAATGAAATGTTAACAAAAAACAAATTATGTTTTCTTATAACAAAAACAATATTCTTGAAGTCATTACAACGTTCTTACGCAAGTAATTTTTTTTGAAGCACATTAACGAATGTCTTGGTTACTTACAGAACAAAACTGTTGTATACACTATGAGTGCTGTTTCTGTTCTAGAAATCTTTTCCGAAAATAATTCAAAATATGACAGAAATGTAAGTACAGAGAGCAGATGGAAGCCTCTAATCAAAAACATGACATTGTTTGGACTGAAACTAGATAAGAAGCGATTTACTGTGCGCACCATCATTGTATTGTTAGCAGCGAAGATATATCCATGCTTCTTCGTATACGAAAGAATATTTATTGATTTAAAAGAAAATTTATCAGCGGTGGATTTTATTCTGATGTCATTTGTCGTTTTTTCATTATTGATATCAATATTGACATTATATCATTTTCATTTTAAGAAAACTGAAATTAATTTTCATTTTTCTAAGTTGTTTAAGATATCGGAATTAAAAATAAGAAGCAATGTCACCACGAGATATCAAATTGTCATGATTACACTCATCTGGATGAATTGTGTCGTATACAGTCTTACTTATTTTATTGTTCTGTATACAACGGATAATTTACCAGAACTTTGGGATGTTACTAGAATATCTCATCTCAATCTCCCACCAACAATTGCTTACGTTCTGTCATTTCTAGCGTACATTTCATATCCTGTATTTTTGATGGTACCCGATAATCTTCTCCACGTATATTTCATTGTAATTTGCAAGGAAATTCAAAATGCATTCGATACCATACGCAATCGACTTGATTCTTCTGAAAATCTATCGAGAGATATCAAATTACTTGCTATTGTTTACATGGATGTGGTCGCCATCGTAGAGGAATTACAAATAATTTATTCTTGGATGTTATTTTTCTGGACACTTTCTATCGGAGGAAACATAACATTTTGTTTGAGTCACGTTGTTCCTTACGTCATTTCTTACTCTCCGGTTTTCCTTCTAATAATAATGACATTTACGTTTTTCCCATTTCTGATATTCATGGAAATCTGTTTATGTTGCTGTCGCGTCAAAGAAGCGGGGAGAAAAGTAGCTTCCATTTCATATCGTTATTCTCTTTACTGTAACGAAAACAAAATAGAAGAGTTTGCTTTCAGGTTTTTCATTGGGCGATTTCAAGAACTTCCCGGGTTTACAGGTTGGGGAATGTTTACTATAGATCGTGGTTTACTGCTTACAATATGTAGTGTGAGTCTTACTTATACGCTGATTGTTTCTCAATTAGAAAGCTTTAAATAAGCACTTTTTTTACTTTACCATTTTACATATTCACTAATTTGTATCGTAATCTCTTAAGGGCATAAATCTTGTTTTTCATTTACATTTGCTATTATGCACTTACTGCTCAATCAATATGGTTTTAAAGATTTTTTCTTTATATTGCTACAGTATCCACAAGCTTTTTAAAAAAATTTAGTGATTACAGGGATCTAAGAGGACCGTTCTAGAAAGCTCATTATGGGTTTTCCAAGCCCACATTGAAAGCGGCTGGCAAGGGGAATACCTCAAGAATAATTTTTCGGCATTTTTCATTTGTCCTTATTCCGAATTCTGGTCTTTAAAAACAAAAAGCTGCCACTCTAACTAACCATGTGGTTATCCTTCTAGTATCAATTAATTCAAATTCAATTAATACTAATATGAAATTATGTAAATTTAATATATATAATGTTTTTAATATTAGGTTTTATCATATGCGAATAGAGGAATTGATTTGAATTTTCAAACTGAATTTTTGTTGATGTAGATTTGAATTTCGTTTCAAGTATTTCACGTTAGTTTCACATGGAAAATTTAAAAATTCTTTAATAGGTGGTTGTCTCTTTAATCCGAAAACATTCGGTAGACTAACTTACAGCTAAACAGGCTTAAAACTTTTTTATTGGTTCTTCATCAAATGCATTTCGGACCAGTTTTATGAGTCCTGGTCCTTCATCAGTGCTACAGGAAACCAAAGGTTTTTTATTAACATGGGTGACGCGAGTGCGTACATAATAAGATTTACGAAAAATTCCTTAAAAAACATTTTTAACTAAATACATTTTTTATACCTTTTTAGTTCTTCGTATACTCCTTATTAACAATACATTTCTCACTGGTATCTGTTTTCATATTCGTTTTTAATTCCTATTTTCCCGTGTATTTACAGTAGTACTATAATTATAAAGTTTTCTTATATAAAAATTTTTTTACAAAGATCTGTGTAACTAATATAGAGTTTTCTAAAAGTAAATACGTACTTACTATTTTTTCCGGATGTATTACAAACATTTTACATCAAATTTTAGTTCTATAAATATATCTTTAAGGCTGTTCAGAAAGCATTGCGCTTTTTACAATACTAGAACGTTCACAGTAGGGTGCCACACATAAAGCTATTAGTCTGTTGCGCCCTCTATTACATAATACCACTGTTGGTCGATTTGCATTCCATTTGACAGATTTACTAAGTTACTATTATTGCTATGTTTTTTTATTTCTATGTGTTCTTTAAACTTACGTTTTATATATATTTTTCTCGGGATGTAAATCTCATTGGACGTTTTCTGTTTGTAATAAAACTTAATACACTACACTGATCTTTTTGGAATCTTTTCCTGTTTATACAAGTTTCCCGTTTAATTCAACTTTCATATTAGACAGGATTTTACGGTTTTAAAACTTATAAACATATGGTAAACAACGAATTAATGAAGCACTTTTATAATTTAAAATTGAATGTTTGTGGAGTACATTTTCAGAACGTTGCTGCTAAACATATCAATAATATACATGTTCTCTGTCAATCATTTTTCAACACGATTGTGTCTTAGAATAATGAAAACTTTTGTTAAACATGTACCCTATTTACATTTCGTTTAATGAGAAATATATTAAAATTTACTGTCATATTACTATATTGCCGTCACATGAAACAAGAAGTTTATCTAATACAAGAAAATTAAAATTTTGGTTCCTGGTAAGTACTAGGTACTGTATATTAATTATTTTTATCATTTGAATCTAAGTAATATGACGCGAGTTAAATTACTTCTTAAGCTTTACATGTCGGTACGTCTTGCATTTGTAGCTCTTCGCTTTCCCAGCATATTTCTGTAATTACAGTTGAATGACAGGTTATAAATAAATAGAATATTGTACTGCCATTATTCTGATAAATACAGTAAGACCCCGCTTAACTTGGGGGATGCGTTCCTAGACGACAAAGCGCTTAACGAAACAGCCTTAAAAGGAATCATTTTAACATAGAGTAAATAGGGATAGGAGAACACGCCACCAAAAATAAAGAAATTTTACTTTAATTCCAAGTTATTTTTATATTAATTTGTATAATAATATATGTTAAATAACACTTAAACATATGCACACAGAAATGTAAAGTTAATTTTTTGTGACGAAGTTCCTGACTTTTCTAAATTCTTGCTTTTTTTTCCTTGCAATAAAGTGGTGAAGTTCTATTTTGCGCTTTTTTCCTTCCGTAAGCAAATGTTGTAGCGGAAGATCGCATCCAAAACACCTCGTTATGCTTTTGCACTTCTTTCAAAATCTGGATCATTCGCTACAATTTGATCAACGATTTCGATTATCGTTACCAAACTTTTACTAAGGAAATCTGTAGCCAGTTCGTTGGGTACTTCGTTTTCAGAATCTCTATTTTCCAGTTCTACACGAATTCCTGGTTATGACAGTTCTTGAAGGTCGTCGTTGGTAAGACTCTCACCAGAAACCTGCGGTAACTCTTTAATATCCTGCTCGTTTACATCTCCTAGTTCTGCTGTATCGATTAGGTTAAGTTTGGTCAACCTAACGACACAGCTATAGGCTCCTCTCGTTGAGAATTCTTGGATACCTTCAGCCATAACTTCTTCCACACTTCGTTCGTGCATTTATCAGTTAATTCTTGCCAAGCGAAGCCGATATTGCCTATGGCATCCATGATGTTATATTTATTCTAAAAATGCACCAAACAAACATAGATTTAAAGGAAGTACACCTTTTTTCCATCTTTTTCTGATTGGTTCGTGTTCGTAAATAATCGTGTTATTTACGGGATGAAATATCGCGCTAATTTAAATCGGCATAAATTTTGCGCTTTTTTAAGGCTTCGAGCAGGCCGCGTTATATCGAATCAGCTTTAGGCGATGCAGCGTTAAGCGGGGTGTTACTGTACAGTACTTTTCTGTAATTGGAAAATTGCAGCGAAATAACGCTTTTAAGATAGTTTTTAATTTTCTAACACATTTTGTGTATATTAAGTAGTAGACCAGCTCGACGTAGCTCGGGCAAAAAATAACAACAGCATAAATTAAGATTATTAGTAATTCTAACCCTTCTATTACACTATAATTCGTATTATAGTGTTTGTTTTATATTTACAAAGATTATCTTACGTAAGAGTTTATCACACTGAGTCACTCAAAGTAATAAACTCATACGTAAGATAACTTTTGTAAATATAAAACAAACAATACAATATACCAAACATGAAAACGAAAATCATATAGTTTGAATATTTTAGCCTACTACTGTGATGTTTATCGCGATACTCGGACTGTACGAAATGGCACAATTTCATTGGTCATGTAGACACCAATTAAAAATATGTTATCTTAAACTTTTTAAGCTATATCTTTTCTTAATGCAAACTATAAAAAATTACATCTGGTCCGATAAAAAGGAGGTTGAAATAATTCGATCAAAAGCAGTAGCTGACCTTTCCCCGAAATTAAGAATGCTCAATGACTACTAATTAATAACCTACTATTAATATTTGAAAAGTAATCCGTTTTAGATAGGTTGTTAAGAACGTTCCTAAGCTCAATGCCCAAAACACATCATATGGCTTTTTAAAAAATCTTGTAAAAGTGCAATAATTATTGCTTTTATGTGATAGTAAAGAGACCATATATGGAAAGCTCATAGGCAGGAGGCCCAGGTTAACTATCTCGGAAAACTCCACGTGGTCAACTCGTTTGCCACGCCCGAACCGAAGATTAAGTAACTACCAGTGGTCGGTGATTTTATCGACTAGGATAATGGAGGGGGCATTTGTAAATTAAGAAAGTACAGAAATAATAAAACACGAGTTGCTACATGTGGACATATATATTTATAGGCTATTCACAGACTTAAACACTTTTGATTTCACGCAGGCAAGTGCTATATGCTACATGTCTCGGCGATGATTTAGCGCAAAATAGTGGCGCTATATCATTGTCACAGTAATTAAGTGAATATAATATATATATATATATATATGTTTTTGTACAAATTATGTTTAGTTTATTATTTTGTTAACTTTTTTCCAACAGATAGTACTACGTGTAACTCAACAAATCAAAATGTAACTCTGCTTGTCTTTGCATATGTAGACTATTAAATATCGGCACAAATTTTCTTCTGAAATACAATAGAAAGTTTATGTGTAATATATTGATATATTAAATTTTATAGGTTATGTCACTGTTCTTATTTTACAGATTTTAAACGTTTTGCACATAACTCTCGACTAAAGTCAGATTTTGAAATGATCATAGAAAGAACTTGGTCCTCGTTGCTTAAGAATTTGTCATTCTGGGGATTGAATAAAGGAAACAGAAGATTTACTGTGTATAACGTCACACTCCTATTGCTGATGAAGATAATGTTTGCTTTACAGGTCTATCAAACGAATTTTATTTTGTCCACTGATGAATCACCAATTATTATGATGATGTATGTAAATTATTGCATCAATGACATTATTGTTACGATTTTATATTACCACTTTCTTCTCCATAAAACAAAGCTATTTGATTCGTTGAAAAAGTTGTTTGAAAATCCAGAATTAAAACTTTTCAGTGGAGTAAATTCTAGACACTTATCAATAAAAATTCTTATAATTTATACTTATTCTTTTGTTCAAGATGCTTGGGTATCTACAGCAATATTTATCTACATACCCGATTATTATAATGTCAATATTCTTTGCGGTACTAATTTTTCTCATAAAGTAACTTGTATAATTGCTACTTTATATACTTTGGTTTCATCATTTTTGAACCTCATTCCGAATCAGTTATTTCTTCTTTTGTTCATTGTTATTTGCAAAGAAATAGAGATGTCTTTCCGACAACTTTGCCATAAAGTGGCCATGCGTGAAGTTAATTTAGATACTACTGTTAAGGTATATGTTACAATAATGGAAGTTGTACAGATTATTGAAAAAATGTATTCTCCAATTTTGTTTCTATGGACCATGGCTATGGGTGGATTTCTGACTGTCATGCTGAGTCACATTGTTCAATCTGCTTACCTATATAACAAAATGCAGTTAATGATTTTAATTATTCTTGTATGTTATCCGATTTATCTGTTTTCTGAAATTTGTTTGTCGACTTCAAGAATAACAGATAATGCAAACAACTTAGCTTTACTTTCTTATCAATTATGGTTTTCTTGTACGACTGAATATATGAGAAATGTTGCTTTCCAGTTCTCTGTAAAATGTTCTCAACATTTACCGAAGTTTACGGGTTTGGGATTGTTTTCTGTCGATCGTAATCTGTTGCTCGCCATATGTAGTGTAGCAGTCACTTATACAATTGCCATATATCAATTTGGAGAAAACTGCAAATGTAGCATAGTAACAGTTGAAAACAACACAACATTCTAAGTTAATATCTTACCTTTTCTACTATAGACTGTAACTTTTAAATAGAAAACTGTGTTTACGTTATGAGCGTTATCTTACAATATAATGAAGTATAGCTGGTTATATCCTGTGTACACATTCTGTATAAATGTATAAAAATATATATATATTGTTTATAGATAGAGGCTTTCAAAATTCAAAATGCATGAACACAAAAGTAATTAACCATGTTATATTGTTATCATAATGTAATCGTTTTCATCGTTCAAACTACATACAAATAAATTTTATCTAAGTGGCGAAGGAAATAGCTATAATTTCCTTCATATTTCTCTCTCTGTTTGATAATTGTTGTTATAAATGTAATAAAATGAATTATGATAATTAAATAAAATGTGTAGAAGGTAGAAGTTAAATTTTTGTATTGTGTTCTATTGTAAATTTGTATTATTTTCGTATGTAGTTTGAATTTATCAATAATTGAAGTATTTAAATTTAGTTGCGGAATTTTAAATCTTGTATTAGAATGTGGATTAATTTTTCTTATTGTTGATTCAGAATATTAAATATAATTTAATTGATTACATACCAATTCATGTGCAGTTTACAATTACTAAGTTTAAGAATTTAACACTTTAAAATATTATAATATGGCTGCTAAACTCACTTGTGTATCGATATTGCAGAATAAATGTTCATTCGATGCTTTGTCTGTGAATTAAATAAATTGTCTCATTAATGATATTCATTTAATAAAAAACAATTGATAAATTTTTATTTTTCTTATTACTAATCGGAAAGATATTGCAATTTGAGAAATACAATGTCTACTGAATATTGTGGTATTCAGCTGCAAAATTAGAATAATATAACTTTAGAGAAAATATATAAATAATTGTGTAAACAGGTGTAGTCCACGTAATTTTCAGTTTTCTAATGGCTTTTGTTTAAGTAAAATTTTTATGCTTTTGTATGTAATGATTTTCAAGTTTTGTTAAAATAACGTTGTTTTTCCAAAAGTTGTAACAGTATAATAATTTGAATAAACAGTTAATCTTTATCTCAATAGGTAAACGGTCAAAACATCTTAATTTTCTAGTAGTTATCACATCTATATAAGCCGTAATCACTAGCCTGTCAACAACTTTATTTTACTTTATTTTAAACTCTGCTGTTTGAATGTAGGGGAAACCGGGGTTAGTTGTGACAGTTTTTACTTAACATTTTTCTATGAAAATTCGACTTCGCATAGAAATCTGTAAGTCTGCTGTCAGGTTAAGCATTCTCTTAGCTATATATTCCACATTTTTGTACTTTTCTATGAAGTTATTAACATTCTAAAATATTCAGTTTTCTGAAGAGTGCGACTTTGTAACAATGTACCCCTTAGTGGGGCAAGTTGTTACAGAGCCAGGGCAAGTTGTTACATTTACTTTTTTCATACCAGCAAAACAGATTAATTGTCATAAAACTGTCCAACATTGTGAGCATTAAAGCTTGTTGCCCTAGATAAACTCGTGGCCTCAGGAGTTCGAAGGGATAATTTGGGATGCCTTTTTAAGAATCCTGAAAGCCAGTCTTCTGTAGTTCGTTTTGTTTCGTCCCAATTTTTCGGATAGCTAACTTTACAGGCAACACCATATTCGTACGCAAGCATCCTTACATCAGTGGAAGATAAACCATAGTAAATTTTAATTGAATGAACAATATATTCCTCGAGTTTTGATTCTTGTTCATCTGAAAAACCTTGCCTGTGCCTAGTGCACCCAACCAAGTTGACAGATGGTGCAGAATTATCGTTATTTTTCCTCACTCTTTTGATGTAGCGTTGGAGAGTCATAAAATTAATTTTATAAATATCAGCTGCTTTTCTAAGTGATAATTTCTTTTCTTCTACATCCTTTGCTGCAGCTTCGTAGATACTCACGTCTGTAGAATATCTAGTGGTTTTCCTTTTATGTGTTCGTGGCATTTTCTAAAATATAATAAAAAATATAAGCAAACAAATACATGGGGTAAGTTGTTACAATGTAACAACATGCCCCAATCGTTTTGTAACAACTTGCCCCGATTCCGCCATTTTGACTAAATGGCGAAATACTCTTGAGCATTTCAAGATATTTATGCAATTACAACAAAATATTACACTACCGTATACTGTTAATAAGCATGTTAAACATTGGAAACCTACCACGCAATCCTGTATTCAAAAGTAGATGGGGATCACAATACAAAAAAATTACTTTTAGTTTGGAAAATGATACAAATGAAGATATCACAACTCTAACAGCTCATCCTACCGCCAAATTTCACGTAGCGTTAGAATGACGTAAGTGTCAAATGCCACGTTAATTAGCAAGTGCTGCCTCTAGCGTGTGCTCAGAAAACTTAAAATAACAACTAACCCCGTGTAACAACTAACCCCGGTCTCCCCTACGATTATTTTACAAATATTTTCTTATTACAACTAGAAAATACAAAATTTTTAATGGCACGAGGAGTGCTAAATCATGTGGTAAACAATTCGGTAATGTCTTGATTCTATAATAAATTAAATTAAAACGATGAAAAGTTTGAAAATACTCATCATTGCTAATAGAAAACAACCATCAACCAGGTGGTTTAGATTCCAAGGTGGTTTTCGTTGTGCCATCTGTTATCATATTTTATTAAAAAGATTAGTGTTTAATTATTATAAAGTAATTTGCAAAAAGTTTAATTTTCAGGGTAGGGATAGATTTTATAAAATAATGTAATAACGAATAAAATCGTCAATAAATCTGACTCTGCTGAAGATACATCATCCCTTCGCCCTTTAACCACCAAAATTTAACAGTATCAATTTTCCTCATAGTCAAATCTCGTTGCAAAATTTCAGAAATTTTTGAAAAAAAAGAATGGTAGTTATTAAGCTACAAAGAGGATGAAAGAGATCATGCCCTGCCACACACTAGCATTCACACAAATAGGAAAAAAAAACTTGAATTTTTTTGCATTTATCAACATTTTAAGGTGTAGTGAATCCAAAAATGCAAATATCTGGTGGGTCATTGTTGCCAGATTTCTATACTTTCTTTTGGGTCTATATAACAATTTGGGATGTAAAAATACAAGCAGATTTGATAAAATAAATGATTGAATCAAATTTGGCGATTATTTGATTAAAATTACATACTCTTAGTATAAAACTAAGTAATATTGCAGAAAAGTTTTATTTTATTTTACGAAATCCGCTTGTATTTTTACATCCAAAATCGTTATATATAACCGAAAAAAAGTATGGAAATCCGACAACAATGACCACCATGTTTTTGCATTTTTGGACTTAGTACACCTTGAAATGTCGATAAATGCAAAACAATTTAAGCTTTTTTCTATATATGTGAATGCTAGTGTCTGTGTGTGGGAGGGCATGATCTTTTTTATCCTCTTTGTAGCTTAATAACTGCTGTGCTTTTTTCGAAAATTTATGAAATTTTGCAACGAGGTTTGACTATGAGGAAAACTGATACTGTTAAATTTTGGTGGTTAAAAGTCGAAGGGATGGTGTACTCCAGCAGAGTCAGATTTATTGACGATTTTATTCGTTATTAACATTAACAATATTTTATAAAACTCATCCCTACCCTGAAAATTAAACTTTTTGCAACATTATAATAATTAAAAACTAATGTTTTTTCATAGAATATGATAACAGATAGCACGACGAAAACCACCCTGGAATCTTAACCACTTCGTTTGTGATTTTTTTCTATTAGCAATGACAAGCATTTTCAAACTTTTTATCATTTTTAATTTAATCTATTATAGAATTAAGACATAAAAATTCTGTAATACCACACGATTCAGCACTCCACGTGCCATTTTAAAAAAATGGGACGTGGAGTGATGAATCGTGTGGTATAAAAATTGGTGGTATTTTGTATTTTCAAGATATAATAAGAAAATATTATTTGTAAAATAATCGTACATTCAAATTGCAGAGTTTCAGAATTATCTTCATTCGTTGTATTTATATTTCGAAAAATTTACCAAATTAAATACTATATATTTTAAAACACAGAAACGTTTATTTTTATTTATATTTTAAAACACAAAAACGTATATGTATTTTTGAAAGTCATTATTCTAACGTCTAACCTAACATAAACAATTTTGTGAATTATAAATAAAGCCTTGTAAGGTTTCCTCTGGTTCATTTTTTAACGGCATACGTGAGAACATTACAATAATTTTCATATTTTACTTGTTGGTAGATTGAAGACGTTATAAGCGATCTAAGATATTTGATACTTTGCATTTTGTTTATTGTGTTTTAAATATTTGTACGGAATTTTTATCATCTGTTGTGAAAAAAGAAACTATATATCCGAGTACGTAAATAAATAACAAAATAGCGAAATATCAAACTCCAATTTATCAAAAAACGTGTACTAATAGATAATGATAAATGTTTTCGGCAGTTTAACGATGTTAAGAAAGATATCTGTTGCTAATCGTTTCGTTTCGCTTTAACTTCCTGTTTGAAATCCCTCGTTTAATTTAATTTCTGCAGCTTATCACCTGATTAATTTTTAGACGTGGCTATTGTCGCCTTCGGTCTGAAATATAAATTGTTTGAATATGATTGGAATAAGTAGTTTCTAAATCTTGTGTAAAGTACATAAGAATCTACGTTCTTATTCATAATGAAATACAAGAATATAATTTTTTTATTCCATTTCTTTTTAGTCTTCTCTTCGTTGTTTCTATGCATGAGATACAACTAAATAGGTAAGAAAATTTAAACAAAGACTTACTTGTCTTTTCAGCAACATTCAATGAAATCATGTGTTATTTTATTTTAAAATTTTTATATTTTTAACTATTACAAAACGTCAAAACGCTTCATTTCTTAACGAAGAAATGGGACTATAAAAATTGTAAATCCTAATAACGAGTAAAATCGTCATTAAATCTAACCGTACTCTACATACATACAACCTTATTCATTTTTCCACTTGTGGCCGCCAGTGCCAAAGATCCCAAACACTGTCTGGTAACCCTTGCCAACGAGAGTTGGCTGGCAACGTAAAAAAGAGGGGCGAAAGTTCTTTGTATTTGCCCGGGTGTTGCCCGAGGATGTCGGTGACAGTTCTCACCTTTTTAATAAACTTTTTTTGTTACTGTTAAAAGAAAAACTTTATTAAAAAGGTAAGAACTGTCACTGGCAAATCCGACGAATTTTCGCGCCTCTTTTTCACGTTGCCAGCCAACTCTCGTTGGCAATGTTGCCAGACAGTGTTTGGGAAACTGGCCTAAATTTCTTAATTGATTCTGGAGCAGATTTGTCGATCATTTCCAACTGCACTAAGAATCAGCCTACAAAGATTGAATTTTATGCTGCCAACGACTCCAAAATCTCGACGTATGAAAGAAAAGTGCTAGAAATTGACCTCAACTTAAGACGTTCTTTCATCTGGGAATTTACCATAGATGGTGTGCAGAAGCCTATAATCGGTGCAGACTTTTTGGCCAACTTTGAACTCATTCTCGACATCAGAAACAGATTACTGGTTGACCCCCAGACTTTCCTTACTACACAAGGAAGATATTATACAAAACCACTTACTTCAGTCAAAACTATAATGAGCAATTCCCAAATGCAGGATATCCTCAAGGACTTTCCACATCTCACTCGTCCTCGACCGTTTTCAGATAAAGTCGGGCACAACACAGTGCATTATATCGAGACGCACGTTCCACCCGTATTTGCTTAACTTCGTGGATTGCATATGGCTCAGATGCAAGTAGCAAAGCAAGAATTCCAGCACATGATGGAGCTAGGTATATGCAGACCATTAAAGTCCAACTGAGCTTCTTCCCTCCATATGGTGCCGAAGAGCCATAACGATTGGAGACCTACTAGAGACTATCGTGCCCTGAATAGGATAACTGTTTCCGATCACTATCCAGTGACACACATCCATGATTTTGGTCAAAATGTACACGGAGCCAGAATATTTCCAAGATCGATTTGGCTAGAGCCTTCCATCATATACCACTTAACCCAGATGATGTGCCAAAGACAGCCATTACAACGCCATTTGGGCTATTTGAATTTGTTTTTTCCCCATTGGTCTCTGCAACGCAGCCCAATCATTCCAACGATTTATGCATAAAGTTCTGCAAGGCCTGATCTTTTGTTTTTCATACCTAGATGACATCCTCATTGCTAGCACATCGTGGGAGGAACACAAGATGCACATGCGGCAAGTGTTTCAACGCCTTGACAAGTACGGTCTGCAAATCAATGCATCCAAGTGTATTTTTGCTGCCCCACATGTATCATTCTTAGGATACATGGTGTTTCCCCACGGCATTATGCCACTTCCAGAACGTGTATCTGTCATAACTCAACAGAAGCGACCACAGACCCTCAAACAACTGAGAAGGTTCTTAGGCATCTTGAACTTCTATCGTTAGATCCAACCCCATGCGGCTCATCACCGAGCTCCTTTACACGACCTACTTAAAGGAGCAAAGAAAAACGACCAGCGCGAGGTTGAATGGACTGACAATTCAATTCAGGCAGTCGAGTCATGTAAGTCACAGTTGGCAGAGGCCACCTTACTACACCATCCTTCACTAAGTGCTACCCTTGCACTTCACGTCGATGCATCTGATTCTGCTGTGGGCACTGTTCTCCATCAAGTTACAGCACAAGGTCTCCAGCCACTGGCGTTCTTTTCCCGCGAACTGAGTAACTCTCAGCGTTAGTATTCTGCATATGACCGAGAACTTCTGGCTGTGTATTTGGCTGTGAAACATTTTCGGTTTATGCTGGAAGCACGAGAGTTCACCATTTACACAGACAATAAACCATTAACGTTTGCCTTCCAGCAACGACAAGATAAGTGTACACCCTGTCAGTTGAGACATCTCGACTTTATAGGACAATTCTCAACAGACATCAGACACATAAAGGGGATCGATAATGTTCCAGCTGATGCTCTGTCCCGTATTGAATCAATTAGTAGCCCATCTATAGATTATAGCAAAATTGCAAAAGACCAACAGCAAGATCCTGAGCTCCAGTCTCTCCTGACTTCAAGTGACTCATCACTTGTACTTAAGAAGTTTAAACTTCCTGATAGTGATGTCTAAATTTACTGTGATGTATCGACAAGTCGCATTCGTCCATACATTTTGCTTAGTTATCGTCGCACTGCTTTCATAACCTGTCACATCCAGGTGTAAGGAGCTCAACCAGATTGGTAAAAGCAAAATTTGTTTGGCCATCCATCAGTAAAGACTGCCAGACATGGTCTCGCACCTGCATTTCTTGTCAGAGGTCGAAGATCCAGAGACATGTCGCTAGCTCTTTAGGAACCTTTCCTATTCCAGACGCCAGATTTTTAAATATTCATATTGACATTGTTGGTCCATTGCCACCTCCCAACGGCTCAACATATTGCCTCACAATCATCGATAGATTTTCTCGTTGGCCTGAAGCAATTCCGTTGCCAGATATAGTAGCTGAAACAGTAGCTTCAGCCCTGAACTCAGGCTGTATATCTCGCTTTGGAGTGCCTGCCCAAATAACATCTGACCAAGGACGGCAATTCGAATCTGGCTTATTTAAATCCCTCACTCAATTTCTTGATACACAAAGAGTTAGGACAACAGCATACCATCCAATTGCAAATGGCATTGTTCAACGCTTTCATCGTTCACTTAAAACTGCCATCAAGTGTACTGAAAGATGGACAGAAGTGCTACCTACAGTCTTGTTAGGATTCCGAACTGCGCTCCGTGAAGACACCAACACTACCGAGGCTGAGATGCTCTATGGCACCAGCCTCTGACTGCCTGGAGAATTCTTCGTCCCAGGTTCTCAGGACGTCAATCCATGTTCTTTCGTCGAAAAAGTCAGGACGATGATTGCAGACTTAAAACCAGTGCCTGTGGTGCACCACTCCTACTGCAACCCATTTAACCACAAAGAACTGCAGTCATGTTCCCACGTATTTCTTCGCAATGATGCTGTATGGAAGCCCTTGCAGCCTCCATACGATGGACCCTACGAAGTCGTGTCACGTGGTAGCAAGACATTCACTCTATGCATAAAGGTAAAAGAAACTGTAATTTCTATTGATTGACTAAAACTGGCTTTTATTCTCGCAGCGAGTCGGACCAGTTACCCCCAAAGTCTCAAATGCCAAGACCAGCGACGTCTAAACATACCACAGACAACTCAGCCTAAACGCGACGAACTACCACGCGCTCTGGCCGACATGTATCCTTTCCCGCTCGTTTAGTGTCAGAGACACTGGTGGGGGAGTAGCTGTGGCTGCCAGTGCCAGAGATCCCGAATGCTGTCTGCAACATAATCGACAAGAGTTGGCTGGCAACGTGAAAAAGAGGCGCGAAAGTTTGTTGGATTTGCCCTGGTGTTGCCCGAGGATGTCAGTGACAGTTCTCACTTTTTTAATAAAGTTTTTTTGTTACTGCTCGTGTTTGACTGCTTAGCGTTAGTTCTAAAGATCAGTAGGATCGAATGACAAACACTTTTTACAAACAATAAGGAATATTCCGTTTTTTGCGTTTTGTTCATTGCAAATCATTTATTTAAGAAATTGGAATAAAGATATTAGTAAAAACTATAAATCATTTTATTATTTTATTATAAATTTATTTCGAGTTAGTACCAATATTGTTAAAACTTTTGTTTTAATATTAACGTATTATTAATAATATCATCATTTTAATTAGTTTTTATACATTTAAATTGATATTACTAAGTATTTATTTAACTATAATTAAGAAAGAGTTTAAAGAATATTAAACCAAGAAAACGAACCTCTGATTAAAATTCCTAGAAATTTGTTTTTCATATTATAGATATAAACCGTACAAACAATTGCTGAATTCTTATGCCTCTTAATTTTGTAAAAATAATAGATTCATTATAAAAATGAATTTTGCTGAAATTTTCCGTTTAGTTTATCTAAAACATGACATATTTCTGCAAGTAAATGAAATAATAAATTTTTGCTGACTTTAAATTATTCGTATTTCAGAAATAACTTATATAGTGCCTTGTAAACTCTATCACTTCGTGCGTACTTTCTAAAATTTTGTTTTCCATATCATACATATAAACCTTGCAAATAACCTACAGATGAAAAAAGAAATTATAAGTCATTTGAACAGCTTATAAATAATTTTTTATTATATATTTTGTGAACATGGACATTAATTATTAATAGGACAATTATACTGGTGTTAAGCTTTTACGCAAGAATTGAGGTAAAAGTTCTTAAAGGAAACGGACTTTCTTTATTAAGCTACCTGTACACATACATCGATTCACATGTGTGTTTTGGGTTATGTATACAAGTAGCTTAATAAATAAAGTCCGTTTCCTTTGAGAACTTTTTCCTCAATTCTTGCGTAAAAGCTTAACACCAGTATAATTGTCTTATTAATAATAATGTTCACGTTGACAAAATATATACTAAGAAACCAAATAAGGACAGTAAGGCAATAATAATTATTCAATATAATTTAATAATTCAGCAGCCGATATTCTGGTAAGTATGAATATGCAAGGTGAGAAACTGTTAAAAGAAATAGAAAGAATGAAGACAGAGGTCTAGTACCTGAGAACTTGTAAAAAAGAACAAATAAGACTACCAACTTTAAGCTCACCTGCAACTATAAGTAAAAATCTACAAAATATGATATAAGGAAGATAAATAACCTAATCCTGTAATCTAATATTAAGTTTAAAAACTACAAATTAAAGATACTGCTAAGAAAAAGAAGAAAGAAAACATAGAAATAAAACACATAGGTAAGTGTTTGAAGATAAGTATAAGCAACTAACCAAAAAATAGGTTATCCCACACTTTCAGAAAGAAAAGAATGGAGAAATAAATTAATAGTAAATACAACGGAAGTAGAAATACCAAGCACTATAAGAAGAACATTAGAGCTAGGAGTCAATTTCAACAGGCCAACAATAATGAAAAAGGAAGACTTTGTTGTTTTCACGGAACAGCTCTTATTGAAAATTCCGGAAAAAGAGAGAGAGAGAGTTGACAAGAAAAGATATGCAGAATATAATATCAAAACAAAAAGTAAAACAAAAACTATCGACAAGGTAAAAAAATTATAATAGATAATAAAATAATACCAAAAAATTTTTAACAGAAAATAATTTGGTATTACTTGAAAGTGACAAAACAAAACAAACCATAATTATGAAGGCAGATAAGAAAACAAAAATCATTAAAAATCTAATACAAGATAGGGGATACAACTTACTCGAAAAAGACCCAAGTAAAATTATGATAAAAAATTTACATAAAGACCTGGAAAGCTTAAAATCAAAAAAAGAAAGAAAAAGAAAAAAACTGATAACAAAGGAAGAATTCGAAAAATAAGAAGTGAAAAGAACAGAATACCAAAGTTTAATATTAGAGTTAAAACCAATAAGAACCAGTTAAGTAAAGACCACTAATTCATGTTAAAAACTATGTGTATTATAATTTAGAAAAAACGTTTAAAAAATAAGTTAAATACGATGGTAATTTCTAATTATAGTTTTAAAAATGTTGATGAATTGATAAATAGATTAAAAAATGAAAATATAACAATTAATAATAATACGAAACGTTTATCTTTAGACGTTAAAAATGTGTATCCAAGTATACCCAAAAATAATATTATAGCTTCTTTGCAGAAAATTAAAGCCCCAGAATGGATTATTAAACTTTGTAAGTTAGTCATAGAAAATAATTATTTCGAGTATGAAAATAAATTTTACAGCCAAAAACATGGGATACCGCAAAGCACTTGTGTGAGAATTCGGACCCACCAAAATTTAGCCGGTAATGATACATCCCTTTCCGCGCGAGTAGAAGGAAAAGGGATATGAGTCAAAAGAAAGAAAAAATGAATCAGGAGGAACCAGAGTCGAAAAACGCGGGTTGGCGAATCTGGAACTCGTGACCGAGAGAATAAAAGGGCGACGACGGAGAAAAGGGGGGTCGGTTACGTTTGTCTTTTGGCCTGTGCGCGTGCGGACGAAATCGAGGGGAACCGCCGATAATCGACGAAATATTGTCGACTACGAAGACCGACCCGGATCACGAGGTATGACCCGAATTTATGTAAACTCTCCCTCCGCGAATACAGAACGCAGGCGACCGACGCGCGCCGCATTTGTAATTGTCATGTTAGCTTTAATAAATCATTGTTATTGTTTTATCCGTTGTAATGTCCTTTATTCGAATGTCATCATCCGCCGCTCTACCGTCGAACCCATTCACTTCCTCCACTCGAAGAAAAACTGCGTAACGCGTAACTCATCCGAACCGCCATCTTGACGTGGGCAGGTCTCACGGACCTGTTAGCCGACAAAAAGGAGAAACGAGAAATCGGTTGCCTCCCGGCACCCACAAATTGGTTTTTCAGTAGTGGAGTTCGACTCCTTCGAAATATCGATAGAGCGGAAAGGATCATTTTCGAATAAAAGGGACCATCCCAGTCGAAGTAGGGACCTAAGTCATAGAACTACTTCGATACTGTCTTAGTCTGTCTTCCTAAGCTAATTAAACCTATCGCAAAAAAATGGAGGGCAATCCACAACCCGCGGTAGGACCAGCTCAAGCGAATCCGAATCCAAACCCCCTCACCCTAGGAGGGTTGGGCGGAATCATTCCACTCCTGCCCGTATTTTCCGGAGAAACGGGAGGTCTCCGAGTTACGGATTTTTTTGACTCGTTAGCGGACGTAACGAAAGTCACGGCATGGTCAAAGGCCCAAATGCTGGCCGTAGCCAAGCTCAAACTCACCGGGATAGCTCGAGAATTCGTACGGAAGGATAGAAGAATTAAAGAGGTTGATGAATTTGACGAGTTCAAGCGCTTAATGATCGCACGGTTCGAAAGGGAACCTTATTCGTTTAGGCTTAGTAAATTCTATACCTGCGTCCAAAAACGGGACGAGGACGTACAAACGTACGCCGCCCGACTTCAAGCGCTCGCGATGGAAATCGAGATCACGCCGGAGCCCGGAGCAGACGCTGCAGAAGCCGCTATTATTCAGCGCATTCAAAGAAAGGAGTTAGATGAACGGTTAAAGGCGCAATTTCTTAACGGAATAGATATAAGGATCCGCCAGAAGAGTAATGAGTCGCGAGGCTGAGACCTTCGATGAGGCGCTCAAAGCCGCGATCAGTGAGGAGACGATCGAACAGCTCACCTCCCATCCGCGGGGAATATTACGAACAGTCCGGGACAGCGAGCGAGTGACAGACTCCCCCTCACAGGATCAGATAGCTCAATTAACGTCGGCTATGCAAGAACTGCAAGCCAGAGTGGAAGGGTTAACCCGAACCTCCGCGACCGGTAATGCTAGAATCCCTCCAGAGAGGCGAAATAATTGGGGAGATAATCGAGGTAATCAGAATAATCCGCCTTCCCAACGAGGAGGCTACCGCGCCGGTAACCCTAGTCGTATGCCCAATCGACCGAATAATCAACCCTATCGGAACCGGAATCCCTCCGATCGCCGAGAGAACAATCCTAGCGATGCTCCTATGCGTACGCGAAGCGACGTCGAGCATGCGGAGGCCCCAAGAAGGCGCGAGAGCGGCGAGAGCTATCGGGGTCGTGCTAGAGAGGAGAAACCCAACAGGTGGAGAGGAAAGGTACGAAGCGTCCAGGGCCAGCGATCCCCGTATAATAAGCGGCGACGACCCTCTCGTGCCGGATACACTCCCGAAAAGGACAAAAAGCGAAAACCGCACACCGGGAGACCACAGGCTCAAGCGGTCACTGCTATTACTTATCCCGATATTCGAAGCGAAGCTACCTTTGAATGTTATATAGGAGGAAGCCCGGCCATTGTGCAGATAGACACTGGAGCTAAGGTATCCCTCTTGTCTAAAGCTTTTGCCAAAACAATGAAGGAAAGGATACACATCGATCACCATAAAGAGACCGATTTACGAAGCGCTACCGGTCATATCATTCAAACTTACGGTATTGCGAACCCTACCTTCAAAATCGGCGACCTGCAGTTCCCCTTTCGCGTGTTGTCTAGTAGATATAGACGTTACATATCCTTGCGACGGCATTATTGGGAGAGATATGATCGCTGATAAGGGCTTTCTTATCAACTTAAAGAAAGGAGAATTGATTATACCTCCTGTTACAGTAGTAACGTTATTAAACTCCACGATGTCCGGAGACGAGTCGGGGAAGGAACTACCCGACGAAACGACAACGCGTAACCGACAGGTCCAGGGAAGTCGGAATAAATCGAGGGAAAAGGCCCAGGTAACTGCGGCTATAAGATCTAAAAAGGGATCACAAGGACAGGTAAACGGAGAAGAAGGAAAGGAGGTAGTCTTAATAGAACCGTGCCGACTTCCCCCCATGACGGATAATATCGTAAGCGCGACCATCCGAGGACGTCGCCTTCCAAGTAATAAAATGGGAGTAATTGAGACACTTCCCCTTGCCCAGGAAGGAATATTCGGAGCCGATGTATTGGTCACCCCCAACAAAAAGGGACAAGTACCCATCCGTCTCCGTAATTCGACCCACCAAACGATAACTTTAAAGAAAGGAGAAAAAGTAGGCATGTATTTCGAGGCGGTCCAGGAAACAGACCCGGTCGGGACTATCCGAGAAGGAGAAACGGCACAATTATCAGAGGCCGAATTTAACCAATTATTTGACTGGACTGATATCCCGGAAGATGAACATCAAGAGCTTTTAGCCTTATTATATAAATATCGACACGTTTTTGCCGTAAATGATTACGATTTGGGGTATTGCGATATTGTGCAACATAAAATTGATACCGGCGATGCGGCGCCCGTTTACTCCCCCCCTTATCGAATTCCATATGCGCAACGGCAGCAATTAAATGAAATAATCGATGGACTTTTAGCGAATAACATCATCGAACATTCTACATCACCCTGGAGTTCAGCAGCGCTTCTCGTTAAGAAAAAACTGGGTGGTTTAAGATTAGTGATAGATTACCGCAAGTTAAACAAAATCACCAAAGTAGATCCATATCCACTGCCCTTAGTGCAGGAATCCCTCAGCTTGATGGGCCAAGCAAAATATTTCTCCACAATGGACACAGTCTCGGGATTTTGGCAACTGAGTGTATGTGATAAGGAGAAAACAGCCTTCTCCACACCTGATGGGCACTATCAATGGAACAGGTGTCCCATGGGGCTCCGTAACTCACCTGCAGCCTTTGAAAGAACCATGGACTTCGTCCTGCATGGTCTGAAGGGAAAGACATGCCTCGTCTACATGGACGACATCTTGACTTTCAGTCCCGACTTCCCTACTCACCTCAAACGCTTGGAACAAATATTCCAACGATTAGGCGAAGCCGGAATTAAGCTAAAACCAAAAAAATGTCATTTTCTGCAGAGGCAAATAAAATTTTTAGGCCATGAAATTTCCGAACAGGGTATAAAACCAGATAGCGATAAGATAAAGTGCGTCTTAGACTTCCCTAGGCCTGAAAATGAGCGAGAAATTCGATCCTTTTTGGGATTAACTGGTTATTATCGTCGACATGTGGACAAGTATGCAAAAATCGCCAAACCCTTAACGGATTTATTGAAGAAAGATACCTCTTTCGAATGGGGCCCGGCTCAACAAGAAAGTTTCGAGACGCTAAAGCAAATTCTAACCTCCACTCCATTATTAAAATCACCGGATTTTTCGAAGCCTTTTTTCCTTGCTACAGATGCTTCGAATGTTGCCTTAGGAGCCATATTATCCCAAGAGGAAAATGGCACAGAGAAACCGATTGCTTATGCAAGTCGATTACTGAGAAAACCCGAACTTAACTACAGCACGACTGAGAAGGAGTGTTTAGCTACTGTTTGGGCTGTGAGATATTTTAAACCTTACTTATATGGACGAAAATTTACGATACTCACGGATCATCGACCTCTGCATTGGTTATTAGATTGTAAGGACTCAACTACAAATTCGCGGCTTTCACGATGGATTATCTTCCTCCAAGAATTCGATTTTGACGTGGTTCACAAAGCGGGAGAGTCGCATAAAAATGCAGATGCTCTTAGCCGCATCCCTATTCGGCAAATCCAGGAGGTAGACCCTATATTTTCCCTGACGCAAATAGCGAAGGCACAACAAGGAGATACGCAGTGGAAACCCCTTATCCAACAATTGCAAGACGGAGCAATCTCAGGAAGTTGGAACGGCCTTACCTTAGACGAATTCTATCTCAATGAAGAAGGCGCCCTATGCCACAAAGGCACCAATAAAGGACAGTCCGACTGGTGGGAACAAATTGTTGTCCCAGCCGCTCTTAAGGATTATCTCCTATATACCTTCCATGATAATCCCATCGCTGGACATCTGGGAGAACTTAAGATGCGTACTAAAATAGCTAAGTCGTTTTATTGGCCAGAAATGACCAAGGAGATACGAAATTATTGTCAAAGCTGTCTAAGCTGCGCGAAACATCGTCGGCGCGGACGCAGAGCCCAAGCCGAATTACAATTATTTGCTCCCCTTTCACACGTCTTTGAACGTACCGCCATGGATATTGTTGGACCACTCCCGCGCACCACTACGGGGAATAAATATATCTTAGTCTTCGTCGATCACTTTACCCGGTATGCTGAAGCTATTCCACTACCGGATGTTAGTAGTAAGACGATCGCGAAAGCCTTCGTTACCAATATTATATTACGTCACTCGACGCCGACGCACTTACTGACGGACCGAGCCCCGAATCTGATTTCGAAAATGTTTACCGAAGTATGCAAGCTCCTGAACATAAACAGGCTCCTCACCACCGCCTATCATCCCGCCAGTAATGGCGTTGTGGAAAGATTTAACAAAACATTAATTGATATTTTAGCACATTATGTAGCCAGAGATCAACACGATTGGGACGAGTGGATACCTTACGCTCTCTTCGCGTACAACACCTCGGTTCACGCTTCTATGAATGAGAGCCCATTCTTCCTTTTGTATGGTAGAGACCCTACCTATCCGTTTGATATAGTTACTAAGCCGGCGGAAGTGCGTTATGATATAGATGACAATTTTGCCTCAGAATTGCAACAACGGATGAAATTAGCCCATCAAACGGCTCAACAAGTGGCCGAACAGGCCGCCGAAGCTCGACAAGAACGACACCGGCGACAAAATAAGCCTCCCTGTTATAAGGTGGGAGACCGAGTTCTATTAAAGGAAGTCGTTACGCCAAGAGGGTTAAAGCAGAAATTAGCACCGCGATGGTCTGGACCCTATCGAATTATCGAAGCTCTCGGTCCGGTAAACTTTAAAATTGAACATTTAGAAACCAAACGTAGAATGCATGTCCACGCGGATCGAATCAAACCAACGACCGCCCGCGAGGAAGTCCACCTGCGGCAAACTCGAGTAATGATCAGCTCACAACCTTGACCGCAACCGCCGAGCTTGATCAATCCTCGTATCTCGACCCGTGGGACGAATTTATCTTAACCTCTATCCCTACTCAACCCCCTACGGGAGAAATAGTGGAAAGGGAAAGTGAAGAGGACACCGAGCACGGGGACTCAGAACGCGAACAATCGGAAGCCGAGGAACCAGAAAGTACGCCTCCATACGCGCTACGCAGCCGTGGCCCGGTCCCCGAACAGCCATGGGTGATGCCACGGCCAAGCCAAAATCGTAGTCGCATCCCGCGATTCGTTTCGCCCGCGACAAGCCAACCGTCATCCCCTGACGAGAATTAGACTAAGAACGAGAAGCTAACCCGCTTCCGGGAAGTAACACACCGTTACAGGAAACTCCCCGGAGCGATATAACACAACAAACCTCCACGTGCCGTTGCTCGAACGTATTAACGCTGCCATTTTAAGGCCTTTTTGTTTAACTTTTCTCGTTCGAAGGTTTTGACTATAATATAATCATATAACCATATATATCATCTATTATATTAAATATTCCATATATTCAAATTTTAGTTAGCCATTTTAACGAATATTAATCGAATTTTAAACGTTTCAAATTATAAGAACGTATTAGCTTATCCCATTTAGATTTAAGTTAGGATTTTATCATCCTAGCGACCTGAGGGAGAGTAACCCCATTTATAACTTTTTGTAATGTGTACCTCGATCCGAGAACAAATCAGTCTTTTCATTTCAAATAACTGTTTATAATTAACTTTTGTGAGTACCAATAGGACGACATCCTCGCCGCAACGGACTAAGACTATGACGACCCTCCACCAAAATTAATCACCGCACCGAGTTTCATACCCGACGACACCGCCACACTACAACAAACGATATCAAGACACCACTCACCAGAATCCTCCAGCCCTCAAGTTCCTGTTTAACTTCGACATTTGTGCCAGACATAGAACTATTACCAACACTGCCGGACTACCAGTAAATACACTACTTGTTGCTGTAGCCCGAGGCGAACCCAAAGTTTTCACATAACGTGCGAGAACAACGAACACTCAAGACCTTGAACTTTACTCTCGTGCCCAAGTGACGAAAGGAAACTACGTCTGCACCACGTGCCAGCTAGGAAACAACCCTACTTCCGGGAACACCGTTGTTATTTACCAACCCACCGTGGTCGGTTTAACATAACAGCTTATTGTAACGCGCGCCTGATTAATCCTTGATTGTCGCGTAATCATTAAATTGTTAATGTCGCCAAGTAAATCGTGAAAAAATTTCGCCATATAAATCATTGTCGCGACTGACTAACGTCGCCTGCTTCTTGATTTGTCGGTCTTTCCGGACGTCTCCCGTCGAGAAGAGACAGCCACTTAAATTAGTTCGTGAGCCTCCTATCCGTTTTACTCCGGATATTCTCGCAAATATTCTTGAAAATCGAACCTGCCCTTCAAGGACAGCTTCGATTTTAGAAAGCCCAAGGTGGTGTGAGAATTCGGACCCACCGGAATTTAGCCGGTAATGATACATCCCTTTCCGCGCGAGTAGAAGGAAAAGGGATATGAGTCAAAAGAAAGAAAAAATGAATCAGGAGGAACCAGAGTCGAAAAACGCGGGTTGGCGAATCTGGAACTCGTGACCGAGAGAATAAAAGGGCGACGACGGAGAAAAGGGGGGTCGGTTACGTTTGTCTTTTGGCCTGTGCGCGTGCGGACGAAATCGAGGGGAACCGCCGATAATCGACGAAATATTGTCGACTACGAAGACCGACCCGGATCACGAGGTATGACCCGAATTTTTGTAAACTCTCCCTCCGCGAATACGAACTCAGGCGACTGACGCTCGCCGCATTTGTACTTGTCATGTTAGCTTTAATAAATCATTGTTATTGTTTTATCCGTTGTAATGTCCTTTATTCGAATGTCATCATCCGCCGCTCTACCGTCGAACCCATTCACTTCCTCCACTCGCAGAAAAACTCGTAACGCGTAACTCATCCGAACCGCCATCTTGACGTGGGCAGGTCTCACGGACCTGTTAGCCGACAAAAAGGAGAAACGAGAAATCGGTTGCCTCCCGGCACCCACACTTGTATAGGCTGAAGACTTGCGAAGATTGTCATGAGAGAAATGGATAAGAGAATTAGAGATATAAACGGCATTATATTTTACAATAGGTACGTAGACGACTGCATAATTATATTCGATGATAAGCAAACTGGGAAAAAATTAATTTTAGAACAGGTCAATGCTATAGAAGAAAACATAAAATTTGAAGCTGAAATAGAAGAGAATAATAGGTTAAATTATTCAAATATAACAATAATTAGAAATAATAATAATTTAGAATATAAAAAATTTAAAAAAGCTATGCAGATACCGAAAGTATTAAATTATAAGTCTAATGTACCTCAATCGATAGAATTTAATATATTTAAAATGTACGTAGAAAAAATTAAAAATAGAATGACTAATTTACATAACCAACAGCTGGAAATAGAACAAATAAACAAAATGTTCTTATTAAACGATTATCCTAGGAAAATACAGTGGTACTTTGGGATTCGAACATAATCCGTTCCAGAAAGAGGTTCGAGTACCAATATGTTCCAACTCCAAATCATTTTTTCCCATTACAAATAATGTAAACTAGATTAATGCGTTCCAATCCCCAGTTGATTCGCTAGTATGTTTTTTGTTTGTTTGTTTATTCTTTAAAATAGTCAATATCGTCGACTTAGCCATAGAATATTTGACAGCAAGATCCGAAACACGCACTCCATTTTCGTGTTTAGCAATGATTTGTTTTTTCAGTTCGATTGTTGTTCTCATTGTTTTCCTTTTCACTTGACCACTTTTACTTTTATTCTTCTTGGAACCCATGTTTAAGGGCTAATAAATCAAAAGAAAAGGATGCTAATTCAAAAAATATAGCACAGCGTAAGTTAATGTGCATGCCAAACAATGACTGTCTCGTAAAAACCAACAACTGCCGTATTATCGGGCTAGCAAATGGCTATAGTAATATTAATAATTTAAGATAATTTGGTACTAGAGTTAGGCGTTAAGCGCCATCTCTTGCTAAATTTAATAATTGGAATTTTAATTAAATAATTTAAAGTAAAGAATTAATAAAAATACGTGGCCGGCATTAATTACATTTAGTAAATATAAAATATAATTACGACATACAAAGATAAAAAAACTTTGCTTTTGTCTTTCCTTATCGCCGTTCACTCCATCGGCAGTCCTTAGACGATTCACATAATCTCGGAGACGACCTTTCCTTTGAGGCTACAGCCTCCGCAGAACAAATGTAAAATCAGGTAACAGCGTCATCTGGTGTTATCGCCACATTCATAATAAGAATTAATAAAAAACTGCCGATTGAGTGAACGGCGATAAGGAAAGACAAAAGCAAAGTTTTTTTATCTTTGTATGTCGTAATTATATTTTATATTTACTAAATAATTTAAATAAATTTAGGCCTAACTGGACTGTCTCGTAACTGACGCCGCCGCCGTGGCGTCGGCGTCGGCGTCGACTTGGCGGGCTTTCCCGTTCGAGTACCAAAATTTTGTTCGGAAACAGGGGCATTTTTTTTTTCGAAATTTTTGGTCGAGTACCGATTTGTTCGGGCTCCGAAACGTTCGAGTACCGAGGTATGACTGTATTAGAAAAATAAAAGAATTGGATCAATAATCAAACTAATAGAAATAGTAATTTTACTTATATACCAAAAATATTCGAAAGAGTTAAAAACATTCTAACATATAAAGTAAACTTAATCCCGGAAAAAATAATTTGTTTGAAAGAAAATAAATTTATATTATAGCTCAAATAAGAAATTACATTTAATGGATGAAAAAAAAAGTTGTTTATTTTAATTTAAAATTTATTTTTGTATGCTAATAAATTTTTCATATATTAACAAGACTTATTATACTGGAAAATTATAGATGCAGATATTTAGTCTTTCAGATCAGAAATAATGTTTTTTATTTAGTTCACTTGAACACATACACTTTAAACTTGTGTTTCGGACTTCAATTATTATGCCTTTGTGTCCTTTATCATAGCTTAAATTTATCTTTGTATACTAGTACATTTATCAATTAACAAGACTTATTATACTGGAAAATTATGGATGCAGATATTTAGTCTTACAGATCAGAAATAATATTTTTTTTATTTAGTTCACCTGAATATTTTTTATTTAGTTCACAGGTGAACTAAATAAAAAATATTATTTCTGATCTGTAAGACTAAATATCTGCATCCATAATTTTCCAGTATAATAAGTCTTGTTAATTGATAAATGTACTAGTATACAAAGATAAATTTAAGTTGTGTTTCGGACTTGTTCATCCCTCCTTAGCAGGCCTTCAAACGGCACTTTCTACAATTAACCATAAAACATTTTTTGGAACAATTGTAACTAAACTTAATTAAAACACAATAATTTTCTGGCAGTAAATTAAAAATTTTTACAATTTCTGTATTTCCGAACTTTTTTACAATTCCGTATAAACTCATGGTTCACGCCAACCATATACTTCGACACATATTCTTTTTTTGTTTATTCTTTTCCACTTAATCTCTAATTCAATTCATTCCGATCTCTTCTTTTATACTTCTTCCTTCCTCCCCCTACTATAATGCTTATCCATGATTGGTGGATCTCTCTACCGTTGTTGTTATTCATTCTATTAATTTGTTCAATTATATTTAAATGTACGTATAGTTGTTTTTTATAATTGTTTTCATTCCTTTTTTCCTAATTTTCACCAGTGACGTGCCGAGACATTTGATGATAGGGAAACTGTGATTCTGTAAGAAGCCGATTTCCTGGGGCAATCAGTTAATTGCGCGTCTGTATGGTCTAGGGTCCATTCTTACGTGCGTTGTGGCAGAAGAGAAAGACGACATGTATCTGACTAAAACCGTTTATTTTAACAAAAAATAAACATACACTATGTACAAAATAGTTTGCTTTAGGACAATTAACTGTTTGGACATCCTGGGTGTCAATGTGGTTCTTTCATGGTTGATCAAAGGTAGCTAAGGGACATTGGCATTGACAAGTCTGTAAGTCACGGAGAGACTTCGTCCGTTTGCGACGGGGACAAAGTACAGTAGACCCCCTATAACACGGTAGAAACGTTCCGTGTTATATGAATCCGTGTTGTACGCGTCATTTAAGTACATGAGCCAATCACAGCGTGCAGTTTAGGGTCTACGGCTGGTTGAAAGATTTTCTTCAATAAAATTAATCGATTCTAGACAAATTTGACTCGACATTTCCAAATCACGTATAAATTTTTTGGGAATGATCTATATAAACTATGCTATAAACTTGTTAAACTTGTTTTCGTCGCGCAGCGGCTCATCGAATGGCAGACATGTGTTTCCTTATCAGAGAATTTTTCGCAGAAAAAAAATTAGCATTGAAGACAAGATTATTAATAAAAATATCATTTTTATGGCCGTTGAAAAATAAATGTTTTTTAGTAGGTCCAGTGGTCGTTTAAACTCAACGGTTTGTACAAAATCCGCCATTCGTTTAGATTAGATCAATCCTGTCGCGACACGAGTCAGCAGTGACGTTTTACCGTGTTATACGAGTCTTTTTTTAGCGTGTTATACGAACCCGATCGCAATTTTTAGACGTGTTATAAGAATCCGTGGTATATGAACCCGTGTTATGGGGGTCTACTGCAGACATTTCGAAAAGAGGAAGTTAATTTAAATTCAGAAGTTAATTTCTTTTGTTTAATTAAACTATCCCATGTCAAAATTTCTATCTATTGCGTGTCGTTTTGCATTGAATTTTTTCCCATATTAAGAGTAACAAAATTTTTTAACAGACGTTTCAGTTGACCGGCTTTCGGATCACGATGCTCTACTGTATTTCCTTATTTTCACAAACAAAATAAATATATTCAAAAATATAAAAACCAAAAATACTATATTTTGCAAGTTAATTTAGTCTCAAAACGTTCCGATTCAGCACAACACAGTCCTCAGAAATACAAGCAAAACTTACCACTCACAATAGAAACAAAACACCTTTTTTTCGTTTCCAAGATATATTTGATTCAGAAACTAACGTTTTCGGCCTCATTCATAGGCCATCATCAGGTCGAAAGACAAAATTGAAACGCTTACGTTCCATGCATGGAATACAAAATTCAAACTAAACGTTTTTAAAAACGGAACAAAATAACGGAAAAATAAACATAGGGTAAAAAAATAGAAAAAAAAAACAAAAATAACAGTAACAAACTAATAAAGTAACATAGTAAATGTAAATAAAACGACAAGTTCCATTAGTTCAAGTTTTTTGTAAACTTCTTAACCATGAACTTCCATGCCGATGGTAGGCTTTCAGCATCCCTTGCATTCAAGCACTTTTCTTCCAGCCTTCTCCTATATATCTCCATCTTCTCTGCAGTTATTGCCAATGTTGGGGAAGACATAAGTTCGATAGTAGATGCGTCATCCCAGTTCACAACAGAGCGTTGGGTCTGCTCCATTTGGGACATCGTTGCATTAGACTGCTTTCTAATACTATACATATGCTCCTTGAGCCGCAGCCCCAAACTTCTGGTTGTAACACCGATGTAGTCCTTTTGAATACCCAGTTGCACACTTTTATATGAAATTTTATAGACCCCTGCCTTCTTTTCTCTCTTAATACTATCTTTATCATTTTTTAAGAGCTTGTACAAATTTGGGGGTTTTTTACAACCATTCTTGATTCTTTTCTGTTAGCCATCTCCTTAATAACTTTATTTATACCAGCGTTGTAAGTAAATTTCGTCAGCGTAGTGGGGACATTCCTTACAGTCCTTCTTTTGATGTTCATTTCGTACTTCCTAACGATTCCTAGAACTGTACTCTTTTTATATCCTAGGGCCTCTGCCTCCTTCAGAACTTTATCGATTTTTTTACTCTGTCCTCAACCCTGTCACAATAGAAATAGGCCCTTCTTACTAAAGATAGGAAGGCAGCCATCTTATAGCGATAAGGATCATTCGATTGGGACGGTATGTACAGTAGTCCGTGGGTTGGTTTAATATAAACGCTGGTGAATAGATGTTCTTTTTTGAAAAGGATATTAATATCCAAAAAATGTATAACCAAAAAACTCTTTCGCTCTAACTTCAGTTTAAGACCATCGCTGTTACTATTAATCATAAGCATAAAATCATTTATCCTACTGTTATTTCTCCATAAGTCAAAGACGTCATCCACATACCTTCTAAAATATACCATATTATTGTTGAAATTATGAAGGACCCTTCGTTCCAGCCTCCTAACAACCAACTCACAAAGTTTGCCTGAGAGGGGACTTCTCATAGGAACTCCTCCTTTCTAACTCATATGCTCAATGCTCATATCACCAAATGGTAACGCTCCCTGATGTTTTCCCGCGGAAAACAGAATTACCATATTTTCCGTATTTACTACTTATAGTCTAGAATTGTAACTTTTCACGTGCTTATTTTAAACCCTTGTGATGTCATTTCTGGACACCTTTCACTCACCCTGTCCCACTCGTTTCTTGCTCTCCTCTAACTTATTCAATTGACTCCGAGATCGAGCTACTCCAGCCCGTGCCGATAAAAGGTTAAAAGAGTATCCCATTTAGCCCTGGCTTATCTCACAATTATATTATAAGAAAGTAAATTTTTGTGTTCTATTATTTTGCATTTGAGTAATTACAGTAGAGCATCGATTATCCGACCCCCGATTTACCGACTTATCGGTTAACCGACCGCGTTCTAGTCGGCAAATTCAAATGTCCGCTAGTGATGTGGCGCTACAATATTTGGTTATGTCTTGGCTACTTTAATATTATTTTTGTTAAATTTTTGTGTTTTAGCTGGCAGCACTGGCTCGACCATGAAACGAAATTTAAACCAGGTCTAATACACTACACTAATAATGTATTTTTTCATACTTTTCGGTTATCCGACCAATCCCAGTCCCCAATTAAGTCGGATAATCGATGCTCTACTGTATTATGGTTTACATAAAACACAGTTTACTATTAATATCGTTAATGATAAGACAGAATTATTAATATTTTTTAATTATAAATATAATAGCATAAAAAATTTCAGAATAAATCTAATTTATTTATAAAAATTTTATGCACGTTTTTTCATAAAACGACAAAGATATTGCCAAATATCATTTCGAAATTCAAGGAAAAGTTTTACGTATTATCAACAGTTGTTTTGAATTGAAAATTCTATGCACGTTTTTTCACAAAACGACAAAGACATTACCAAATATCATTTTGAAATTCAAAGAAAATTCTTACGTATTATCAACGATTGTCTTGAATTTTAAGTAATAATGTTTTTCCACAAATTTTATCATGCTTATTTGCAACCTTCAGATTATTATAGGTCTATTTTGTAAGTAAATAATCTATAGGTATAGGAAATTTTAAAAATTCTTTTGTTTTTTGTAAAATATTTTTAAAAATTAATTTTTTTCATAAACAAGTTTGTCACTATTGAAATTGATAATCAGAAAACCAATCTATTTATTTTAAATTTCTATATTTACGGAAAAATTTAAAAATTTGTGTGGATGTTAGGCCGCGACTTCACTAACCGTAAAACAGCAGTAAAACCCCTCGCCGTAAAAGCTTTTAATCACGTGACCTATTTGCGTTTGCGCTCAGATCGCGGTGGAGGTCCGGCTAGCGAAGCTTTTTACGGCGACAGTACTATTACAGTGTATACGTGATATATCAATATAAAGACAATAATTATATTCTTCGAGTTTTCACTATACTATAATTAAAAATATAGTAAAAGTAATATCTTTACTTTCGTATATTGACTTTTATTATTATATTATTAAGATAATATACAGCATTTATAAGCTTAGCTTTTTTATTATATACTCCTCTAAATTGAAAGATTTTCCTTTGCCCGTTCATATCGCGTGTTTTAGGCATCCATTATTATAATCGGAATACCTCTTGTCGTAGATACATGAATACTTTCGGATGTTTTCGATAAATCTTTCCAGATCTTCTAGAGTAGCCACGAGAGAACGTACACAAAAGCTCGTTTTCCGCCATTTTCGCACCGTGTCACGATGACCTAGATTTAACTGACTTCTGATTGGTGGATGGTATTCATTGGACTTCTGATTTACGGTCGTATTCACTTCGAAACTTGAACACTGCTGAACTCGCTTTAACGTTAATTTTACGACCTGCTCAGGCGTAAAATATCATGGTCACGTGATTAAAAGCTTTTACGGCGAGGGGTTTTACGGCCCTATTACGGCTAGTGGAGTCGCGGCCTTATTCTTGAAAATGAAAATTTTGTTTTTTTTTATGATACTTGAGAATATTTCAAATTCTAAAATGGAATACAATAAACCGATTGCAAATTTGCAAATTGTAAATTGCAAATTTGCAAACAAAGTTGTAAATTTTTCCAGGAAAGTTAATTGATAATACTTTTTTCATTTTCTGCAAAGAATTGTTGAAAAATGTTTATAGTTTCTACTGCTCAAAATAACCTTTTTATACAAAAAATTAAAACAAGTGTGCACAGTTTATTGTAAACTAATTTTGTGATGGTAATTTTTTGCAGTATTTATCTACATTAGTTTTTAAATTTTTCGGTAAATATAGAAATTTAAAATTAATAGATTTTTTTTCTGATTATCAATTCGAATAGTGACAATCTTATTTATGAAAAAAATAATTTTCAAAAACATTTTACAGAAACCAAACGAATTTTTTAAATATCCTATATCTATAGATATTTTACATACAATATACATCTATTATAATCTGAAGGTTGCAAATAAGCATGAAAGAATTTGCTGAAAAAACATTATTACTTAAAATTCAAGACAATCGTTGATAATATGTAAAAATTTTCCTTGAATTTCAAAATGATATTTGATGATGTCTTTGTTGTTTTGTGAAAAAAAATGCGCATAATATTTTCATTCAAAATTAAATTTATTCTAAAGTTTTTAAATCTATTATTTTTATGATTAAATGACATTAATAATTCCGTATTATTATTAACGATATGAATAGTGAACTGTGTTTCATGTAAACCATGATAATTACTCAAATGCACATTAATACTATACAAAAATTTACTTTCTTATAATACTGTGTGAGATTTTCGGGACAATGATTATTTAAATTTTTAGTTAAAAATAATATATTTTAATCGATTTATTTTAAAAATTGTTATTTAAAATATTATTGGAATAATTATTTTAACTTGACAACTACGCAGTTGGTAGAAGGAAGTAGTGACAGAAATCGATGTGATGACTAATAATACAATGATGTCATTTTCCCTCTTTTTTACATAGTAACTGTTAATATTGAACATAAAAAATTTCAATTTTTATACAATCTGTTGTTAAATTATGTTCCGAACCAAATTCTCATATTAATTTAACTTAGGAAGGACCAGAAATATCTAAAATTTATAAATTAAGTAAAGTGAAAATGTTAACTTCACTTCCGTTTTAAAGGAAGTTAGTTTCCGATTTAAAGATCGTTTATCGTCACTTTGAGTTTTTGACATCAACACTTTGTTTAACCCCCGCTATGATGTAAGATTGTGATAAGGTGATTGGGTGTAACTGAGGAATATTATCGAAATGCGCGCCAAAATCTGGGAGTCCACCTAAAGCTTCTGTCTAAGGAGTTAGCAAAAAGGATTCTCTTATATGTTATAGTGGAGTTCACTGAAAAGCATCATTCCACGAAAAAGCGAATTTGGGTTCTCCAAAATCCAACATTTGAATTGAATCAATCTCCCGATAAAAGAATAAATTAAAGTGGAAGAATCAAGTCTGATATCATAGGTGCAAAGAGAAGATGAACCTGAGAACTTTTAGAAATAAACTTTCTCTTCAAGACTGAATTGTAAATCCAAGACCAGTCAACAATTTGTCAAAATAGTATATATCATACTCGAGAATTTACGTAAATTCTCTCTCTAGAAATCATCATTATGTCCAACTTCTTCCGAATATTGTCACATGTCTTTTTCTCTCTTCAATCCTTCACAACGAAATTTAAAAGTTTCCATTTTCCCGTATAAACGAACTACTCTGCAGAATTACAAAAATTTTTAAATAAAGGCACAGGAGTTATTTCGCTTCAAATTGGATAAGCAAAATCGTTTATTTCCACACACTAATTTTATATGTACATAAAAACCTGGCAGGTATTTTGCATTTTTAGACGTTTCAGGTTCCTCTGGATCCTGGGTCTCGGGAAATGAAGTCCCGAGTTAATACAGTTCTCTGACTTATAACATGCCATGTAACATATTTTTTAAAACATTAAATAGTATTTTCATCTACTTTTAAACTCTGTAATTTTTCCCAATCAACTGACATAATGTGTTTATATTCTATACGATAAGAAAAAAATCTGTATTAGGATAAATAGTTTTTATAATAACGTAAAAGTCTCGGGTGTAGTTGTTAGTTCGATTGGGTTACTTTTCTTCTGTTATGTATGAGAGCAGAAATAGGAAAAGTCGTAAAAATTTACTTATATGTAAATAAGATAGAGTTTTGTTTTTTACATGTATAAGTATCTTGAATCATTAGTTAAAAATGAAAACTTCGAAGACATTTATTCACTTAAAAACAGGTTATCAGCATGCCATACGATCAATCAAACGTTATATTTAAAAAACAGAAAATAATTTTATAGTGGTAATGTGACTTTTGATAGAGGAAAATAATGCTTTCTAAATGACTAAATAATGGAGTTAAAAGTACAAAACGTTTGAAAACAATTTATAAAGATAATATTGAGGTATGCAAACAAATTCTAAAACCTTCAGTATACGAATAAAAATAGACACTTATTATTGCCTAAAAACGTGTAAATGTTAGATAATAGAATTTGCTTGTTTGGGACTATGATAAATGCAACGTAATCATGCAATAAATCCATTGTGTTATTGCTCTGAGCTTTATTACAACTTTCTACCCTATTTTCTATTCCATAAAAATTATCAAACAGCTATTGGCTGAAATTTTATTCATATTTCAATTTAACGAATTTACTTACAAAACGATCTAAATTATTAAAATTATTAAAACTTGAGATGACATGAGTATTGTACACCTTATATACCTTATTATCAAAGTATTTCACGACCCTTTATCATACGGATGAATTCTATACCCAAATTTATGCTGCATATGAAAAGTCAGCATTTTTCAATTAAAATTAGTTGATTATAGTTAAAACCTGAAGTTTTTGAATTGTTATCAAATACTTTAATCCTCTAATATTTCTGCACATGGTCTCAATTTTTATTGATCTAACTGCGATTTCCTGATTAGAAAAAGTATGACAATTGGAATATGCAGGTTTGAAATTTTAATTTCAGTGAAATATCATTTAATTTTTTAGTAATTAATTATGTTATAAATTTTATACTAAATATAACTTATTGTACGAACAGAATTAAAAATATAAAAGCATTATTAAAAAGGAATTTAATAATAGCTCGAGGAAAAGCTTTTAAAATTTAGTTGTCATTAAAAGCATTGTATCGAAGGTTACCACAAACTACGCAATCTACGAGTAATTCTATAGTTTCAAAACACAGTATAAGTGCCACTTGGCAAAGCCAAACAGGTTGTAGAATACTATTGTTCTCAACTTTTTGTAATAGTATAATAATTCAGTAAGTTATAATTAATATATTGAATCTTATGTATCTAAATTAGTATATGACTTTAAAATATATATATCTGTAGTAGTGATAACTTATTGTATGATCATAACTTATTGTATAAACAGAATTAAAAATATAAAAGCATTATTAAAAAGGAATTTAATAATAGCTCGAGGAAAAACTTTTAAAATTTAGTTGTCATTAAAAGCATTGTATCGAAGGTTACCACAAACTACGCAATCTAGGAGTAATTCTATAGTTTCAAAACACAGTATAAGTGCCACTTGGCAGAGTCAAACAGGTTGTAGAATACTATTGTTTTCAACTTTCTGTAATAGTACAATAATTCGGTAAGTGATAACTAATATATCGAATGTTATGTATCTAAATTAGTATATGTCTTTAAAATATATATATCTGTAGTAGTGATACGATACACTTTGTGTTATACCTTTAAATTTGTATAGCATTAGATGTAAATCTCTGATATATTCTGGATTGTATTCTTCTTCTTTTTCTTCTTCAAATTTATTTAATTTTTTTGTTATATCATCGACAACAAATATTTTGAAATATATAGACTAATAAAATATGTGAATTATCAGCAATATATTTTTGATCTAGGATTTGATATTTTAGAACAAAACACTTTGAAAGGTGATTTTTGAAATGTATATATATATGTAATTGATGCGTTTGTTCCTATATTTCACTCTGCAGCCAATACTACACATTGCACATGAATGGCGTTTGTATATGATAGTAACCGCAAGACTGTTATCGTGCACTATGGTGGTTGCGAGACGCGACCACCATAGCAGCACCATAGTGCAGATAGCTATATGAGTGTGAGAGATATGGGTGTTAAAAGTGGTTGACTTCGAAAGTGTGTGACGCTTTAATGAGAATGTTCCAGTTTTTTCTAGAAAGATCCAGAACCTAGAAGTGAAATTTAGTACACAGTTAGGGTACGTCATGAAAACGCACACTAAGAAGGGATTTTTCGAAATTCCACTCGCGGGGGGAAAGAGAGAGCATTAAATCATAACCTGAAGAACGGTTTCTAATGTACTATTTCAGATGCGATTTTTGTTGATAATTACGTTTAGTTTTCGTTGAGTACTTAGGGGTATTAATTGATAACATTTCAGACATTGTTATAAATATTTTTTATATATTTCGATTTTTATAACCAAATGTTCGAACCGTTTTAAATTTAATTTTTTTTTTTTTGCATATTGGTTCGATTGTAGAACGATTGTAAACATTCCAAAAAATTTATCAAATTAAAAAGAGTTCGTTTGATTCTCAGCAATTCTCATCATTCTCGGCGGTAGGTGTTAAATAACAATTACTATGGTTGTTGAAATATTGAATGTAAATAGGGTTTGCTTGCAAAATCCGCGCGTGCGAAGCCGCGGGTAACAGCTAGTCATGAATAAAATCTTCGTTCAGTATTTAATAATAAGGAAACACTAAATTTCAATGTACACAATCTTTTAGCTTCTATAGTTGTTTAATCGTTGATATTTTAAAACAATTTTTATATTTAATTTACATACATACTTCTTACAAAATTATCAGAGTGAATTTGAAATTTTGGTGTTTGATTTCAATTAAAATATTTTAGAAAACATTCGTAAATTAATTGTCTAATACTTCATGTTTCCGAAATTAAATCCTATTTCGCATGTCTAATATGTTTTTCCATGTAAGTAGTAGTAAATGTATAATTTTTCCATATTAATTTCTAGTTTAAATTATTTGTGAATTTGGAAATGATGTCCCGAGTTAAGACAGTCTCTGACTTATAACATGCTATTTAACATATTTTTTAAAACATTAAATACTATTTTCATCTACTTTTAAACTCTGTAATTTTTCCCAATCAACCGATATAATGTGTTTATATTCTATAAGATAAGAAAAAAATCTGTATTTGGATAAATAGTTTTTATTATTTTTTTATAGAAATAAAATACAGTACAGGTTACAATACTGATTTTTACAAAATACATGTTAAATTAAGTTTGTAAGAAAAATATTCATTTATTACAATTAGTTCACTGATATTTTTTAACAGTTTTATTAAACAATGGTATCGTTATTTTCTAATTTATCATAAAAAATTTAAAATCATATCTGTGGTAATTTGTGATAATTTTAAAGACACTGCTTTATTGTGGGATCACCTGGAGGTAGGGCGGAGTCGTACTTTTTTTAGCAAATAATTCCATTATCATAAATAAATTTTTTATTATAAAATGGGAAGAGAAGGATTTTTCGTTTTGGAGATATGTAGCAAGAAAATGATGTTTACTTTTAACTCCATATTGTTGATGTCTAATCAGTTCAGTATTGGATAAAACTTCTTAATATATTTCGTAATTGAAAGTTTTTCAACCGATTTTTTGACTCATTTAGCTGTTTTTGTTTTTAATTTTGATTGTCAAAAATATAAGAATACATTGTGGGTTTTAATGTACAAAATTTTATACAGTAGAGCGTCGATAAGTGGAACCAATTGGGGACTGGGGTCCTTCCAGTTAATGATTTGTTCTAGTTTGTGACTTTGTACGAAAAAATACATTAACCTGTCCGATGTTCAAATTTTTCTCTGTTGCGTATAGCTTCCTGTTGAATTTTTCTTCGTTGCGTGTCGCTTCGTGTTGAATTTTCGTCGATTTTAAGCTTAACGAAAATTTTTATAATAATAATCAAAGCTATCGTATCGTTAAAAATTATTTCTGCATTTTGTACAAACAAAATAAATATATTGAAGAATATAAAAAACATGAAAATTATACTTTAGAAGTAAATTTAGTATCAAAAACATTCGATTCAGCACGACACAGACAGACTGAAAATCGTTCCAATTTCCGGCCATTCCACTTACTGACGTTTGACTTATCGACGCTCTACTGTATTTGGTTTTGATAACGTTTCATCTTTAAAATATCCCAATATATTTTTGTTCGTTGCGTTATAGTTTGTAATTTATTGGATAATTGCTAAAATCAAAAATATCGAAAAATGATTTAAAGTGATCATAAACATTATTTGTGTAGATTTTTAGTGTTAGCGTATTAGTATTTGTGTATAATAAATCCATATTTTCACTGTATTTATTTTTAAATATGCAAAAAGTCCAAATTTGAATCCAATCAAAAATATGCGGCGTTTATAAAAGAGTTTTTACTTTTTCAGATGTTATGTAATGTGAACATAAGAAGGAAAAATATCAAGATTATGTAAAATTTTACTTACCAAGTTTTTTGCAAATATTCACGTTTTGACGCTATTGAACTTAACTAAGTAAAAACAAAAACACAAAACATTACGTGCATATGTGTGTGTGTGTGTGTTGGCATCTATTTCGCTTAATATCTCAGAATGGGGCATATATTAAGAAATGAAATTTGGCATTATATATGAATAACATAGGTGCTATTAAATTTTGATGTTTTGAGGTAGAAGGTGTCGGTAGATGGAGAGAGAGTCATGTGTCATATCTCAAGAAGGGTATAAGACTAAATGCAGTTTATATTTGTTATTAAAACATACTTTTTCGTAAAACTGATCGTAGTGACTAGTTTTACGAAATTCAGCCGTTTGTCATTTTCTAAAACTTAAAAATATAAAAAATTATAGAACAAAATTCGATAAGAGATGGCGCCAACGATTTATTTAATAATAGTATGATTAATGATATAAAAGCTGATTTTAAATAAAATTTTTTAACAGACAGAGAAGTCTGGAAACTGGTTGCTAGATTTTTTCACTTTTTTTTTACTTTTTTAAATATAAGATGCTAGACGAAATTAAAAAGGCTATATAATTAATTAAATTAATGTTTGGTTATTCTATTACAATACTTTTAAATTAATTAATATTAAGAAATTGTATTATATTATCAAAACTAATGACAACTAACACATAATAAGAAAATAGATAAACTGAAATAGGCACAAATATTTATAAAAAGATTTGAAAATATCCCGTGTATTGCATTAATGTATGTTTTTAAAATAAATTTTTGTGTTCTAAGTTTGAGATTTTTCTTCATTTTTACTTTTCCATATGTATTACATTTGATAAAGGAAAAGGATCAATAAAAAATAATTTTACAAGATTTTATACTTTTGGACTCTGGGAATTATCAAACGTCAAGAAACACGAAAATATTAGGAAGTTGATCTGTATGTATTGATATTTGGGTCAGAGGGTAGGATTTTATTTATCCTCTTCAAAGATTAGTAACTCATGTGCTTTTTGTCAAAAATCTTTGAAATTTTACAGAGAGATTTGTGTATTAGAGGCACTGATACTACTAAATTTCAATTGTTGAAGTTCAAGCGGTGGTGCGATAGAGGGACATCGTGTGTGATATCGCGAGTACAGTCAGATTTAATAATGATTTTACTCGTTATCAATCTTTACAATTTTTTTTATAAAACGAATTTTACCAACAAAATTGACTCTTATGTGTTTTCACAACAATAAAATATATAAAAAAGTGTTTTTTTACTAAAGTAGCATAACAGACAGTTCAAAGCGTAAAATTTAATGCTGCGTGAATAGCTAAGAAACTCATTACTGGATATTTTATTATTATAAAGTATTTTTTATTTTTTTAATGAAATAAACTTTTAAAATAATAATGACACTACTGTCAATTTTTGTTTAAACATACATTTAAAAAAAATATTGAATTCTGTTTTCTCGAAAAAAAAACGCAATTTACCGGAAGCTGGTTCTGTTGCGAATATTAGTAATTACCCCATGAATTTGTGGATACCGAGTTGCAAGTAATTGTAAGTAGTAGTAATTTGGGAAGCTTTGATCACAAAATTAATTTTATTTTAACAATAATGCAAAGTTTCTGTATTAATTATTAAATGTTTTTACAAATTTGAATTAAATTAATTTTATTTCAACAATAATGCAAAGTTTCTGTATTAATTATTAAATGTTTTAATATCTGAGAAAATTAAAACATGACAATTGTATGAAATAATATAACACCAAAATTATTTTTGAAATTTTTTTTATTTTATTTAAGCTTTTCCAGTTTTTTCATTTACTTTATCTAAAACATGACACATTTCTGCAAGTAAGTGGAGTAATAAATTTTGGTGATTGTTGACAATATATTCCCGGTCTATTTTTTGATATTTTAAGATGTAACACCAAGAAAGTTCATTTTGGAAGTCGTCTATAAATTGCTGGTCAAGTATTTGGTAACGAGAAACATAATTCCAGTTTAGATAATCTTTTAATACGCGTAAAGTCATAGTTTTTAATCGTTGGTATTTTAAAATTTTTTTATATCAAACTTATGTATGTATCGCCTAATAAAATTATCTGAAAGAATTTGAAATTCAGCAACTTTATTCCAATCAAGATATTGTGAAAAGATAGTTAAGAATGATTCGTCTAACACCTGATATTCGCAAATTAAATCCCATTTTGCATATTTAATATGTTTTTCAATAAATGAAGTAGAGAATATATAGTTTTTCCATAGGATTTCCCAATTTAACTTATCAGCGAATTCAGAAATGAATGTGAGAGATAAATCGTTTCGTTGACTGATGATATCCCAGTCAATATAATTTCTTAAATGACGAATATTATTTTCTTCTAATGGCGAAAATGAAGAATCCCCCAATCAATTAGCAGTTGAGTATTGTCTATAAAGAAACAAAATTGTTTTTTGTTAGGAAATATTTATTTAATTAATTACATAATACGATACAGTATTCATATTAATAACATTTTATTATATGGATATCACAATAGAATACATTATTATTCAAATTGAATACATATGTAAATGGATAACATTATTTAAATTGAGTACATATATTAACAGATACAAAATTATTTATTACATTTCATACAGTCACATCTTGTAAAATATTTGTCATATATTGGTAATGTTATTTTATCATTTATTACAAAAAATTTACATTCATGTGTTTTATTCTTAGACAGTTTTAATGATGCTGCTTTAAACACAGATAACTTTTATTACAAACACTACGTATTACATAAGTATGTTTTCGTTTGCTTACTATTAAAAATCTGTATTGCGAAGATGATGATGATATCAAAAAATCTGTAAGAATTAAGAGTAGAAGCTGTAATGACCGAATGATACCACATCTATTCCATTATCTAGAATGAATTTTTTATCATAAAATGGAGAAAAGCGAAATTTTGTTCTGCAGGTACGTTGTTACTACATGATTTTTGCTTTTAATTCCATATTGCTGATGTCTTAATAGCTCTGTGTTGAATAAAACTTCTTTATATTTATCGTGATTAAATGTTTTTATAACAGATTTTTTAATACCTTTAGCGGTTTTTTTATTTTGTTTATCAAAAATATAAGAATACATCTTTGGTTTTAAAAAACAAAATTCAATTATTGGTTTTGAAAGTGTTTCATCTTTAAAATATCCTAATTTATTTTTGTTCATTTCATTATATAATTTGTGAGTTTTAGGATAGTTACTAAAATCAAAAATATCAGGGAATGATTTAAAATCCTCATAAATATCATTTGTATAAATTTGAAGTGTTAATGAATCTGTGTCGGTATATAATAAATGTACGTTTTCACCATATCTGTTTTTAAATACTTTATAAAATGTTTCATACATATGTAATTTGCTTAATTCTAATACACAAAAACCTATATAAATAGGTTTGTCTAAGCATAAATTAGGTTTCTTCATTTTAAAAATTGTGAGATTATCATTTATAATTTGAAATTGTTCTACACATGGTTTAGATAGATAGCGACGATATTGATTTAATGTTGTAGCTGCTTTTAAGTTAATACGCTTTCTTACATTTTGACATGTTTTGCCAAAAAAACTATTATTCATTAATTTAAAAAATGATTTGTCAAAATCATTAGTTGATTCTTGTCTTTTTTTATTATTAAAATATATATATTTTTTAAGCCATGCACTTTGACAAAATGCCAATACTCTATGAATTTTAGTTACTATCAGGCCCTCTTCTAGATAAAATTTTAAATTTCTATAATGAACCACATAGTTTGTTTTATCAAAAAGAGTAGGAATTAATTTTTTACTATTAGTATATTTTAAATTTAATTTATCTAGTACTGTTTTTTGATAATTAGATAATAAATCATACGGAATGGCAGTGTGTTCAACAGCTAGCAGCAAATTATCGTGTCGGTCATGAATATATTCGGGATATTTTAAATCAACTTCTAAGATATATCCTATGCTATTTTCATCAGATATATTAGCTATGTCTAAAGCATCTATTTCATCTTTGTGCAGCCATCTAAAATTATTTACAGGTAAGTATGCACTCATTACAAACCCATAAAGATTATTTGCATCTATCGACAGAATATAATTATGAGGTTGATTTTTATCATATGTTTCGGGTATTAATGGATTATTAGCTTGCGCAAATCTTTTCCCGCTAAACTTACTCCCCCCTCATTCCATTTTCAATAAATAAATACATATCAAGATCATTAAATAATTCTAATTCAATTTTTGTCATTTTTAAACCACAATTCCATGTTAAATCAGGTGTTGTTATAAAATATACAGGATCTAAATTATAATATGTTAAACTTAATTTTCTAAAATTTTGGAATATATCTGCTAATAATATGGTATCGACATATTGATATAATTTTAAATAGTCCTTGAAAGTTTTACAGCGAAATTTTTTCCAAACTAATTGTGCATGATTATAATCATCATCTGTAATATTTTCTCCTGATAATTCGTTATAAAAACATTTTTTTGGTGGTAGCTGTATTTCATCTAATATTTGTTCATTTTTAAAATAGGAATATGGAAAAATTCCCTTTCTTTTTAATAATTCTCTATATTTGTAATGACGAAAAAAATGATTAAAAATTGGAAAATTATAATTCGCATTTTTTAAATTATCAGTTAAAACAGAGAGAGAAGAATTTAAAAACTGATAACTGTCAATAAATTTAAAATAATCTAATGAAAATGTTGTAAATTTTTCTGAATTTATTGGAATAATTCTAATTTTTGAAAATAATTTAGAAGGTATATTTTTAAAAATTAAATGCGAATCATAACCTGAAAAATTGTGCAATATAATTGGGATAAACGTTTTTAGTCTATAATTTAAATTGCATTTATTATGAGCCCACCCCGAAAACAACCTGTTTGGTGATCGTGGTCCATTACACGGATATCATCATCATCAAATTTTTCATTACAAATATGACATAAATATCTTGAATTATTAGTAACAGTATTTAAATTAATTTCAACATTATGACTTATTTTACTTAACAAATTATTCAACTGGTTTTGAATATCAATTAAAAAATTATTAACAGCATTATCACCACAATAAAAATTAGCATATATTATTTTATCCTCGTTTTCAATAATTATAATCGAATAACATATAGGTTTATGAATTTCAACGATTTTAGTAAAACTTTCTTTAGGATTTATTTCATTAGAAGAAACCTTTTCCAAAATTGATTCAAAATCTGCAAATATGCAGATTGGGTGAAATAATGATTTTTCATGAGAATGAAATTTGGTGATTGCTTCTTTTCCTTTCGGGATGGATACTTTTTGATATTTATGATTAGAACAAAATTTGAGATGGTCATTTAAAGTACATTCTCTTTTAAAACCATTTAAACATCTTTTGCAAAATTTTCTTGGTGAAAATTTGTCTGACATTAGTCTATTAAAATTTCTAATTAAAAAATAATGAGATTTATATAATAACAAATCTATTTCTTTTTCAAAATGAAATTTGCTTATATAAATCGGATAAATTAGTTTGTTTTCGTATCCATATACATTAATATTTAAACAATTATTTTTTTCAAATATCGGAATATTTTTAACATTTACAGGAAATTTTAAACTATTTATATTTAAATATTTTAAATATTTCCTATACAAATATATAGAATTTTTGTTGGTATTAACTGTTGGATACATATTAGCAATTATACAATATAAAAAACATTGATTGTCTGAACATTTTATATTTAACACACAATGTTTATTAACTATATGTTTTGGAAGAATAATATTACCACATCCTCCAATTTCATTTTTGTATATTCCTATATGAACATCTATAAATATAATTTCTTTCAGTATCCACCCCGATCCATATTTTATAAACTCATCAATATGGTTTAAAATTGTATCAAATGCATTCATTAATTTTTCATTAATCATATACGAGGATAAAATATGCTCAACACGGCTAGAAAAATAAACATCTTGATACTCTATAATATCATCTTCTTTATATTTTAAAAATTTAGTTTTTAAATTTATTAAAAATTTTCTTCTACAAACAAAATTATCCTTAGCTAAAATATTATAAATACTAGATGTTATTTTTTCAAAAAAGACAGATGGATCAGAATTTTCTAAAATAAGAGCACGATAAGTTTTAGCATAACCTCTAAAAGCTTTTTTCCTTAATATAAAAGACATATTTTATACATTTACACAATTCTCTAAATGTTCGTTCATTGCATCAAAGGCTTTTTTATAAAATTTAAAGTCGTTAATATTAATATTATATTTGTTAGGTGGATAGTCCCCTTTCATTTTTGTCAGCGAAACATATGTGTTAGAATGGAATTCTACCACCTCCATGAATTGATTTTCACATATTTTGATGTTAAACTGAGTAATTTTTGAAGATTTACCTTTATCTAGAGTTAGGTCTAACCCAAACTTTTGGTCAAAGGCAAACTTTTGCTTTTTCAACTCCTGATCTTCTATATTTTTAGGTTTGGGTCCTCTTTTTTTACCAACACTCTGTTTCGTGTTAAAATCATAATCACATTCTAAAATTAACATTATATTTATTGAATTATTTTAAGTAAAAATATTTAAAATCTAAAATAAAATACTTACCTTCTGAAGACATTTTTCTTAGATGTATAAGTTCTCAGCGATGTATTAAGCTGGTATCCTGACTGTGTATTGAGCTAGTCTCTTACACACAGTATTTATACTATCGCTAGACACAAAAATAACAGATAACACGGATGTGAATTAATATTTTTAGACAGTATTTTTTAACAACAGGATATTCATTAATAATTTTGGAATAACAAATGGGTTATTAATAATAGGAACGGGATACCAATTAATAATTTTAGAATAAGATTATGTCTATTAATATTCTTCAACTGTACATAACAGGAAATCTAAAAAAGTATATCAAAAACAGGATAGCAATTAATAATTTCAGAATAACATGATGTCTATTAATATTCTTTAACTGTACATAACAGGAAACCAATTAATAATTTCAGAATAATAGGATATCTAAAAAAGTGAATTGAAAACACATTGTGTCTATTAATATTTTAAGAATGTACTTCAAAATAACACACCCCTGTTGAATTTAAGTATAAATACAGCACTAGAATCAGCACTTAATAACTTCTACCAAGATGAGTTCTAAGTATATTTTTGTGCATATTCTCTGTTGAATTTAAGTATAAATACAGCCACTAGAATCAGCACTTAATAACTTCTACCAAGATGAGTTGTAAGTATATTTTTTGTATATATCTATATTAAATAATTTACAAAAATTTATATTTAAATAATTTTATTATTTTTCATTGAAGTACAATATTGATTATACATTATTGCACTCGGATGTGCTAAGTAAAAATGATTTTTAACAAATTTTTTTACAAATTCATCGTTATAAAATTTGTCCGTTGTACTTAATTCTTTTAAACATTGATTTCTATTCATTTTATATAGAAAATACAAACAGAAATATCCACAAGTTGTTGAATATAAACTCTGATGAACTATATTATTCCAGCAACAATTTTTAGAATTTTGTTTTATAAATTTTATAATTTTCGTTTTTGTCGGTTTCATTCCATAGCTATCATAGTAAAAACAAGTTTTTTCAGTAAAGAACACAGATACCCAATGACTCCCAGGCTTATTTTTTTCATCTAAATTAATTATAAATGATTTACGATTAGCAATGCAAATGGGTAAGTCATCAGATGCAAAAACACCTCCGAAAGTCCTTTTTATTTTCGAATCACTTGAAGCCAGTCTCCATAAAGTAATGGTATTCATTAATAGTCCACAAACACAGTTCTTGAGTGATCAATTTCTAGAGTATTATTATATTCCAGCAAACAAATAACATTCACAGTTTCTAATATTGCAGTTGAAAATTTTAATTCGATTGAGATATTTCCTTGTTGATTAACACTTATATGCGATTCTGATGCAGAATGATCGGGAGTAAGATCGAAACAATATAAAGTATAGCCATCTTTATAATCGTCGTAAGATATATTTGTAAATTTATGATGGTTAATGCATCCTATATCTTCAAATAATGATATAAAATTTCTTGCATATATTTTATTTGTATAATCAGGAGTATATGGTTTTGGGGGAATCATTTGATTGTCTTTTAATAAACATATATAATTTAAATTGTAATTTTTAAAATTAAAAGGATTGTATTTTACATTTCCATTAAATGCCGAATTTGAAACTAAACCAATTGTAATTCTATAAGGTAACTGACCGATAACAGCATTTGATATATTTGTAGACTGAATTCCACTACTTAAAGTAAAAACTTTAATATCTGTTCTGCGGAATGGCATTTTTATAATACCTGTTTGCAATGCTTTTTCTATTCCAATTTGAACTGATGAACTAACATCTACTTTATTAATTTTTAGAGATGCATTTTTAATAATGACTTTATAATTATCATTATTTGCCATTAAAGCAAAATTATCTTTTGATCTTTCTAATTTAATTCGTAAATCAACATTATTAATTAACAGTTTAGGTTGATGTGATAAATCAATATGAAGTCGTCCGACTAAATCTATTAGTCTACTTTGTTTACCAATATTAAATCTTTTAGCCATTCCTTCATTATTTTCTATGGAATCCATATGTTGTGCAGTATCTTTAAAAAATAATGCACTCGTTAAAAAGGTTTCTTGTGCTTCTTTTGAGTAAAATAATAAGGCCTCCAAAATTGCTCTGTAGGGATAATTAACCTGTGAAATTACTTGTTTGTCGTTTAGAAAAACACTGCATTGAGAGAACAAACTATTTAAAAAATAATTGACAGGAGCAACTTTTTCATCTACAGCGGTATCTGTTCCATTTTTCTTTCACAATTTTTGCTTGAACATGTAGATAAATTGAATGTAGATCGATATAATTTTCACCAGAACCAGATACATAAAATTCAATTGGTGCTCGACTATCCGAAATTGTTGCGACAGGGATGTACTATAACTTCTGATGTATTGTCAATAGCTAGTTGAGTTGAAACTGTACTGAATAAATCCAACTCACTTTTGGTGCATGGACAAGAGTGTGGATCCATTTTCTCACTCAGTAAATATATCTTTTAGTTTTCGCCTTTTATTCTGCGACTGAATTAATCTTTTCATTCGTTTTCTTTTTATACCAGATCCACCTTGTACTTTTTTAATTACATCATCTTTTATTTCGGAACCAATATCTTTTAAATGTGATTTTGTAGATTCTTTAAATGATTTCCCGCTAATTACATCCGATCCAACATTTGATGCAAAGTTTAATGCTTTTCGTCCTAGATATTTTCCTACTTTACTAAGAATAGGAATTGATTTACGAAATAAATCTCCAAAAAATCCATATCCTCGTTGTATTTGCTGTCCCGCAAAATAATTCCCTGTTCCTAATTGTCGTGTGAGAGGAAATCGTAACTCAGGTCTGTATATCGTTCCTCCCGCTTGATTACAGTAATAATTTATACAATCTTTAGGATCGAGCTTCATTTTGTACTTTCAAACATGAACTAATATTAACAAATAAGACTAAGCACTATTTATAACTGCTTAAAAGATAGAACTAATAATGTTTTTCCTCCAAAAAAGACAATTTCTTTTCCACCGGCAGTTCTCAACTCGATTTCAATAGTATCAATATAATTTTTCTTCAAAGGAAAATATAAAGGTGAGGGATAAACTTTAACTATTTGATCGGTCTTTTCTCCCATAACTGGTATAACTCTTAGAAGAGGAGCTGTTATATCCCCCACATGATGAGAAGCAACAATATTTGAATAAATAAAAATTTCTGAAATTCCTGCAGACAATTCAAGTGGATATTCACTTACATATTCGCCTGCTGAAAATTTCTGTGTTTTAAATCCTAATAAATCCTTTAATTCGTTTCCAAATTCAATCGTTATATTTTTAGGAACTTTTAAAATGATTTTGTTATTAGGCAGTAATCCTAATTTAATATATTTAAAAATTCCGAGAAATTTTTCAGCCGATGAGTATAATCCAATAGGAATAAAAATTTTTTCTTCTACATCAATTTCTTCAACAACTTTTTTATTTCTTTCTATTAAAATTATAAATTGATCCTTGTAAAATACAGGATTTGATAGATATTCCTTAGACCCTGTCCGCAATATTACATTTGAAGTGCCTTGTTTAAATATAATTTCTTTCAGTGGAAAATTTAATAAATAAAGTAATTTGTGAGCACTGTCTTTTGTAACATGCAACTCGAATCCCTCTTTCACATTTATTTTTACATCTTTATAATCCTTGTCTAAAACGAATTCTACCGAGTTAGACCCAGTTAAGGAAACTATATTATTGTTTATCCAATCGAAAAGCGTCTCTCCTTCATTTTCTTTAGCTGTAGTTAGTGGAATCGTATATGTTTTATCTTCTATTTTTTCTGTTCTAATTTTATGCTTAGTAATAGTATAATCATTGTTATGATTAGATATGTTAAACCAGTTTCTAGGAATAATAACTTCGCTCAGACCGACTACCCATTTTCCATGTAAATCAATAGCTGGACTCATTTTCACAGTGAAATTAGACTGCTTATTTTCAGGAAATAAATCCATGCTAGCATTGCTTATCAGAGTTACAAAAAAGTCAGACTGCATCATTTTGTTATCTTCTGTAATTCTTCTGTATAAAATTTTCCTTCTAAAATTTCATTATTTAAATCTTTCAATATGTACGTCGGAGGATGAGATGAAAAACGATCGTGAATAACAAATATTTCTTTTGTCCAACCTGGTAGATATCCTCGACTAAATGTTTTACGTATTTTCGAGATTCGAACAAGATCACCAATATTAAATTTAAATGTATTACCTCCTTTTATACCATACAACTTTTCGAAAATCATGCTATGATGTAGAGGGGTAACTTCTGACAGAGACATACCGATACTTCTATGAAAACTATTATTGTAACTTTTTACAATATCAGATAATTTATCGATATATTTAAAAGACTTACGATATGTAAATAATCTATATATTTTATTCCGCAGAGTTTTATTTAATCTTTCGACAACAGCTGCTTTTGTATCAGAATGAGTAGAATAATGATTAATTTTAAATTTTTTAAAAAGATTTTTTACTAATCTATTATAAAATTCTTTTCCTTTATCAGTTTGTAAATTTTTTGGAATGTTTTTTTTAAAAATGATTTCAAAAGCTTTAAAAACTGACTGAGGTTTTTTATCTTTTATTGGTTCCACATAGCAATACTTAGTAAATACATCGATTACAGTTAGTAAGTATTTTACTCCATTATTAAATCTAGAAAATTGTTTTAATACAATTAAATCGGCTTGCCATAAGTCATTAGGATAAAAACTTTTAGTTTTTCTTCGCGAATATTTAATTCTTACAGGTTTATGAAGTGTATAAGTCAGTTGAGAAGATAGCCATTTTTTAACAACAGATTGCGGTAAATTAGATTCTTTAACTAATTTACTTACACCACCAAAAGATGCTGGAGATTTAGGATTATAGTATATCGATTTCAAAAGTTTTTCCATTCGGAATTATTCTTCCTCTTCCTCTTAGATTTTTTCCACTGGTGAAATAGTCTTGGAGAGAAAATTTCTTCGGGAGTCTCGACTGATGCTGGTTGATACTGTGTTTTTTCAGCTAATGTTGTCAAACTTTTGTTTCCAATCCACTCTTTAGGAATGTTTATTTTCTTTAAACCGTCCCAAAATTCGTTAAAACCAACAGGAACTAATGCGGTTTTTCTATTTCTCATTACATACGAAATTAAGTCTACTATATGACTTCCAAAAATAGGTTTCCCATCGGTTGTTAATTCACCTTTAGAATTCCATCCGTAATGACTTTGATTCAACTTATCAATTAAATGTGGTATATATTTTTGATATAATTGTGGTACAGATAAAATTATTTGTTTAATAAATGCATCATCGACAGCTTTTTCTTCAGGTTGAGATTTGGCTTTTTCAATTTTGTCAGATACAACGGATACTCTAACAGGTTCTTTCGGTGCATGAACTGTTCTCTGATATCTCGAAATCAATTGACATAATAATTTGACTTTATTATCATCAGATAAATCTCTAGTCTCAAGTAATTCTTCGATATTATTACCAATTCTTATTTCAGGTTTTCGATATGCTGACAACAATTCAGAAGGGACAAGAGCCATTTGTTTCGCCATTAGATTCTTTTTCCTATTACTTTACCAATTAGTCCACCTGCCATTGACAATAACGGAGCCAGTAGAAGAGGAAGGAATCCACCAGATTGATTACCTAAAATTTTTTTTTAGTATTTAAAGGAACATTTTTTTCACTTACTTTCCTGATAATTTTTTTATATTTTTGTAATTTACGAACATCGGCAGGTATATTTCCTCTCCTCAAATTATCGCATATTTCACACAAAACTTTAATTTGATCCTGAGTAGCTTCTTTCAATATTGGTTTTCGTTGAGAAGGAGTAGTCTTAGACAAAAGTGCTAACATATGATAATTTTTCTTTACGTTCTTCATTTTATTGGTAAGTATATCCAAAAAATACCTTGTTTGTCAGGAAAACACGAATCTCTCACAAAAATTTCTTATTCGTTTTAGGATGAAAATCTAATAACAAATAACCGAATTCCTTTTCTGTCGCTTTTTTACATGCATCCATAAAAAAATCACATTTACCAGCAAAAGCTTGCTGACCCAAACAACTTACTTGACTTTCATCGCGATTATTTTTAAATAATATCAAATAATGTGTGTTTAAAGTTATATCTCTCATAATTCTATTTTTTAGAAACAAATTTCGCATTATCACGATCACGCTTACATTATAATGATGAGACTCTGTGTAAAAAAATGCATTTTTTAAACTGAGTTCATGCATCATTAAATCCCAACCTTGCACGGATTCAGGTAAGCCATACATGAATGTAACATTTTTTTCCTCTTGAAAAAACGGTAAATATACGGAATAACACCATAGAACCTTTTTTAATGTCTTTTCATAAATTTTGTTACAAATAATTTTTCTCACTAATGTTGTCTTTCCGCATTGCGAAGGTCCAACGATTATACAGTTACTGGGATGTTTGAAATACATATTAATCAAACTTATAAGCTTTAGTAAATTTATAATGCTTTGATCCACAAATTATCTCCCTAAATATTAATATATTATTTTTGTTCCTTTTTATATAAATTTCTTTCATAACTTCTGAACATTCCTCGAACGAAAAATATAATTTATTACTAACTTCATAAATTCTTCTATTCTCGTCAACAATTATGAAACCAAATTTTTCATCTTTTTTCCATATTTCGTCGTTAACTTTAAAATAACGTAAAACAATAGAGAGATTACCAGGAATATCGAAACAAAAATTATTTACCGCAGCAATACACGTATCTATAGACTTGTACAAACGAGGAGAAACAGAATAATTTCTATCACCGTCGTAAGTAATAATAAAACCATATCTCTCCATGATTGCAATTTTTAATCTTGGTATTAAAAATAAATTCTAACTTTCCTTAAAACTCAATTTATATCAAAAACCGACCAATCATATATCTTCTATAAAATAATTAATTTATAGAAACATTTAATAATTAATACAGAAACTTTGCCTTATTGTAATTAAAAAATTAATTTAATTCAAATTTTTGATCAGTACGTGTCATATTTATAATTAAAAAATTAATTTAATTCAAATTTGTAAAAACATTTAATAATTAATACAGAAACTTTGTTTTAAAGTTAAAATAAAATTAATTCAATTCAAATTTGTAATTAGAAAATTAATTTTGTGATCAAAGCTTCCCAAACCACAACTACTATTGTAAGAAATACATAAACAGTTTCGAAATTTTTCAAATAATTTTCAAAAATTATTGGACTTTTCAAATTTGATATTTATAAACTAAATCATCTTAATCTTTTCGTATTATATATATATATTTTATTTTTATTAATATTGACAGTATTCGAGGCATTTAAACCATGTTTTGTTTAAAAATAACTTTTTCAAACTTCTACTTAGTGTGAAACCAGAAAATGTCATTTGAAGAGAGTTATGGCAGTTTCTTTTATATTAATGGTAACAGAAAACGACTTGATACAGACACATCTTTAATATTTTTCTATTGTTACAATTGTTTAACAAATGTTTAGAAATTCAACATTTATATGACGTTTTTCAAAGTTTCATTATTTTTTTTTTTAGAAATTTATCGTACGAATTAAGAAGAACAATATACATCAATTGCTATAAAGTATACTACAAAAAACGGAATAATGAAGATAACTTTCATAAGCGACTCATTATCCTTCGTATTTGGAAAACTGGGTAGAATTATAGCACGATATCCACTATACATTATCATGGCATCAGTGCTTCTATCAGTTCTACTTTCCATAGGATTACTGAAACTTAAAACATCAGAACATGTAGATTACCTAGTAAAGTCTGACAGAGGAAAGATCTACAAAGATAAACAATTTGTTGAGAAAACATTTCCGATAAACACGTCTGATTTCTATGATTTCGCCAGAATTACCGATCGACCACAAGCGGCAATGGTTTACATTAAAAGTAAATACAAAAACAATTTAATTCGAAAAGACAATTTACTCGAAATCAAACTCTTGGATGAAATTATTAAGAATATAACAATTGTTGTAGATGGAAAAGAAATAAATTATAGTGTAATATGTGGAATTGTGAACGAGAAGTGCACGGAAAATCCTATAATAAATATAATGTCAGAAATGGATGATCTGCTTTCAGGAAGAAAGAAGTTGAAATTTCCTATACAAATCGATCCGCTTACTTACAGATACGATATGTGGATACTTAACTTTGGAGGAGTAAAATATGACGAAGAAGGATATGTTAAAGAAGTAGAATGCATGAGACTTTTTTATGCTGTCGACGAATCTGATTTTCATAAAACACATTGGATTCGAGAATGGCGTAAAGCGTTTTTGTCGAATGTCAACAAAATGAACTTTCATTCTATTGAAGTATACCCGTGTCCAATGTTAGCTACTTAATTAGATGTCGAAGTTCTTGCTAAGCAGATTGCACCTTTCATAAGTGTGGCTTTCATTGTGGCAACATTCTTTTGCGTAATAACGTACCTGACGAATAGTTGGGTAAGAAGTAAACCATGGATGGGTATTGCTGCAGTTGTTTCTGCTGGATTATCAGTGATATCTTCTTTCGGATTAATGAGTGCATGTGGAGTAGAAAACATTAAGTACAATATTGTTCTTCCGTTTCTAATTTTTGGTAAGTATAAACTTGATAAACTTAAAAGTTGAGTTTAGTTACAGTGACTAGACTTACATAGTTGCAAATGCAATTCGTTACACCTATTTGGCGCACAAACATACCAGGGACACTTTTATCCAAACACTGGTGTGCATGAGAGTATTCATCGCTGCCACATAATAGTGTACTAGAAATAATGTTACCGCATAATCTATCAATTAAAGAATTTATATATAATCATTAATAACGTTTTCTCATTATTATTATTATTATATATAATGACTTATTTACGTTTAAAAATTTAGACTTCAAAAATTATCCTTATAAAAAATTAGAAACGCTTACTGAAGTGTAATTATTTCATTTAGATTATCCTCTCCTAGCAAAATGTCTTTACCTTGTATTAAATTATATATAGGCATGCAGTATAAAATACACTTTTATCTTTACAAGGTTTTTTTTCTCTTCGTATTACGTTTCCTACTCCTAAGTAGAAATATATACTTTTCATATCAAAAGTTTACTTGTATCTTAACCATCTTTATTTTCACAAAAGAACATAAGCAATTCTGTTCAAGAAATTATAATGACTGCTTTTTCGAAAGTTGTAAATGACACAAATATTGGCATTTTAAAGGTACATTTTGAAAATATAAAAATTAGAAGTATTTTTATACACAAATATTATCGAAAGGTGAAAGGCAAATAAGATTTTATTTTATAAAATAGAAATTAAATTACAACTTATATATTAATGAATATCCTACTAAACAAACTTAAATTCGATAGTGCTAAAAAAACAAATTGAAATGATAATAAGAATATTGTCGATGGAAACCCAGGCCAGATATTGTAACAATGTAAAAATAGGTATTTTAGATTTTTTATGGTAAATTTCCCAACTTCGCGACACGTTTAACGGTTATAGCAATATAAGTTTTAACGTAAATTTTATATTAACAATGAAGTCTGCTGTTTAAGTATGTTTGTTAACCTCTTAACAGTGGAACAGTCGGTCTCGGCTCTACCAGTTAGTTGTGGAGATAAACCGTGGGAATTTTTTTAAGAATTTTCCCACGCGTTTTTCTCGTTTCCGTTTAGGAAAAAAAATTTTTAAACAGTTACGACTTGTAAAGAAAAAATCGTTCTTTATTATCACATAATTTTTTTATATATGAATTTTTTTCGCGGTAATTTTTTGCTAAATTTTTTTTTTCAAATTTATATTAAATTCTTTTTTGATTTTCCATCCGATACGATTTTTTCAAAACTTTTGAATTTATTTTCAATTTTATAAAATTTTTTAAAGTTTTAGGCATTTAAGTAATGACGATTTTTTCCAACCTGCGAATCAAATTCAAGAAAATGTAATTGACAGTTAACGAATTTCATCCACAACAATAGAAGACGTAAAGGTTGTTATGACTACAACTGGCGGCCTTTCCCCCCAGACTGAAATGTGGGTGAAGGTCGTCTCGTGTTCTACTTTCTGTAGAAGTGACGTAATCATTGTAAATAAAAGAAAATTTCAGTATATCGTTTATTTAAAATTTTAAAATTCCTTGTTCAAATTTACGCCGAAATATTAAAGCGAATTAAAATATTAGCATTTTGTAAATAAACTTACTTGACATATAATAAATTTAAATAAATTAATCTTTAAGAAACAACAAAACAATAAAAAAATGTAGAAATATTTTTATATTCATCTTCACATTTATAACATATGTTATCGTCATTGACCGATATTTAATTTTAAAAACAATTTTCACAATTGGCATGCATCAGAAAAAGAAAGCATAACTTCCCTAAAACACACTTCATTGAGAAGGTCCGCTTCACTCTGAGAAAGCCGACAGTTTTATGTCAGAAATCCAATGTGTGACCTACTTTCTCTAACGTAGTGAAACAAAGTAAGTTGCAGTACAACAATACACATAAACATAAATAAATTAGTAGCCCAATAATACATACTTTCATGTAAATCCATATGTTATATCCAAAAGTCAGTTTTCCCAAATTGTCGAAAAATAAATTATTTTCAACTTTTCTTTCTGAATTTAGAACTAATTCACAGTAAACTTTATGCCTTAAAATATCCATTGCAATCAACGCAAAATGTATGAATCCACGTAATAAAAAATTATCGCAGTGAACTTCGAAAAAACGAGAAACACAGAATTATTAAACCGCACTTTACGAAATCTGGCGCGAACTGTCGTATACAATAAACAAAACGAAAATGCTCTTGTCCAATGTCATCAGGTGACAAAAAGTTTCTAAATAAACGCTAAAAGTTTTAAAGAATTCTTTCACAAAAACCGATGAATTTAATTAATACACAATAACTAAATCTGTTTAATAAAGGTTAATAATTTTCCATTATAATTATGCAAATTAGATATAAAAAAGATCATCGCGCAAATTCTGCCGCGAACCATGGATGACTCTTACGTCATCTGGATTGAAGTTTCCTGCAAAATACTGAAAATTTTTATATAATTATTTTACTAATCCAGTCAAATTTAAATAATATAAAATGTCTAGATCTGTTTAATAAAGATTAGTAATGTACTATCATTAATATGCAAATTAGATATGACAAAGATCACTGTGGAAAAATTCCCGCCAAGATAAAAATAGCTTTCGGTCACGTGATCACCAAGAAATACGAAGAAATATGCCTTAAATTTAATGTTTGTGTACAAATTAATACATTTTAACTAATGTCATCGTTTAAAATTTAATGTTTCTGTAAAAATTAGTAAATTGTAACAAATTTCATCAAAGACAACAGAATAATTTTCAGCTTATAAAAACTCTACAATAAATGATTATTTCTTCGAAAGACGTCGATATGCACGAATAAATAATAAATATGCAATAATGCTTTTATCCATTTTAAGTGGATATTGTAAACATTAAGCTGTTTAATTTGTTTGGCTTTTATAATTTAGTTTCCGAATATTTTACTGTGAAATTCCATTTAGTAAACAGAAACAAAGACAAGCTATTAGTTATAAACAGGACAATAGAATAATTTCTACGTAAATTGAGTGAAAATACAAAAAAAAACGAATTATATCAAAGATGGAGACAAACAAGCTTACATCCCCAGAACAGAGCTTATAATTTGTTGTTATTTTCAGCCTGTTTCTACTTTGACTGTTTTTTATTGGTAAAAAGTTAATGTTTTAAGATGTTTTTAGTGAAGAAACATAAAAGTATCGAAATATAATATTCACACACACAAAAATATTCATGTATGTCGACATTAGAAATTTGAAATCAATTATAGAATGTCCTGGATAGAGATGTCGTGTGATTGTCTGTTTCTTCTGTCTTCTTTTGTTTTTCTACGTGAAAATAAGATATCTTTTATAACTATTGATAATATAAACATTTTGTTTCTTTATATATTACCTTCAATTACAGCTGCAAACTTTAACACATGGAGCATGTGAGAAAGTATTATTGTATAGATTATTACATTTTTATGAATACACCTGAGACTCGTGACAATATAGGCCTATATTAACCTACTTTAAGTGCCAATATTTTATTTAGAATCATTTTAAACGTTATTATTACATCAAATTATGAAATGGAATGTTCCAAGTATAGGAGTAAGAGGGAGGGGAAAGAAGCCATGCGTGGGGAAAAAATGAGTTTTTATCTAAATTATAATAAAATTTACTTATATTTACGATAAATATCGATAATTTTCTTTTGGAGAAATGTATCTTGATAAAATTAATTATCTATATGAATGAAACTTTCAATAATACATTAGTTACAATGACTGACGTTCCTTTCTTACCCTTTCTGTAGTATGTCTTATTATTAAACATAGTTTTCTAGATTATAGCATAATAATGTGTAAAAAAAAGGAAAATTCTGTTAATTTGTAAACGCAAATACTATCACATAACAAGCATACTGTATCCTCTGTATATTTAAAGTCAGTTATTCGCGATTGAATTTTTCTAGATAAGCCTGTTTAATCCGTAATTTATTTGACAGAAAGAAATTGTTTATGGCCGTATTTCATTTATATAATGTTTTTCTCGTGATATTATTTCTAATATCGGAAAAAAATATACATTTCTAATATGGACATACATCAATATTTTTAATTCTGAATATTATATTTCGATACTTTTATTTTTCTTCACTAACAACAAAGTACTTTTATTTTAAAAAAATAAGTTTTTACCAACATAAAACAGTCAAAGTAGGAACAGGCTGGAATTGACAACAAATTATAAGCTCTGTTCTAGGGATGTAAGCTTGTTTGTCCCCATCTTTGATATAATTCGTTTTTTTCTGTATTTTCACTCAATTTACGTAAAAATTATTCTATTGTCCTGTTTATAACTAATAGCTTGTCTTTGTTTCTGTTTACTAAATGGAATTTCACAGTAAAATATTCGGAAACTAAATTATAAAAGCCAAACAAATTAAATAGCTTAATGTTTACAATATCCACTTAAAATGGATAAAAGCATTATTGCATATTTATTATTTATTCGTGCATATCGACGTCTTTCGAAGAAATAATCATTTATTGTAGAGTTTTTATAAGCTGAAAATTATTCTGTTGTCTTTGATGAAATTTGTTACAATTTACTAATTTTTACAGAAACATTAAATTTTAAACGATGACATTAGTTAAAATGTATTAATTTGTACACAAACATTAAATTTAAGGCGTATTTCTTGGTGATCACGTGACCGAAAGCTATTTTTATCTTGGCGGGAATTTTTCCACAGTGATCTTTGTCATATCTAATTTGCATATTAATGATAGTACATTACTAATCTTTATTAAACAGATCTAGACATTTTATATTATTTAAATTTGGCTGGATTAGTAAAATAATTATATAAAAATTTTCAGTATTTTGCAGGAAACTTCAATCCAGATGACGTAAGAGTCATCCATGGTTCGCGGGAGAATTTGCGCGATGATCTTTTTTATATCTAATTTGCATAATTATAATGGAAAATTATTATGGATTCTGTTTCTCGTTTTTTCGAAGTTCACTGCGATAATTTTTTATTACGTGGATTCATACATTTTGCGTTGATTGCAATGGATATTTTAAGGCATAAAGTTTACTGTGAATTATTTCTAAATTCAGAAAGAAAAGTTGAAAATCATTTATTTTTCGACAATTTGAGAGAACTGATCTTTGTTTGGATGTAAATGAAGGCATGTAAATTTATTTGTGCATATAATTATCTAGTTCTAATTTCGAAACATTTATGGCATTTAGTGTTTATAAGCGTGTTATTTAGACATGTCTACCAATTTAGTGCTAAAACGTAGAACTACGTCAAAGAAGAATACAAACTTTAATTAGCAAGTAGTATCTTTATTAGAAAACTTATTTGTTGGTAGATTTTTTTACATTTAAAGTGTAATTAGATGAAACTAAATGGATGTGAACATAGAAAGTTGAATATGGCAAGAGTAATAGATAAAACTATTATTACATATTACTCGATCAGAAAAATTTATACTTGAAAAATTTTGTTTTGATAATTATTGCCTAGGGTTTATGTCGAAAATATTTTTCAGTTATATTTGTAATTACAGTTAATTCGAATAGTAATGGCGCTTAAATATTTATAGAATTAATTGAAGTTTTCGAATTTTGTTTTGAGGAAACTGAGGAAGGCAAGAGTATCTACAGTTGTATAATGAACTGAATTTAAGTAAATTAGGTGACTTTGTATGTTTCGATGTAGTTTTTTATAATATTACGATATACGAACTTTCGATTTTGTAAATTGTATTATACTAAAAAATAAAGTTTTTCGTTATTCTCCTACTTAATGATGTATTTATAATGTTTCTGAACTAAATAATACTTATTAAATTGAAATCCGAGCATTACAAATTACTATGAATATTAGAGAAGACCGTTTTACTATAAACTACTATGTTTTACTACAGCTTACTCCAATGTTGATTCTACGAAAAGTATGTCAGACAAGGACCGTTAGACTAATGACGTAGGCTGTTTACTTTTTCCGGTTGCATCGGTGCACTTCCGATAGCGTCATTTACAGAAGTCACGCCTACTTTTTTCTGACGCGAGCCAATTAGGAATATTAATTTTTTTAACCAATCAGATGACGGCGAGAGATTTAAATTCGATTTATGTCGATAGATGGCCGTCTAAAATTTCATATTTATTTTAATTTTCTCTCTTTTATTGTAATTTCTCGAGAACTAAAGGATATTCCAAAACAAAGTTGGAGAACCCAACTACTCGTGAAAATTCTACGACTTCACGAAATGGTCCAGGTATTTTATAAGAATTTTTTAACGACTATAGTCGTCCTTCACCACTGCCACTCGATCGTCTTGGACGACTATTCTCGTCCTTCACTGTTAAGAGGTTAAGTATGTTTACAGTTATTCACTGACTTTTTGTTGTGTAGTGAAAAAATTCTGCACATTCAATCTGAATCACAAAAAACGAAACCTTCAGACTTCGGGATAAAATTTCATTAGTGATAGTTCCACCAAATAAAAATAAAATCACCATAAGGTGTTCATGAACATGTAGAGATATCAAACAGCCTAATTAAAAGAGAACAAATTATTTTAAGTGATATTTACAGTTTAAGAAACATTTATAAAAGTCGTCTTTTATAATACAAATGATCTTGGCCAGAAGGCTGAGCGTTCAAGGTGGCAGCCTGCCGCTCTAGGAGACCCGGATTCGAATACGGACAAATCGAAAATAATTTCCATATATTTTTCGAGAGTTGTCCAATCGGATATGTCGGGCCCGTCTTTCTCCATCTGGTTTCCCCTTTGCGAGCCTGGCCGAACCACTAATTGTCGTACTGAAAAGAACCCCTCTTAGTGCTCGCAGCGTAGATAGAGCTAAGAAAAAAGGTACAAAAGATCCACATTATGTAAAATAAGAGGTCTTACAGATTACTTATTGATTGCAGATTACAGTCTTACTTATTGACATTGATTCTTCCAGTACTGAAATCATTTTCTTTTTATATTCATCGCGTTGAAAAATCTGTATCAACTAATAAATTTTTCCTCGAGTTTTTACTTTTCCAAATTTATAAACAGTTTTACGACAAATTTCGAAAAATATTTGCGATTGCTGAAGCGCTATAACGATCATTTTACTGAACGTTCCGAAAACTCAAAAATACTTGTAGAACAAAATTAAAGCTCAGGTTAATTATTTTTACTTCATTTTCATTGTTTTCATTATTTTCAAACACTTTTTGAATAAACATTTTATATGAAATGTAATATATTTATTTATTTAAACATTTAGCATTTATGCATTTTTTGCAGCTACAGAGATAGACGACGCCTTTGTGATAGTAGCGAATTGGAGAATTACGAATGTTCAAGATAGCGTACAAGCACGAATGGAGAAAACGTATTCCAAATCTGCAGTTTCTATAACCATAACTACTTTAACAAATATATTATCTTTTTGCATAGCGATGACAGCAGAATTTCCTGGCGTGAGGATCTTCTCTTATTATGCTACTACTTGCGTGTGCTTCACTTATCTGTACCAGATTATGTTTTTTGGATCGTGTCTAGCTCTTAGTGGATACAGAGAAGAGAAATCATTAAATGCATTTACATTTAAAGTTGTGAAAGGTAAAGTCTTTTTTTACATTGATCAGATTAAAAGTAATTTACATATAGAAGTTTCCGATTTCAGTCGTTATAATTTACACGAACTGAAACATTTCTCCAAAATAAATGTTTCAATAAACATATTTAATACGTTTTGTTTGTGTTCAATTTATATAAATGAAAATATAAATAAAAATAATAAAATAAGAATTTGTTTTTAGTGAACGAAACTAAATAGTGTATAATGTTTCGTTTAATTTTCTTCTACAATTTATTATAAAATGGAAAAAAAAAGATTTATCTTTATATATGTAAGAATATTAAACGAACGTCATTCATTTGTTATTTCTCAAATTTATTACATCGATTTATTACAAACAAAAATAAGCAATCTTTTTTCCTTCTTCATTATTTTTTTATGTTCATTAATTATGTAATTATTTATCAAGAGAATGTTCATTTTTTATATATTAAAATACATATTTATGAATTATATATTAATTGCTTAGTTACATAATTTTTCGATGAAAACGACTGAGATTCAGTTTACAAACCTTTTAGTAGCTATTTTTCTGCACTTTCATCAAACATAAAAATTCCATGGGGGTATTTTCAAATGCACAGAAATTTAATAATTGGTGTGATGTTGAATGAAAACGAATACTTACGTAGGAATTTTATTTTCCCAGCTCTGTTTATATGTAACAGAGTGATAGTATGGCGATCTGTCAAAAAATGACCTATCAAGGTTTTAAATTTCTGGACTCGGGGGATCTTGAAACGTCGAGAAATGCAAAAACATTTGTGGGTTTTTTCTGCTTGTATGGATTTTAATGTATGTTTGGAGCACGATTAAGTTTACTCTCTTCGAACCTTGATAACTCTCGTTTTTATGTCTGAAATTTCTACAATTTTGTATGGAGGTTTGGATATTAGGAGGTCTGAAGCTTTAAATCTTGGTGGTTAAAGATCGATTTACAACGGACTGCACCAATTGTGAAAGTTTACCAGATATCACTAATGGTTATACTTTCGTTTAAATTCAATTTACTTTTTAATCTGTTATTTTAATAATTTCCCAGTATTTATATAATTTCCTTTTAATAATTTTTTTTTTCGAAAATTTTAACTATAATTAGTAAGATTTTGCATCCTTCCTCTAGACAAAGTATGACAACTGCTGAATTGGTATAGTTATGTTACCGGCAAAACCTGCTTTTACGCAAAATTAGTTCGGCTTAAGGAAAGCTAGTTCGGCGTAAGCGTGTCAAGCCAAACTAGTGTAGTATTATTATTCAAGTATATTAATGGTTAGATATATTAATAGTTAAACTAAAATTAAAAAGCAATCAATTAGATGAATAATATTTATTCAAACATAGACTACTTAATTATTAAAAAAATGGGGTTCGTGTTACCGTAGATACCGAAGGTGGTGGCTGATCTTCGATTTCAGCAATGAGAAGACAGAGAACAGTGGTGGCACACATTCTAACCTAACCTAACCTATTCTAATAATTTGGTTGCTAATAATTATGGTAATTTATTAGAATAAGTTAGTTAAGGTTAGAACGTGCGTCCCCACTGTTCTCTGTCTTTTCATCGCTGGAATCGAAACGAGCCACCATAGGGTAACATTAACCAAAAACGGTATTGATTACAAGTGACACAACACTTGTACCAGACTATAAAATAAAAATAAGCTAATCAGTACTTATCAATTTGTATTTTTTTATTAAGCCATGAACTTTTAAAGGTAATTAATTTCGATAATATTTTCAAAAATTCAAACGAAATAATAAAAACAATTTTTAAAATCAAACTAAAATTACAAATAAACTTATTTGTGTTTTATAATGAACTTAAATTAACCATTATAGTTGAATAATAATTCTAAACTAGTTTGGCCTGACACGCTTACTTCAAACTACTTTGGCGTAAAATCGAGTTTTCCCGGTAACAGTTATATTTAATTAAGCGTATATGTTCTCTTGTTCTAATTTTCAGTATTGATATTTTGGTTGGCAACTGCAGGATATTCTATACATAATATTGTTTTCTTGCATCATATCAATTTTTGTATGAATGATTTCTTTGCTTTTTAGCAAGTTTCAACATTATTATACTAGAGCAAAGGTAATACTTATGGTTTGAATGAAATTAACGATGACGATAACAACCTAAGTCAATATTTGTTTTAATTAAAGATTTCATATAAATATAAATTTTTAATGCAGATGAATCACCCGTAGATAATTTCTTTTCTTTGATGAAAGTGAAGAACTATTCATAAAAAAACATTACAAAAAATATAAAACAAAGATGTCGTGTCGTGAAAAAATGTAAGTAGAGAATTAATATGAACTGTAAAAGTTAAAATTTTTTTAATACATATTAATATACATAAAAAGTTTAACATAGAAATCACACTGAAGAATGGAACAAAATTCGCCAAACATCTTAATAAAATAACTATGAAACGAAAATAAAACCAAAATGCAATTTTTATTGGATTAATGTTCATTCTTGTTGAAATACGTTCAAAACAAACAATATGGTACCGAAAATGAAAAAGTATTATCAAACTTTTTAAAAGTTTAGTTTTTTCAAAGCATTATATATTTCATTTGTTAATAGAAATAAATGATATTCTGTAGTAATAATGTTACGTACTAAACTAAACTAGGTATTTCTTTTTATACGTATCAAAATATTTTACTTCAATTAAATATGCTACATATAAAAACTTCTTTCTACACTATAATTGTGTTCTACGATTCTACTTATTTGACATTTGTTATTTTCAGAAAAATTCAATCAAGAGAACTCAAGTGAGAAAAATGAACTTAACTTTTATGAACTTCTTTAGAAAATATTTCGCCGAATTTCTTTGTTATCCCTTCACCAAAGTATTGGTTATAATTTTGTATATAATTAACCTTACAATAGGTATTTGGGGAGTAACATTTCTACATGAAGGATTAAATGCTATTAGGTTTTATCCAAAAGATTCTAAAATTACAGAAGGATATCGAATGTTTTATGACAATTTTACTGAATTTGCATTTCCTATTCATGTTGTAATTAACAAAACATTAGATTATTCTCAGGTAGAAGTTCAGAATTCCATTGAAAATTTAATGATAAATCTCAGATCTCACCCAAACGTCGCCGGATCGGAATTCGAATTCTCCTGGTTGAAATATTACAAAGAATTTCAGAATCATCCAGTATCAAAATTCGCCTTGAGAGGTTATGATATGACACGAAAACAAGATTTCATTGACGGCCTTCGCAATGTCTTCTTGAGAATCAAAGCAGCTAGACAATTTCTAAGTGATATAGTTTTTAACAACAATTACACAGACATTATATGCAGTCGATTTTTCGTATTAACAAAGAATATTACCCAGGGACAGACTGAGCGTACAGTAATTACAGATGTGTGGAAAATTTCAGAACAATCAGATTTACCAATTATTACTTATTCCTATTTTTCTCCATCGATAGAACAAAGTATTATCACCAAACAAATTACCCTTCAGTTATTTTGGTTAACAGCTGTTCTACTATTTATTGTTTTTATTTCGTTCGTTCCAAACGTTATTTGTGCAATAATTGTTGCAATAGCTGTTGTTTCAATAATTGTCGAAACCGTTGGATACATGTCGTTGTGGGCTGTTAACCTTGACGTTTTCTCAATGATGATCATAATACTTTGTAACGGATTTTGCGTTAATTATCCGACTCACATGTCTTATGCTTTTCTGACTTCGTCACATTCCGATTCGAAAGAAAAGCTTAAGGAATCGCTTTATCACGTTGGTTTTCCCATACTGCAAGGTTCGATGTCAACAATTATCGTATCACTAGTATTTCTGTATAACAATATGTATGCATACATAACATTCGTAAAAATCATTGTTATTATATCTGTACAAACGTTTTTCCATGCTGTGGCTATTATTCCTGTATTTCTTAGCATACTATCTTACTTATTTGAAAAGAAATTTAAGATTAATTGTTTTGATAATGTTAAAAATGAAAATAATTCTGTTCGGAATGTTGAGAATTCAGAGTAAGAGTATGAAAGGGAATTGTTTTAAGTAGTGCTAAAGTCGCTATAGAAACCAATGAGATAAATACGTTTTTGTGTTTTTTAAATCCAAAACGTTATTATAATCACCTTTTCAAAAATATCATCAAAATGCCTCTTAGTAAGTTTTTTTATGGAGAAGAACGAATTTCAGGAATTTTTTTTGTGGGTGTTTTTTTTTTGCCTTTTTTTTGTTATTTACTAGTGATGTAACGAATATTCGGTTACTACCCGTTATTCGGCCTATTCGGCCTATTTTTCGCTATTCGGCCGAATGCCGAATATTTAAATCACTATTCGGCCGAATACCGAATATTTAAATCACTATTTTGCCGAATACCGAATACCTAAAAACAGGAGTAAGAAATAACAAAAACACAGTAAATTAATCATTTTGGAAACTTTTATTAATGCTAAACATTAAATTATAATTATTAAAGTTAATAAGAAATAGCGTCGAACTCTAGTAAATTATTTCGTAATTAAAATAATATTATAGCCTTTATCTAGCCCGATATCTTATGGCATTGATGGCATGTAGGTTAGAATGTATCGGGCATTAGTGTTATTGTTTAGTTAATTATGTTTAATTATGTTTAGTTAATTGTTTAGTTAATTATTATATTCGTATTCCCGTATATTTTAATATTTTTTACGATATTTTAAAATGATTTACGAAACGTTTTATTAAAACTTATCGTATTTAATGAAAGAATTATTTATTTCTAGAAGACGAGTAACTAATATATAATTTATTTTATATATAAAGCAAAGAATGAGCATTTCTCATTATATACAAAAGATAACATTTGAAATTATGTTAAATTTTAAAAATATTGACAAAAACAATAGCAACAAAATATCACAAAACTTTACAAATAGAAACTCCCAATAATATATTTGAACTGTTCCACAACTGGAGAGAAACTAGACCATACGTCCCCACTAAAGTATATATATCCTCAGGGTACTATTCAGTCTACAAATGCGTAGTAAAAACAAAATTTTAGTGTTTAATTAAAGAGTTAAAATGATCGATTGCAAATAAAATAACATAAGTTATAACTTACATCTAAATACCAACAACTGCCGAATCATATCGGGCTATTTACGGCTATTACATAAATTATAAACCGATTTGGTACTAGAGGTAAACGTTAGGCTCCATCTCATATTAAGTTTAATAATTATAATTTAATTAATTAATTTAAATAATTTAGATCTAATGGAAGGACCTAGGACCTAATGGACCTAAAAATCGTAGTGACAGCGGGCCAATAGAGAGCACGGTGCGCGATCTTTGCCATAATGCATTTTGCGCGCCAATTTTTGTACGTGCGTTAATCAAGCCGAATAGTTTGGCCGAATATTCGGCGGTTCGGCAACGCTCCTAGCCGAATATTCGGTATTCGGTTGAGGCCGAATATACTATTCGTTACATCACTATTATTTACCTGTAAGTCTGATGGCACAAAAATTACCATAATATCGTTCAATTTAATCTTTGTAATAGCTATTTCGAATTTTCTATCATCTTGAAAGACTTATTAAAGTGCAGTTTTTATTTGGAAAGTAGATTGTGATTTTTTAAAACCAATATTTGTATTTGGGAATGAAATGTTACGTTTCAACAGTTAGTTTTATTCAGGATAACGATTGTCAATTAGAATTTAATGTAAGTATACTTTTGAAAAACAAAAATACCTGAGATAAAACTATCTAATCAAAGACATTTCTATTCTTTTGTCTTTGAGTTTACTTTTTATTTATGAAATAAAGTTAGTGGAAATGTATGATATCATCGATGCCTGCTTACTACTGTCATGGGTCGGGATGCATAACATACGGAATGACGCAGTAAGGATTTACTCTAATGTCAAATTTTTGCATGTTTAAATTATAACAATAAAGTTATTTTGTATGCATAAATGTACAAAGTGAAACTGATAATTTGAGGTCGTTACAAACGTTATTCAAAGTAATTCTTAATACATCTACTGCTCTGATATCTTAACTAATAAGAATGATTTCGAAGAAATGTTTCTAATTCGGTTTACGGTAAATTCAACATTTTACGGTCTGCCATTTTTTCATAATATTTTCCATTTTGTTCTGCATGACCTTTCTGATTGTATTAGGAATTTGATTTGCTTCCTTCATATCTTCTAATCTGCTCTGTTATCATGTACTGTACGTATTCTATTTGAGGGTTTCGGCCAGATTTGAAATTATATTATGTTCTTTTAGTCCAGGCATGGCCAACATACGGCCCGCGGGCCTGATCCGGCCCAATTAATGAATTTATGCGGCCCGCGATTAATCTTTCAATATTAGGTACTTAACTTCCAATAATTGGTCGAATAAATTTGCGATACTTATTCATTTTTTAAAAAATTCCATTGTAGAGATTTATAACTTTTGTACTCATCTGTGTATTAGTGCCAAAAAAAGATAAATTTAAAATATAAATATTTATTATTAAATAATGTATGTTAGACAGTGATTCAAGATATACACGTAATATTCAATTTAACTTGGAAATTCGTGTACTTTGACAAAAGTATAATATTAATATTTAAACATTCATTTACTTAAATGAATTGTTTTTGTACTTAACATTTTTTTAATTGTAATATTTCGTTCGGCCCGTAAAAAAGTTTTCTTTCCAATTCGGCCCGGAAGCAAAAACTGTTGGCCACGCCTGTTTTAGTCTACATGTACACTACTACAATACAGATATGATCTTCTAACGAGCGTTTGACTTAGAGAAAAGCAATGCATAAATTACATACTCCAGATAGTAAACACCAATAGCAACTTTTAAACGTTACATTCTATAAATTGTAAAAGCCCTTTAGATTCCTTTTACGTAAAAGAATAAATGTATATATTTCATATTATTTTTATGTAAAGTCTGTTTTTTAATCAGAAGCTAGACAGCAGTTCCATATACTGTTACCATCTATACTTATGTTAATTAGTTCAGTTCATCGCTAATATAAATAAACGTTTTTGTTGCTTAAACACTATGTTGTGTGATTAATCGATGACATGGCATTTCATCATTTTTATTTTAGTTGGTATGAGTATACGTTACACGTTTCGGGCGTAACATGCTCTTTTTCAGTTAACTAAAACATTATAAAAACTCACACTGTACATAAAAACTAATAAATACCTATAAATGCTTCAGATGTTTTACAAGAAATATTTCAAAATCACAATTTTTTCAAACCGGCTCCATTGAATGAGTGCATGATATGCATATACGACTTACACATTTTCTATTATTCATTTATTTCTATTATTTCTATTATTGTATATTCATTTGAACAAATGTTTAAAATCGAAAATATAGTACTAATCATTACAATACGTTGATTGACATAATCCGTATATATACGCTATTAACATACTGTACTTTCGCTTATTCCTTTGTTTTGTTTGTTTTTTTTTTGTTTTTTGTTTTTTTGAGCTAATAAAAATAATGCTTTTGAAGGGAAAGGATACCGCCAGTACGAAACTTTACGTTTATTTATTAAATAGATGAACGTAAAGTTTCGTACTGGCGGTTTCGTATAAGCGAAGGTAAGTTAATAGCGTATATATATAAGGATTATGTCAATCAACATATCGTAATGATGAGTACTATATTTGCGATTTTAAACATTTGTTCAAATAGATATACAATAATAGAAAATGTGTAAGTCATATATGCATATCATGTACTCATCCAACGGAGCCGATTTAAAAAAATTGTGATTTTCAGGTGTCTTGTAATACATCTGAATCATTTATATGTATTTATTAAATTTTATGTACAGTGTAAGATTTTATAATGCATTAAACAGGAAGAACACAATGCCAATAAATAGTAAAATTTCCAGAGGCTGAAATTCGAAATATATATGAATTACGAGGGGCTGGAAAGTTTCAGAGAAATGGCAACGATAATTAGTGTTTGTAACCACTAACATAGATGTAGTACATTTTATTATAGTATTAAAATTTGTTAAGTATATTATAATATGTTTAACATAATGTCAAGTATCAATTTGATTTGGCTCTATGGTATTGTTGTAATGTTAAATAACGTAAAGAAATACGTTATATAAAATATGTACCTATTATATTTGGAATTCTTTGAATTAATAAATAATATTTCTGCAAATAAAAATATTACGTTTATATGTATTTTCAGTATTCGCGAGCACCATCGGTTTGTCATATTTCGCGGACAAGAGAATTGAATTGTTGTTTATCTCTAAATGTATACATTCCTATAATTTCTTAAGAATTCAGTTTTAATTTTGTAAATAAAATAATAACTTTTCAGTTTAAAAATAATCACTTCACAGTCTTATTGTTGATGTTTGATTAGTCCTAAATATTCAAACAAAACGATAGCATTAGAAAAGGAGGACTAGGTGTGAGAACTGAGGGGATAGAGCAGCAAACTCTAAACTCCGCTTACCGGCAACGGAATGGTAAGTCCTGTCACTGCGTCAATATAAAAGGACTAGGAAGGCTATGTAGAGAGGTCCGTGAGGTCGTCGATAAGATGTCGGCGATACGCGAATAATCAACCATTTAAATAACGATACAAATTTAATATACTAGAACAAGATTACAGCAAGAGGAACGTATATAAATATAAGGCATTTGGAGACTATTCGACCCGACATGCTCCAACGGGGTACTAAATTCCTGAGCGCGATCAAATCTATCTTAAATGTAAATCGGGTAAAGGGCCTAAAACCACAAAGAAAAAAAAAATGTAAATTAGCAGGAAAGAGAAAGTTTACAACCCTTTAGCTAAAATACCTCTGAGAAACAATCACTCTCTCGAGATCCTAATTTCTCACCCACTTTTCGCGATCTACGATCGAGGGGACGTGTTAATTTGGTTTGGAAATGCGAAAATTAAATCGTCTCACACCCCGTTCCTTTCTTTAAGGAGTTCTGTCTGCACTGTTCTAAAGACGTATCTGTTTGTGCTCAGTGATTTTTGGATAAAACCAACGGAACTTTTACTCTTGCGAACTACCCAATTATACCATCATGTTCAAGAGCTAACTCTGGTTCATTTGATTTCAAATTTATGTCTCTAGCTAAATTAGGGGAGAGTAAATTAAATTTAAACGTAGCGTTTTTTGATCGGATTTAGCGGAGGAAACTAAATTATCAGGTGGTAGCACTAAGGGGTTTAGTGCACGGTCATTCATTATATCGGTACCTAAAATTGGGTAGGAGTAGTTAAAGTTTTGAGTGAGTAATAAGGATTTAAATTCTTTAGTATTAGAGTTAACGGAAACATTTAAAATTTTTTCTGTTCATAATGGACTTTAACGGCCACTAACGAACTTTTTAACGGTCGTTTTTATTCACTGAAAAACTTCCTTTTTTGTATAGATATAATTAAGTTAAACTAGATTTGTACTTAAAAGCGCATTTTTGTTATTTATTAATTAATTAAGTTCTCGTTTGTTTTGTGATTTCGCTGTAGGATTACCTTCTGGATTGAAATGAGGGTAGCTCGCGTTACTTACTACTACTTTTGTGGGTGATTGATGATGACGTGTAGTTCCTCGAACTTTCTTGACGAGGCGTTCAAGCTCCTCGATGAACTTAAGGGTTATTTTGCTAGAAATAGCAGTGTGAAGTTGAGATAAGCAGTCCCTTCGCGGTTTATAACTGTCGAGTTTCAGCGATTGATTGATCTACCGAGTTCCACGGTGCCAACTTGTTCTGTTCCTGATCCAATTGACACTACGTTGGATTCGGTTGTCACCAAGGATAATCTCGCTGGCGCGTTTGCTGCACATGCAGAGAGAACTGAGGTTGTTTTCTCTGAGCTGATGGAAGCCGTTTGTGTAGTGCAGAAGGTTGTGCTGACTTCTGGGCTGGTGGTATCTGGGACACCTGCTGCCGTATTCTGGTCACTTATCTCTTGTCTCTTCTTTCACCGACGAATGACGTCAAAACAAGAGATTTTTTGAAATTTCTTTTTCTTCTTTTATTACTTATTAGTAATGCTAAGTTCCCAAATATATACGAATGGTGGCAATACAGGGTGTAGGTGTATATTTAATTAAGCGCCAACTTTTTGAAGTGTTATTAGTACTTTAAAAGTTAAAGATTTTTTAAAATTATAATTGATTATTAAAAATTCTATTTTATATTTCTGGTGTGTTAAATAAAGTGTAAAAAGTATTTTATGATTATATTTTTCCTTATCTTTCTTTTCTGAATTACACAAATTGTAACAAAAGTTCTGGGGTCAACAGTGACCTCACCTCACGGGTTAAGGGTTAACTATGTAAGTAAGATTAACATCATATTCGATAGTTCAGTAATTGATGTAGGATAATTTTTAAAAAATGGAATCAGTGTAGGTACTGGAAAAAAATCAGAAGCGTTTTCTCTCTCCAAATATTTTCTCGAAATATTGAACTCTCTCTCTTCTCTAATACGATTGTACGACACGAGTATCATCGAGTCATCCATATTCGATATAACGAAATCGAGGCGAAAAAAGACGATAGACCAGTCGAAAGGCAAACAACGCTTGTCTTTGATAAACGAAAGAAGAGAAGAGAGAAAAAGTTGTCTAGAATCGCGTTTAGAGAGACGCGATGATCTCTCGAGACGTAAACAAATGATGAGACAATCAGCAACCGTCTTGTGAGAGATGACAGACAACAGACAATGATCAGAATATGGCCCCTAGGCTTTATAGTGACGCTGTTAAATGTCACTATAAAGCCCAGGTGTTCTATCTATGCTCTATCCTTAGATTCGGTTTCGATGCCCACGAAGTCTTGTCTCACTGTACTGATGTATAGTAACCCTGAGTCTAACAATTCCGAGCTTACCAGAAAAGTCCTAACTTCTGGAATCAATTTGCACTGCTTAAAATTAAGTATTAAAAAAGGAGGGGTTGCTGTTGATTTGGGGTGTAGTGCAAATGTGCGGATTTTATGTAATGCTGTTTCTGAGATTTCCGGTTTACGTTCAGTTATCCCGAAAATGAAACGCCCACTAATCAAGATTATCTCGGTACCTAAATCCATTGAAAGAGCAACTCTTAGATGCCATTTATAAGCAGAACAGCCGGATTGCCGAGATATATTCCAAAGAAGCATTTCTGGAGTAGATTAGGATGTGCTTCTCAATTGGACAGCATAGAACTACTCTCGTTCCTTGGGTTGCAGAGGTCTCTCTGGACCTCAGGTGTTTCTTCCTCAAAGAGGAGAAAGTGAACCTGCAGTGGACTAGGTGTAGTTTCGCAGACTTCCTCCCATCGAATCAATGATTAAAATGCCTATAATTTGGGCAATTCACCAAGAATTGTGATTCAGAAGATCGTATATGTAGTCAGTGTGGAGGCAATCATGCCTTCAAAGATTGCAAAAAGTAAACAGAAACTCCAAAATGTATGAACTGCATTAGAGACATAATAGAAAAATAGATCATAATACGATCGATAAAGACTGCCCTGCCTTTATTCGATCAAGAACATAGCTCCTTGCCAGACTAGACTATGGCATTTAACAGAAATACTGATATTTGCCGTAGGAACTCTCAACTACGCATTGTACAGATTAATTTGGAACATGCATCTCTGCCAGCTCTTAGCTCTGACAGGAGATTAACAACCATGATATTGCTCTAGTGCAGGAACCCTATTGTTGCTAGAATAAGGTAGCTTGCTCCAGCAATAAAAACAGTATCATTCAAAAAGCCAGAATAAATGACCATGGGCTGCATTGTTACTATTCCTACCTTGGCCGTTATCTCCCACCCAAAGTTCTGTTCATCTATCCTCATATGTATTGAGGTCTGCCTTCCTTATTTACTCATTATCATCTTCATCGTCTATTGCTCGAGTATATCAGATATCCATGAAACCATCTGGAACTTGGAGTCGGTTGTAACTCATTTCAGTAACCATAGCTATTTAATTTCGAGTGATTTTAATTCACATTCACCTACTTGGGGGGGGGACGATTACAGAGACAGCAGGAGTAAGACTTCATTGCTGCACATGGCCTTCTGCTGGTCAATTACCCAGACTGTCCACCAACCTTTCGTCATCTAAGGTCACACCTGGATTGATCTGAACATCTGTTGCAAAGGTCTCTGCTCTGTTATTTAGGATTGGCAGGTAGGCATTTTTGATTGCCTCTCTAACCACGAATGTATAACCTATAGCCTAGGCTGCAATAATCTGCAGGATGCAGAAGCTTCGAACAATAAGAATGCTTTCAATACCAAGGCAGATGACATGCAAATTTCAGGACAATACGTATACAGCGGATCAGCAAACCTTCACCTGGAATTGTATCACATACTGAAGCTAAGTCCCGTATTGAGTCAGCTATTTTCCAAATCTCCTCTGCATGCATGGAATCCATTCTCAAGAGGAAGAAAAAAACGGGTAACTCCATGCAGGATTTCAGATTTATCTTTTATGCAGCAGAACGATAGACTGCACAGAGTATTTCAGAGATGTCTTGATCAAAGGAGGGAGGAACTGTGTATGCAGTACCTCTCTTACCATAGATTGTAAAAGGAGGCCATTGAAAACGCAAAACTAGATTCTTGAAAGTCCTTCTCACCTGGTGCAGGCACAGACCCATGGGGGTTTATATATAAGCTTTCTGTAAACAAACTGAATACTCGTAATTTTCTTAGTAGCAACATTGACAATCCTACCAGGCTTGAGGCTACAGTTTCTGGCCTTTTTGATTATCTCTGCCCTTCTGACACTCTCGCGGAGAAACACTCCCGAGCAGTCTGCAATCAGAATATGCAGGAATTATAGTGAGCTCTCGGAGAATGACCCACCTTTTACTTTTTCTGAGGTCAATGACTCGCTAACAATATGAAAACTTGCCCAGATCTACTTTTCAATGTTCTCAACTTGTGCCTCAAGTTTGGTATCTTTTTCCAGCCGTGGAAAAAGGCTCTTTTTGTTTTAATACTGAAAAGTCAGGGCTAATAACTCGACATTCAAAACATGCGAAATATCTCCTTGCTATTAATTTTGTGGAAAATCTTAGATAAACTCCTTTCTAATCGCATTTATTGCTTTTGGTAGTCCAAAGGACTGTTCCATGAAGTCCAATATGGTTTCCGGTGCCAGCATGGCTGTTGACACATTGATGGACGTAGTTGAACACATCAAACACCTGCTAGGAAACCAGAAGTTTGACTTTGGCCTCAGCCTAGATCTGAGAAATGCATTCAATTCGGCCTGGTTGCCGCAAATTTATGCAGATTGGGTGAGTGCAATTGTCCAGCTGACTTATTCCATTTTGCTGCTAATTACTTTGAAAATAGAAAAGCAATTATCTCTCTGGGCATCTTTAATTTACACATAAGCTACAATGTGGCTCTCCACAGGGTCTGTTTGTGGGCCCGTGTTTTAGGATATTTTATTCGATGACTTCTTCTGTACCCACTTTCGTTACCAATGTCATGTCTATGCATGTGCAGTGATGCCTTTTTGGTTTTTCTGCCCTGTGAAGATCTTACATAAAAAAGTAGCTACTGACATTCTGAAGAAAGCGTACAACTAGGGTGTGAGAAATAAACTGTTTTAACATGACAAAGACTAAGGGAATCGTTTTCTTTCTCTCCAGACAACCCTGACCTTTACAGATGTGTAACATGTATCAGGTTTCGTAGTGAGGCCATAAAAGTTGTAAGTCATCTCACTTATTTTTGAGTTGTGATTAATCATAAACTGTTCTGGCAAGAGCATATAAAACACATTATCGAGGTTGAGGCCGAAGTTTTAAAATGCAAAAACATGTACGTCAGACGTTCAGCGCCACTTTCCTATAAGCCAAAAAGTTTGACAATGGTGTTTGGAATGACCAGCACGATTCCACTGACTTTCCAAACGCCATTGTCAAACTTCTAGGCTGACAGGAAAGCAGCGCTGAACGTCTGACCTACACGTTTTCGCGTTTAAAACTTTGGCGTCAACCTCGCTATTACTAGTCGAAGCAACTTGACCTATAATGGTCTTTTACGGGTTGCCAGGTGCAATAGAAGCCTTGGTTTTGAAGCAATTAATGCCATATATGATTGCCTGTTTTTACCAACCATCTCATACGTATCTTCTGTTCGGTGCACTGCTGCCTCTCAATTTCATAACCATTGGCTTCTGAGTCTGCACAACAGACTGCCTTATTATGACTTACCAGGTGCTATTCCACTGTTCCTGAATGCAGCCCTCCCTGCGGTGACTGAGTAGCTCCCTATCTTCCAATTTCTCCAATTTTATAGCAAACGTTTCTGTAGGAGCATGGATGTTGATATTAATATTATTTGTGTAAGAAATTTCGACTTTCCCTTTCTCAACATAAATTAATATAACATATTAAAAGTTTTCTGTTACATTTGAATGATCTGATATATATCTAAACTTATCAAAGGTTAAATATTACAAACTTTAGCATGATGAATCATCTAAGGCGTGTTACATTTGCTGGTAATATAAACGAGCTATAACGTGTTGCTACTGAATATATCGGAGGCTCTCGACATGGAAGAAATAGTTCAAAGTTTATTTGTGGGGGAAGTCTCTGGTTTCCTGTACGTTGTTTTTTCGTTGTTGTGATAATCTCTTCTTTCACCCTTATTGCTCATGGTCAGTATTCGTCTATTGGATACATATCATGGTGATGTTTCCGTTGACAATGTCTTCTGACCACGATTGAGATGACACACAAAAGTCACCAAGTCAATTCACTACACACAAAAATGTCTATGTTGTTCTTCAGACAAATTCTAGAGGTATGTTTTTATTATCCATTTTAAACAGTAAACTAAATTACTCTCTCTCTTTCTCTTTCTTTCTAATTATAACATAACTTATCGTTAGATTTACCTTGATCGGTCATTATAGCTACAATCAACTTAAAAACTATTAATAATTATGTGTGGAACCCGTTTTGCTATTATGCCCAGAATCAGATACTTAACTTATAGCAAAACTTAGTCTAACCTCATACTACTTCATAAAATCTAATTGCACGTGATCTGACATAATTTAGGGGTCATGATGCAACACCTGTGATGGAGTTGTGAGCTCAGGCCTCGGATCGGATTAATCAGCGATCCTAAATTCTCTGTTAGGAATATTTGTTTCTGTATAACATCTAATGGGTATGCGACTTCGACGTTGTTTCAGTGGTACTTCCATTATTGATACGGTTTGTACCGGGTTGGCCTTTATAGACATTATAGCTCTCTTTATTAGACTAAAAATAAACATCAGAATTTTCACTAAATTTGTAAAAATCAGTAGATTGTTTTGCATTTCTCTGTGTTATATTCAAGTCTATTTTCTTCTGAGGCATCGGGTTCTAGTTCGCTGATTTTGACATTCTTTTTTCTTCGCTTCACTTTTTATAAGATCTTCTTTCCGGTTCTGGTCGCTTTTCTTGTCTCCTGCATGAGGTGTTGATCGCACAATTCGGATTAAGTGAGATTCCTGATTCTGCTTATTGTCGACTTCACTAGAGGTCTCTGACCTTTCTGCTGTTGGGTAGGTGTGGGAGATTTACGCATTATTCTAATTATTTCTGTTTCCAGAGTCCAGCTCTCCTCTTTAGCGTTAGTCTTTTCTCGCCTTTTCCTCTTTGTCGTAGAGCGAAGGGAACAGAAATAAACTACTTTCTTATTAGGCAGTATTAATTGTTCATTTTCTAAGTCGAGAGCTACTCCTTGTTTTCGATGACGTCTTGTCCATGACATCCCTTCACAAAGGGCAGTAACATCGGATCAAGCTATTTCGCATGGCATAGAGAACTTCTGACCGCACAATTTAGCTGTTGGCACTGCCATGCCAATAGTTTGGATGGGAAATTCGTTTGAGCTTTCTAATTTTTTTCTAGTTCCAAATTTTATGCTTTGCCCTTTAATTTATTTGTCATCTCCTTTGACAAAAGCGTGTAGTTTAATTCGGGGTCTATAGCGAATTTAATAGGTAAATTGTTAACATAGAATAAAATGATAGGATTGGGCATCTGTTATTCGAATTGTTCTTTACCATATATCTTTGTCCTCCATTGAAGAGTCTGATTGGTCTCTATTCCGTTATGTTTGGATTCGTTTGATCCCTTTATTTGGCAACAGGGCGTATTTCGGCAATGTTTGCTTTGTCAGAAACTTGGGTTTGGTCTATTAATTTGGTCTTGTATAATTCGCACATTATTCCAACCTCTTTTGGTTATTTGGGTCAGTCTTCTAGTTAAGTCATCCAATCTATTTCTAAGCTCGTTTATTGCTGCAGTTAATGTTTCCTAGTTCTCGTTAGTGGGCTCGATTTCTCTTATAGGTATAATAATCGCGCGGAGTGTGCAGTAAGACTTTATATTGCCTCCTTGCAGATAGTGGCGTTAAGGGCCTCATCGAACGTGTCTGGCTCGCGTAAGATGACTCCCTGTCTTGTTTTTCGATCTAATCCATTCAAGAATTAAACTTTTAGATGCTCGTCCAACTTGCGACCTTGCACCCACTGAATTATAGCTGCCTCCACATCGTCCGATCCTAATTGTTCCATTTCTATCTCTGTGGCCAGTGACTGCAACTGCACTGCATATACGTCTGGTCATCTTCATCCCTCTTCTGGACGCAGGCATAAAATTTATTAAGACTAAATGAGTACAGAACTTGTTCAAAGCGTTCAATTGTTAGTTTCTTAAACGTATTAAAATCTTCCACATATTTTATCCACATATTTTTTTTGCACGAATTCCTGAGCTATTCCGGTCAGTCGTAATTTGGACATTGCCATTATTTGCATCTTGGTCCATGCTGCAATTTCTGCCAAGTCTGTCATGGACACGAAAAATTCTGTGATGCAGAATCCCTGTGGATTGCCTGAGTATATTGGCAATAGCGGAAAGAAACTTTTTATGTTTCCTAACACAGTCCTGGGAATTTTCTCCATGGTGAGCTAATTTGTCCCTTATCCTATAAATGGACTAAAATTTTAAAGAATGTTCTTACACTGTTCATAACTGTATATATATATTATTTTAAAGCAGATTTAATCTGTTGATTTCAATCTCATTGTGATAAAAATATTTTTAGTGCTTAAGTCATTTAAAATTAATAATGAGTATTACATCTTGTTTGTCACTGTATTTTTAAACTGCTACAAAAATAAGTAAATCAAAGTTTATTAAAAATAAAACATTTATTAACAATAAACAAAAATTTTATAAAAATCAAATTTCTTATGACAAGTAGTGTAAAGTTCCAAACTGCTTTTATGTAAAAATGAGAAATGCGAAAGATAAAAGAGAACACAAGAGCAGCTGAAACCCAAACGAACCTAGGTCACGTGCCTGCAAAGTTCCTTTTCTTGTTTTTCCTGAACAATGGTGTAAAATATGAAAACAATTTATTATAATCACAAACGATTGCAATAAGGGACTCTTCTGTAGAAAGGCTTTGAATAATGTAAAAATACATTCAAATATAAACGATTTATTTCATATTCGGTATTCGTTTATAAATTTTTTCTGAGTGCACCATCAAATGGCAGAAACGACCACTTGTAACAATAGTTTGACATAAAACAAAATGGCTTCTGTAATTTCATATTACCAACCATTATGCGTTTATACAAATAAAATTTTAGTAGTTGTAAAAACGCATGTTAACTCATGCGGTGTTGTAGTAGGTAATTGTTATGTCAATGTTTTTTTTCGAATAGTAAGCCTTTATTCCAATTTATTCGTGCCTACTTTGAATTCTCACTCAGAATGACAAACAGTGTTAAAATTTTATAATCATAAATATTTGATAATAATAATTAAGATATTTATACATAAATTTTTAAATTAACTACGTTTTTAAATGTAACGGTTATCAGAACACCATATTTTTCGTAAAATCTAATAATTTAATATTTAGTCTGTCTCCTTCATTTGAATAACATTAAACACACTATTAGGCACAGTTTTAATCCAAAAAATCCACATTATTTTAACTGGTTTACATGAGATAACTTTTTGTTATGACAATAAACTATTTTTGTCATTATACTTCATAAATTTTCTATTTGACTAAGACCTGCATTTCTAGTCTAATACTTTTATTTTTTCATTGACAAACCAGTTTTAGTTAATTTTGATGCATGGACTGTAGAACTGTCTTCTTAAAAAACAATTATTTCCACCAATTAAAGGTTCAAATAAAATTAAATTATTTTGTCTAGTGCATAGCTGCTTCTTACTTCGTATAAAAAATTTTTTCTTTATTTTTGCAAGGTTATTTTTTCTTGTATCCACTTCTTTTCAGTTACAAAAACTACACAGGAAACCAACCCAAAATCCAGCAATTAATCTTTTCATATTTGTAATTAATTTAACTTAAATTATATGCTTGCCACTAGGGTTTCTCATTTCCCGATCTTTTGCTTGTCTCGGGATTCCAGATAAAAGTGTACTGTTTCCCGGTATCCCGGGAAATCCCATGACAAAATTAATTATTTTTAAGATATACAAAATATCATGAAATCAAATGATGTTATTATTTTTCGTTTTCTAAAGTAATTTAATACGTTCTGCAACCTCCAAAATCATATTAATAATGCTGTGTAAGATATATATTAAAAATTACCTTTGAATGACATAGAAATTTTCACTAATAGAAAAAATTTATTAAAGTTTGCTGGAAACGGCATACAACAAAAAATGACTTTGAATTAAGTTGTAAATTTAAAGAAAAATGAATTTGGATCAAACTTCTAACTTACAAGGTAATTTTTGATTTTTTAAATAAAATATAATACAAAATATTGTAAATTTTTATAAGATTTTAAAAATTAAAGATGGTCAATACTCCGATCACTCAATCTAATTCTTATTTTAGTAATGAAAAGTCTCGCTACCGAGAATGCTTTTTCCGATTCAATTGATGTGATTGGAATCGTGTTTAATGCATTTAAGAGAAGACAAATATTATATGTTTTTCACCTGCATCCTGGAAGATTTCTAGTTCGTTTTTCAGATTGTAGTACTTCTTTTGTTCCCTAGTATTCTTGATTTGTCTACCTCGACTACTTTAATAGAAACATCATAGCTCAATAATTCGGCAGTTTGTTTGTCTTTAATAATCAGATTATGAAGAAAAACTTCATACTCGCTGACTTCGTACTCGTCTGTATCCTTGCTCAATTTGTACAACTTGGCGTTACGCAGTCATTGAAGCTACTGGGCATGGTTAAAAATTAAGACAGTGTGAGCACAATTATTCCAGATTTTACTGGTAAAGAATTTTGAGAGTTCTGCCACAAATAAGCTACGTATTGATTATTGACCATTTGTGACGTGCCATAACGAGCAAAAATTAAAAAAAAACTAACAAGTAGGTTTAAAATTAATAAATACAAATGTATTCTGACAGTTTATGAGTTAATGATACTTTCTATTTGCAAAATTTTTTCAACCTTAACGTAAAATAAGAAAAAAGTGAATTTTTAAGAAATTTGCGAGATTTCCCGGGATAAGAAAAATTTCCCGGGATATTTCCCGGGTTAAAAAAACAACCGTGATCCCGGAATCCAGTTTGAGAAACCCTACTTGCCACCTCAAATTAGTGGTGTTTTGCTCCCTGTACATCATACTTTTCCTATCAGATAGACATCGTGCTGATCAATAAAACTCAGGAAAAATTGTAAATTGAAATAACGTGATTTCCGCTGCAAACTGGAAGTTTAAATATACTTAATTAGGACCTCGTGCCATTAAACTTTTCAAATCTGATCTCAGCTTTGATATGTCTAATGCTGTTCTCGAGATTAAGGTACGACGGATGGACAGACCAATTCTTCTCAGTTATCCATAATTTTGTTGCTTCGTCCATACATTGGGCGCGGCAGTTTTAGAATGATTAGCTAATTATTGCAGTTATTTCTTCTAAACTCTTTTCAGCACTTTTTAATTTATATATCTTTTAATTATCAGCCTCTGTAAATTTGCGATTTCTTGGCATTGTGTCATTACTGCTTAAAACAGTTAAAGCATTAAAATTTCGAAACTTTAAAATGGCTGATGATAATAATGATATATTAGCAAATCCATTAAAAGGTTTAATAAAAATACATTTACTGTTTGTAGAGTACTATTTTTGAACATGTATATTGTACACAATTAAATTAATTTGTATTTTTATTTTATTTCTATTTTCTAATAAAATTATTGTGATACTATATCATAATAAACCAGCAATCAATTTTCTTTTGTTGTTTCATAATGTTCTTTGTAAACAGATTGGAATGAAAAAATAACTGCTTATGTGCCACATTTGTGTTTTCGTTACAACCGAAACAATAAAACGTACACCGCAAAGCTCAGTTTCCTTTTCTTAGAAAACACCCGGTATCATTCTGTAAATTTCGTTTTTAAGCTTATCGTTTCTTTGAATATTTTGGATTAGTCAAATTTCAACAATAAGGATTTAAACTATAAGGTTATTAATTATTTGATATACAAACTAAAACCGCATTCTTAAGAAATTATAGGAATGTATGCATTTAGAGATAAACCACAATACAATTCTCTTGTCCGTGTAATATGACAAACACACGGTGCACGCGAATACTGAAAATACATATAAACGTAATATATTTATTTGTAAAAATACTATTTATTAAATCAAGTAATTCAAAATATGATAGGTACATATTTTATATAATGTCTTTCTTTACATCATTTAACATTACAACAATATCATGGGGCAAAATCAAATTGATGCTTGACGTATCAACATATTATATTATACAGTAGAGAGTCGTTCTGAATTAATTGGGTTGTTCGGATAATCGGTTATTTACGAAGAAATATATTAACCTGTCCAATGTTTAAATTTTTCTCCGTTGCGTGCCGCTTCGGGTTGAATTTTCGTCGATTTTAAGCCTAACGAAAATTTTTATAATAATAATCGAGGTTATTGTATTGTTAAAAATTATTTTTTTATTTTGTACAAACAAAATAAATATATTGGATAATATAAAAACATAAAAATTATACTTTAGAAGTAAATCTAGTATCAAAAACGTTCGATTCGGCACGACACAGTCCGACTGAAAAGCGTTCGGATAACCGACAATTCGAATAACCGCGGTTCGGATGAACGACTTTCTACAATACTTAACAATTGACATAACAAATTTAAAAATTAAAATAAACTGTAGTACATTTATGTTAGTGGTTGCAAACATTAATTATGGTAGCTATTTCTCTGAAACTTTCCAAGACATCGTAATTCATATATTTTTCGAATTTCAGCCTCTGAAATTTACTATTTCTTGGCATTGCGTTCTTACTGTTTAATGCATAAAGTGTTAAGATTTCAGAAGTTTAAAATGATTGGCTGTTATAATACCGGTTGTGTATAATAACCTTACATTTAATAATCTGGTAGTAATTTTGTAATTGAAAGTTTATTCAAAATATTTCGTTTTTATTCAAAATTTATAAAAATGCGTGAATTTAAAATATAACTATTTTATAATTTATGATATTCATTTATTTTAAAATAGAATAACTTCTTAATGATTGATAAAAATCTATCAATTGCAATTAATGTTTGAGTTACATTTTAAACAGAAATTTAAACATAATTTACATATGTATTTATATTAGCGATAAACTGAACTAATTAATGTAAGTATAGATAGTAACATAGTATATGGAGCTGCTATCTAGAAACAACTGATTAAAAAACACACTTTACATGAAAATAACATTAAATATACATATTTATTCTAGACCTTTTACGTAATGAGAATCTAAATGGGTTTTACAATTTATAACATGTAACATTTAAAAGTTGCTGTTAGTATTTATTATCTAGAGTATGTAAATTTTGCATTGCTTTTTTAATTCGAACGCTCGTTAGAAGAACATATCTGTATTGTAGTAGTGTACATAATAGACTAAAAGAACATAATATGATTTCGAAATATGCCAAAACCCTGAGATAGAAAACTAATCTAATAACAAAACTAATTACAAGCTATGAAGGAAGCAAACCAAAGACTCAAAACTAAATTCTTAACACAATCAGAAAGGTCACGCAGAACAAAATGAAGAACATTATGAAAGAAATGGAAGACCGTAAAATGTTGAATTTACCGTAAACGGAATTAGAAACATTTCTTCGAAATCATTCTTATTAGTTAAGATATCAGAGCAATAAAAGTATTAAGAATTACATTGAATAACGTTGTTACGACCTCAAATTACAAGTTTCACTTTGTACATTTATGCATACAAAATAACTTTATTGTTACCATTTAAACATGCAAAAATTTGACATTAGAGTAAATAGTTACTGCGTCATTCGGCAAGTTTACGCATGCAAACCCAGTACAGTAGTAAGCAAGCATGGATGATATCATACACTTTCACTAAATTAATTTCATAAATGAAGAGAGAACTCAATGACAAAAGCATAGAAATGTCTTTCATTAGTTGGTTTTATCTGACGTATTTTAGTTTCTTAAAAATTATATTTGACATTGAATTTTAATTGAGAGTCGTTACCCTGAATAAAACCAACTGTTGAAACGTAATATTTTATTCCCAAATACCAGTATTGCTTTAATAAAATCACAATCAACTTTCCAAATTACAACGGCACTTTGATGAATCCTTCAAATTGATAGAAAATTCGAAATAGCTATTACGAAAATTAAATTATACAATATTATGGTGATTTTGGTGTCATGAAACTTATAGATAAATAACAAAAGAAAAAACGGCTATAAAATATACAAAGCAAATTCCTCGAATTCGTTCTTGTCCATAAAAGAAAAATTTACTAACAGGCATTTTAATAATAATTTTGAAAAAATAATTATAATAACGTCTTGGATATAAAAAACATAGAAACGTATTTATCCCTTACTGCTTTCTATAGCGACTTCAGCACTACTGAAAACAATTCAGTTTCATACACTTACTTTGAATTCTCAACAGTGCGAATAGAATTATATTCATTTTTAACATTATCAAAACAATTAATCTTAAATTTTTTTCCAAATAAGCAAGATAGTATGCTAAGAAATACAGGAATAATAGCCACAGCATGGAAAAACGTTTGTAGAGATATAATAACAATGATTTTTACGAATGTTATGTATACATACATATTGTTATACAGAAATACTAGTGATACGATAATTGTGGACATCGAACCTTGCAGTATGGGAAAACCAACGTGATAAAGAGATTCCTTAAGCTTTTCTTTCGAATCGGAATGTGACGAAGTCAGAAAAGCATAAGATATGTGAGTCGGATAATTAACACAGAATCCGTTACAAAGTATTATGACCATCATTGAGAAAACGTCAAGATTAACAGCCCACAACGACATGTATCCAACGGTTTCGACAATTATTGAAACAACAGCTATTGCAACAATTATTGCACAAATAACGTTTGGAACGAACGAAATAAAAACAATAAATAATAGAACGGCTGTTAACCAAAATATCCGAAGAGTAATTTGTTTGGTAATAATACTTTGTTCTATCGATGAAGTATAGCAAGAATATATAATTATTGGTAAATCTGATTGTTCTGAAATTTTCCACATATCTGTAATTACTGTACGCTCAGTCTGTCCCTGAGTAAGATTCTTTGTTAATAAGAAAAATCGACTGCATGTAATGTCTGTGTAATTGTTGTTAAAAACTATATCACTTAGAAATTGTCTGGCTGCTTTGATTCTCAAGAACACATTGCGAAGGCCGTCAATGAAATCTTGTTTTTGCGTCATATTATAACCTCTCAAGGCAAATTTTGATACTGGATGATTTTGAAATTCTTTGTAATATTTCAACCAGGAGAATTCGAATTCCGAACCAGCGACGTTTGGGTGAGATCTGAGATTTATCATTAAATTTTCAATAGAATTCTGAACTTCTACCTGAGAATAATCTAATGTTTCGTTAAAGACAACATGAATAGGAAATGCAAATTCAGTAAAATAGTCATAAAACATTCGATATCCTTCTGTAATTTTAGAATCTTTTGGATAAAACGTAAAAACATTTAATCCTTCATGTAGAAATGTTACTCCCCAAATACCTATTGTAAGATTAATTATATACAAAATTATAACCAATACTTTGGTGAAGGGATAAGAAAGAAATTCAGCTAAATATTCTCTGAAGAAGTTCATAAAAGTTAATTCATTTTTCTCACTTGATTGATTTTCGTTGAATTTTTCTGAAAATAACAAATGTCAAGTAAGTAGAATTGTAAAACACATAATTATAGTGTAGAAAGAAGTTTTTATATGTAGCATATTTAATTAAGGTAAAATATTTTGATACGTATAAAAAAAATATCTAGTTTAGTTTACTACGTAACATTAATACTACAGAATATCATTTATATCTATTAGCATATTAAATATATAATGCTTTGCAATAACTAAACTTTTTTGAAAGTTTGATAATAGTCTTTCATATTCGGTACCATATTGTTTGTTTTGAATTTATTTCAACAAGAATGAACATTAATTTAATCAAAATTGCATTTTGGTTTAATTTTTGTTTCATTGTTATTTCATACAGGTGCTTAGCGAATCCTGTTTCACCCTTTAATGTGATTTTTATGTTCATCTTCTTATGTATATTATTATGTATCAAAGCAAATTTTCACTTTTACAGTATATATTAATTCGGTTAATATTACTTATGGTTTCAAGATGGCGCCGATTACGGTCGCCATCTTGACTTAGTATCGAAACTGCGCAGTAACCGGTTAACCATTAATTCTCTACTTACAATTTTCTACGACGTGACATCTTTGTTTTTAATTTATTGTAACGTCTTTTTATAAACAGTTATTTACTTTTATCAAACAAAAGAATTATCTAAGGGTGTTTCAACTGCATTAAAAATTTATATTTATATGAGATTTTTAATTAACACAAATATTGACTTAGGATGTTATCGTCATCGTTAATTTCATTAAAACCATAAATATTATTTTTGCTCTAGTATAATAAAGTTGAAACTTACTAGAAAGCAAAGAAATTATTAATACAAAAATTGATATAATGCAACGAAATAACATTATGTATAGAATTTCCTGCAGTTGCCATACTTTGTTATGAGGAAGGTTGCGAGATTTTACTAAATGAAGTTAAAATTCTCAAAAAAAAAAAAAAATTAAATTAAATTAAATATTACTTAAAAGGAAATTATATGAACACTTGAAATTATTAAAATAATAGAAAGTAAAATGAATTTAAACAAGAATATAACCATTAGTGAGATCTGGCAAACAGTACTTCATAATTGGTAGACAAACCTCTACTATACAAACCTCCATACAAATTTGTAGAACGTTTACACATAAGAACGAGTGTTATCAACGTTCAAAGAGAATGAACTTATCATGCTCCACTCATACATTAACATCCATATAAACAGAAAAAAATTCACAAATGTTTTTGCATTCAAGTTCTCTTGAGTCCAGAAATTTACAATCTTAAAGGGTAATTTTTGACAGATCGCCCCCTGTTACATATAAACACAGCTGATAAAATAAAATTCCTACGTAAGTATTCGTTTTCATTTAACATCACACGAATTATTGAATTTCTATGCATTTAAAAAAACCCTTAGGAAATTTTTATGTTTGATGAAAGTGCAGAAAATATAGCTAAAAAAACTTTGTAAATTGAATCCAAGTCTTTCTCGTCGTAAAAATATGTAACTAAACAATTGATATATAATTTATAAATATATATTTTAATATATAAAAAATGAACATAATCTTGATAAATAATTACATAATTAATGAACATAAAAAAATAATGAAAAAGGAAAAAAGATTGCTTATTTTTGTTTGTAATAAATCGATGTAATAAATTTGAGAAATAACAAATGAATGACGTTCGTTTAATGTTCTTACATATATAAAGATAAATCTTTTTTTTTCCATTTTATAATAAATTGTAGAAGAAAATTAAACGAAACATTATACACTATTTAGTTTCGTTCACTAAAAACGAATTATCATTTTATTATTTTTATTTATATTTTCATTTATATAAATTTAACACATACAAAACGTATTAAATGTGTTTATTGAAACATTTATTTTGGAGAAATGTTTCAGTTCGTGTAAATTATAACTACTGAAATCGGAAACTTCTATATGTAAATTACTTTTAATCTGATCAATGTAAAAAAAGACTTTACCTTTCACAACTTTAAATGTAAATGCATTTAATGATTTCTCTTCTCTGTATCCACTAAGAGCTAGACACGATCCAAAAAACATAATCTGGTACAGATAAGTGAAGCACACGCAAGTAGTAGCATAATAAGAGAAGATCCTCACGCCAGGAAATTCTGCTGTCATCGCTATGCAAAAAGATAATATATTTGTTAAAGTAGTTATGGTTATAGAAACTGCAGATTTGGAATACGTTTTCTCCATTCGTGCTTGTACGCTATCTTGAACATTCGTAATTCTCCAATTCGCTACTATCACAAAGGCGTCGTCTATCTCTGTAGCTGCAAAAAATGCATAAATGCTAAATGTTTAAATAAATAAATATATTACATTTCATATAAAATGTTTATTCAAAAAGTGTTTGAGATTAATGAAAACAATGTAACTGAAGTAAAAATAATTAACCTGAGCTTCAATTTAGTTCAACGAGTATTTTTCAATTTACGGAACGTAAATTGAAAAATACTCGTAGAACTAAATTGGCTAAATTGGCTAAATTGGCTAAATTGGCTCATTTTACTGAACATAGCCACGTTCAGTAAAATAAGTGATCATTATAGCGCTTCAGCAATCGCAAAAATTTTTCGAAATTTGTCGTAAAACTGTTTATTAATTTAGAAAAGTAAAATCTCGAGGAAAAATTTATTAGTTGATACAGATTTTTCAATGCACTGAATATAAAAAGTAAATAATTTTAGTACTAGAAGAATCAATGTGAATGGTAAGACCTCTTATTTTACGTAGTGTGGATCATTTGTAACTTTTTTCTTAGCTCTTTCTACGCTGTGAGCACTAAGAGGGCCTCTTTTGAGTACGACAATTATTTGTTCGGCCAGGCCCGCAAAGGGGAGACCAGGTGGAAAAGGACGAGCCCGACATATCCGAACGGACAACTCTCGAAAAATATATGGGAATTATTTTCGACCCTGTCCGTATTCGAATCCGGGTCTCCTAGATCGGCAGGCTAATACTTTGAACACTCAGCCTTCTGACCAAAATCACTTATATTACAAAAGGCGAATTTTATATATGTTTCTCGATCTGTAAAAATTACTTAAAATATATATTTAAAGTTGAAATGATTATTTTGAAAAATAATTAATTAATTTGTTTCCTTTTAATTAGGCTGTTTGATATCTCTACATGTTCATGAACACCTTATGGTGACTAGACAGTTTTATTTGGTGGAACTATCATTTATAAAATTTTATCCCCGCTATTATATTTTTTCCGAAGTCTGAAGGTCTCGTTTTTGGTGATTCAGATTGGATGTGCAGAATTTTTTACTACACAACAAAAAGTCAGTGAATAACTGTAAGCATACTTAACAAAAATACTTAAACAGCAGACTTCATTGTTAATATAAAATTTACGTTAAAACTTATATTGCTCTAACTGTTGAACGTGTCGAGAAGTTGGGATATTTACCATGAAAAATCTAAATTACCTATTTTCACATTGTAACAATATCTGGCCTGGGTTTCATCCGGTACTTTCTTACTATCATTTTAATATGCTTTTTTAGCACTATCGAATTGAATTTTGTTTAATAGGATATTCATTAATATACAAGTTGTAATTTAATTCCAATTTTATAAAATGAAATCTTATTTGCCTTCACCTTTCGATAATATTTGTTATAAAAATACTTCTAATCTTTATACCTTCAAAATGTACCTTTAAAACGTCAATATTTGTGTCATTTACATATTTCGAAAAAGCAGTCATTATAATTTCTTTAACAGAATTGCTTATGTTTTTTTGTGGAAATAAAGAAAATGGTTAAGATACAAGTAAAGTTTTGATATGAAAAGTATATAAATTTTTACTTTGGAGTAGGAAACGCAATACGAAAAGAAAAAAATCTTTGTAAAGATAAAAGTGTATTTTATACTGTATGCCTACATATAATTTAATAGAAGATAAAGACATTTTGCTAGGAGTGTATAATCTAAATGAAATAATTACTATTCAGTAGGCATTTCTAATTTTTTATAAAGATAATTTTTGAAATCTAAATTTTTAAACGTAAATAAGTTATTATATATAATAATAATAATGCGAAAACGTTATTAATTATTATATATAAATTCTTTAATTGATAGACGTATGCGGTAACATTATTCCTAGTACACTATTATGTGGCAGCGATGAATATTCTCATGCACACCAGTGTTTGGATAAAAGTGTCCCTGGTATATTTGAGCGCCAAATAGGTGTAACGAATTGCATTTGCAACTATGTAAGTCTAGTCAATGTGACTAAACTGAACTTCCAAATTTATACTTACCAAGAATTAGAAACGGTAGAAGAATATTATACTTAATGTTTTCTACTCCGCATGCACTCATCAGTCCGAAAGAAGATATCACTGATAATCCAGCAGATACAACTGCAGCAATTCCCATCCACGGTTTACTTCTTACCCAACTGTTCGTCATGTACGTCATTACACAGAATAATGTTGCCAGAATAAAAGCTACACTTAACAAAGGTTTAATTTCCTCAGCAAGAACTTCGACATCTAATTCAGTAGCTAATATTGGACACGGGTAAACTTCAATAGAATGAAAGTTCATTTTGTTGACATTCGACAAAAACGCTTTACGCCATTCTCGAATCCAATGTGTTTTATGAAAATCAGATTCGTCCACAGCATAAAAAAGTCTCATGCATTCTACTGCTTTAACATATCCTTTTTCGTCATATTTTACTCCTCCAAGGTTAAGTATCCACATATCGTATCTGTAAGTAAGCGGATCGATTTGTATAGGAAATTTTAACTTCTTTCTTCCAGAAAGTAGATCATCCATTTCTGACATTATATTTATTATAGGATTTTCCGTGCACTTCTCGTTCACAATTCCACATATTACACTATAATTTATTACTTTTCCATCTTCAACAATCGTTATATTCTTAATAATTTCATCCAAGAGTTTGATTTCGAGTAAATTGTCTTTTCGAATTAAATTGTTTTTGTGTTTACTTTTAATGTAAACTATTGCTGCTTGTGGTCGATCGGTAATTCTGGTGAAATCATAGAAATCAGATGTGTTTATCGGAAATGTTTTCTCAACGAATTGTTTATCTTTGTAGATCTTTCCTCTGTCAGACTTTACTAGGTAATCTACAAGTTCTGATGTTTTAAGTTTCAGTAATCCCATGGAAAGTAGAACTGATAGAAGCACTGATGCTATGATAATGTATATTGGATGCCGTGCTATAATTCTACCCAGTTTTTCAAATACAAAGGATAATGAGTCGCTTACGAAAGTTATCTTCATTGTTCTATTCTTTGTAGTATACTTTATAGCAATTGATCTATATTGTTCTTGATTCGTACGATAAATTTCTAAAAAAGAAAATAATTAAACTTTGAAAGACGTCATAAAAATATTGAATCTTTAAACATTTGTTAAACAATTGTAACAATAGAAAAATATTAAAGATTAAATCGAAGGTGTTCGTAATGTGTCTGTATCAAGACGTTTTCTGCTACCATTAATATAAAATAAACTGCCAAAACTCTTGAACTGACAGTCTCTGATTTCACGCCAAGTAAAAGTTTGAAAAAAATACTTTTGAATAAAACACGGTTTAAATGCATCGACTACTATCAATATTAATGAAAATTAAATATATATATATATATATATTATACAAAAATAGTGGGATGATTTAATTTAAAAATGTAAAATTTAAAAAGTCCAATATTTTTTGAAAATGACTTGAAAAATGTCGAAACTGTTTTTTTAATTTTTACAATTATTTGCACTTAGGTAATTGATGGAGTAATTACTAATATTCGCAACAAAACCAGCTTTCCGTAAATTGTATTTTCTTTTGTTTAGTAAAGAGAAATACAATATTCTTTTCCAAAATAATTTTGAACAGGAATTGACAGTGGTATCGTTATTAGTTTAGAAGTTAATTTTATGTTAAAAGAAAATAAAAGATACTCTATAATAATAAAATATCCAGCAAGTTGCTTAACTTTTTCGGCAGCATGAAACACTCCGTTTCGTATCGACTGTTATGCTACTTTAGTAAAAGAAAAACAGTTTTTTTACGTTGTTATTGTTTTTAAATTACAAACAGATCAGTTTTGTTGGTAGAAATTTGTTTTATATAGAAGAAAATTGTAAACACTAATAACGAGTTAAATCGTCATTAAATCCAACCATACTCGAGATATGACACACGATGTCTCATTATCGCACCACCTCTCGACTATCAAATTTAGTAGCATCAATGCCTCTACTACACAAATCTCCCTGTAAAAAAGTGAAAAACAAAAAAATTTCTGGTCATTTCTGTATGTATAATTGTTTATGTGCGGAGAACACAATTTTCTTCACACTGTTTGAAGCTTAATAACTCTTGTGCTTTTTGTCAAAAATTTGTGCATTTTACAACGAAGTTTGTTTATTAGGAAGATTCATGTTGTTAAATTTTGGTGGTTGAAATTTGAAGAATGGACAGACATATGGTTGTGTGTATATGCAGTAGCGTCAGATATAATAACAATTTTACTTGTTATTAGCATTCACAATTTTTTATAAAACTAATATCTGCCTTCAAAGTTAAAATTTTTGCTATTTGATAATGGTTAATAATATTAAAAGTTTTATTAATAAAATATGATAACAGATGCCACCGCAAAAATATTCAATTTCGCCGGGAAAGTTGAGCAACTCGTTGCTGGTTTATATTTTACTAGTTTTTAGTTTATATCTGCTTCGCATTTAACGTTATATGCAGTTGTCTAAAATGATATTGTTAGTAATGAGCGAAGCATTTACTAAGTGAAAAAATATTTTTTTCACCGCAAAAGGTATTCCCATTAATCATGATTTTCCGAAAAGTATAATGTTGACGAAATCGGAATTTTGAAATTCGATCGATAGGCCATGATATTCCTGGTCAAAATTTGCCATGCAAAGTCTATAGGCCGTTGAAAGTTGTTAGTTTAAAGCAATTGGTACGATCACTGAATGAGTTTTTATAAATACAGCCTGTTCTGAAATAAGCCGCTGTGAAATAATGATATTGGTTAAAAAAACACACATTGTGGGACTGATTCACATGGAGACACAAAGTGTTTTAATGTAACTACTGGATGAATATAGAGCATCATAATTAACATATCATCAACCATCACTTGGCCCAATTTACTGGCTTCTCACTTTTTGTCATTTTGCCATACGAACATTTATTTCTTTACTATCGTATTTCTTTGCATAAACAATAGTAGCGAATTGATTTTTGATTTATTATGATGAGATATAATAATAATCTTATCAAAAATCAGTAAAATTAAAAATATAAATGAATTTTAACGATGTTGTTTCGAATATACTTCTCTGAATATGAAACAGTTAACTCTGCTTCAACAGATAAATTGTAATTAATATGCAGAATAGAACACAATGATTAAAAAATTTTTATCCTACATATTTTCATAGAACGTCATTGAAATTAATGCTAAGCCCGTAACGTTTAATTATAAATAACATAAATTATATAAAAAGAGAAATTATTTCAACTTTATAACATGTTTATAGTAACAGATGGTATTATTTATTTATTATGTAAACTCAATATTTCATCAAAAATCTAGTCAAAAATTTATTAAATCGAATTCCACAGAGTAATTCTAATTAAGTTAACGTGGCGTCCATTAGTATAAGGGGAATCGAGAATAATAGAACCGAATTTGCAATCTTTGTATTACTATCTATAATACAACTCCAATTAACAGTAAAACATAGGAAAGTATACGCAGCATTTATATATATCAAGAAGGCTTTTGACTCTGTCTATGTTCTTTTACTGGTTCATAAATTAAGGATTAAAGGTTCACGAGGTAGATTTTCAACAACAGTACTTAAATTGTTTTCAAACTATTGTATAAAAATTAAACAGGGAAACTCCATTTCTCCATTATTTAATTTATCACGTGGTATACTTCATGGTGACCCGAATCTATTCAATTTTGATTTATCTGATCTAGATCATCTTTTCCTCCAATCCAATGATGGGATTGAGATCGCTGACAAAGTTTATCACTATATTCAATTTGATGATTTGGTTATACTCGCTCCTATTAAAATTTCTTTACAAAGGAAAATTAATCAATTAAATTCATATTTCAATTCGCTGCATCTAACAATAAATCTCGCTAAACAAAAATTATAATATTTCGTAATAATTGTAAAATTTCACAAAAAGAATCGAAGTTGTATCTAAATGGTACTCCCCCACAAATAGTTAATAAAGTCAATTTTTTGGCAGTCATATTTGATTGGAATATTACCTTTAAAGCACACCCAAACACTATTAAAACAAAGGAACAATGGCAATCGACAATTTCTTGTACAGTACCTATGTTCTACTCTGAAAACGTCAAATTTGAATATCCATTTGAAGTTATATAATTCAACAATTAATTCTATTATATACTATGCTAGTCCCATTTGGGGTCTCGATTACCTATATAAACTGGAACCTTTTCAAATTTATTTTCTTCGCAAACTTCTCCATCTAGAAAGATCTATTCCTGGCTACGGTATACGTAACGAAACCAACCGTATATACTCAATCTCTTTTACCAAACAAGTTTAAATCAGAGTAAACATTAGGCCTGGTATACTAATCTGCTTCATATTCCATCTTCGCAACCATATATATCTAAATCAACTAATTTAAATGTGAAAAGATTAATAGCACAAATACGCCTTAATAAACTGTGCTCCTGCTTGTAATATTAACTTTAATGTTTTGATTGTTATTATCTGATGCGTGTTTACTTGTTACTAATATTATAACGATTATTATTTATATTTGTAACCTGTTCAAATGTTTTTTTGTAATTCTCCCTATCAAATGTAACACCCCCTATAACAGGGAAACTCGCCTTATTGTGAATAAATGATAATATAAACAAAAGTTTTAATGTAAAATTTCGTACAGAATTGTCACGTATAGTTACAGTAAGTTTATATTTTAATCTCCTTTACACAGCAATTAAAGTAATAACAGATGTTATTTATTTAATATATTTAAATAATTATTATCGCTATTCTATAGTAAATTTTGACTAAAATTTAACTTAATTCTATTGAATATTTTAATTAATGAAATTCTGCAAAGAATATTTACTCTATATCACGCTCAAATAATATTAAAATAACACTCAGATTAAGTCGAACGATTATTAAGATCGGCTTTAATTAATTAATTCAAACTAAATACAGTTTTATCGTATAAAAATTTAAGAAAAGTATAACTTAATAGCAACTCACAGTAATTATACACGAAGAGTATTTGAAATCCAGATGTTACTCTTGAAAGTAAAACGTATCGAATGTCGTAAATGGTTAATTTAAAAAAATTATATTTATAAAATTAATTATATAATACTTAAGCTTTTTCCTCCTACATTTTAAAGTTCCTATCCTTGGAACGACTGAACTATAATTCAGATAGAGAACATGATTGGAATTCTAAACAATAATAATAGGTTTTAAATAAGATACGAGGAAATTGCAGTTGCTGTGTTCAAGACATTGTTTATTTTAAAATATTTTATTATTAATTAACGATATAAATACGTTTTAAAAAAGCTTCTAGATTGCTTTTACATTTATAGCTTAAATTACTTGCTGGGATGCAATTCGAAAGAAATTCTCGACTTATAAGTAACCACCGTCGTCCGTCCGTCTGTCTTTCCTTAATCTCAAGAACGGAGTTAGACAGATAAAAGAGAAGTCGACTTTTAAACATTTAGTTGACGGTAGACCCCGATTAAGTATATAGAAGTGTTTCTTACTCGCCGAAAGTCACGTTTTTTCAATTCAAGTATTTTTCCCTGGAAGGTGTTAGAAACGTGACACGACTCTATTGCTACAAAGAAGTATATTGTTATATAAGCCATTACTAATTTGAGGTAGACAGCATGTATTTTAAACTAAATAAATTAAAAATATGATCGAAAATTGTAACCCGGCATTGTGACAATGCGACAATAGATAATTACTCGTGTTTGTTTTCTTTGCAGTTAAATAGGCTGACAGCTATTAAGTGGAGAAGGATGCCACTTCTACAAAATTTTTGGGTCCATTTTCTATTGTTTCAAATGTCAGAACACTTCATTTATTTATCTAAAATATAAAAATAATTAATTTTTAAAGAACAAATATTTCTGTACATTTTTTTATGTACAATACATTACTTAATAGTATGATAGAGATTCGCATGGGCGTCGATACCTTAAGGGTCGACGAAAGTTTGAAAAGGGCTCGACGAGGACTTTTTAAATATTACTTTTAAAATTTTCGAAACATTAAAAATGTATTTAAAAATAATTGATCATTTGGTTTAATTGATTGACCACAGCATAATAAGCCATCAAGCTTGCGATGAAGAACTAAGTTGATCTCGAAGTGTCCAGAAAGGTCTGGTGATTACGTAGTACTCAAGATCAAGAGGATCCAGAAGACCACCAAAGAAAAATTTATAAATACGGTAAAATCTGTCTGTGGCGACCACCCACGGTTTCTTCAAAAAGTGGTCTTTTAGGCAGGTGGTCGTCCAATACAGGTGGTGCTGTAATACCGTATTTCCGTACGTATTTTGCGCACTTCTTAGCCATTTCCACTAAGCAAAACTCGAGGTGAGCAAAAGTAAGCGAATTTTTTTCAACGATAGAGCTGTATTGTCATTGTATTTTATTCTTATCGGATAACTCGATTTACAAAAGTCGTCGTGATTTTATAAGACAGATTTAATACCTATATTTTTAAGATTAATACAGTATTCGCATTTTCTCGATTATAATGCACACTTCCCCCCCCGACTTAATTAATTCAACTCGGTTCTCTTCGTTTGCTCCTCAGTTACGTGTATTACGCCATCGATACACAAGCGGTATCTCTCTATAACTTCGGTTTTGGTTTTTATTAGTTTATTCTTATTTTAGCTTTAAATATACTGTACTTTTTAATATTTAATATTTTCTTAAGTACAATAAGAAAAATTATTAATTAATAATAAAACGATTTATTATTAATCATTGGCCTGCACCTAATTTCAAGAGTGGAAGAAGTGTCCGAAGTGGGTTCGAACAAGTGTTTAGACCAGGTATATTCGCGGAAGTAGTCGCTTATTACAGTTGTTGTATATTGTTTCGGACCGAAAATCGATGCCCGCGGTCGCGTTACACAAACGACTACCTGTGTAGGTTGTCGTTTAATACGGGTAACTTATACGAAGGCTCTAAGTATAATGTATTCCGTGCCAGAAATTTTTGTCCGTTTTGACAGGTGCCCGTCGAATACAGATGGTCGCCTAAGCAGTTTTTACTGTATATGTATTTAAGGAAGTTTTTCTATTCTTTACTAAAACAAATAAACCTACCTATCAGTTTAACTGCACAGTCCTATACTTTAAAACATACATTTAGTTTATTACATAAATACATTCAAATTGTTAATGTATAATAAATACGTTAACAATTTACGTATCAATTGTTTACGAATACAAAACAATATTATTATTATTATTATTATTATTATAAAATAAATATTTTCATGTAAGATTTCTTCCAGTGAAAAGTACATTTTGTAATTTAATTTTTCGAATTAAATAAAATGTTTTTAAATACATAAATAAAAGATATATCGAGATTTTATTCTTAAGAAACGTTTAAAGTAATTTATTATTTTTAATAGCTTTATTCTTTTTTTCCTTTGACACAAAACGAAAACAATTGAGTAACTCCCATCAGTAAATTTGTCACGTATCCAGTGGCTATTTCAATTATTATTACTTACTGATAAATATAAAGCGATGTCAAATCAGGTTTTTAACTCGTAAAATTTTATAAGCGCACGTAGTGTATTCAATTTTATACAAGGAAAACTTGAATGTAGATAATAGATAAATTAATAATAATAACCCATAAATATTTTACTTAAAATATTTATTTTCTTTAGCATTTTTGAAGTTTAGACTCTATTTTCTCCGTAGGCATTAACAGATTATCAAGCACTTCTTTGTTTTAATCGGGGTGATAAGAGTCTTAAGCGACGTATCCAGAATATTTCTGAAGCAATGATTGAATCTTTGCATCAGAAACTTTCTGGATACGTGTGCATTTAACACAGCAGCTAGCAAATACCTGTTATTTCTGTTTTCTTTATATCTTTTTCTGATTTAGACCGTTTGAATCTCTCTTCCGGTTCACTTTTCTCACATTCATTTTAAGTAAACAATTATTTATGCTGACCTACTGCTCTAAAATAATATAATTTATTAAATATTGTCATAAATGAAAAGCTCGTAGAATTATATAGTCAGTGAATTTTCAGGAAAACTATCGGAGTTTATTTAAACATAATTATATTCTGACATTTCATCGCTCAAGCACTTCCTTTTTTTTAAATATTTTATGATTAAATTATTTATTTATTAATTCGCAGACAAAGGAATATGTAAAATGATAAATCTTCTGACAACAGATTTTCATTTAATTATTACAAGCAATTATTTCATTGTTTCACCGCCACAATGCCGGATTGCTATTTTTATTTGTATTTTTAATTTATTTAATTTAAAACATATGCTTTCCACCTTAAATTAATGTTAGCGTGCCCCTGTACATGATACCTTTTTTTAACGATAGCCATGCCGCTTTTCAGGGAGAAATTGTGAATTGAAATAACACGACTTACGGTTTGCATTGGAAGATCCTATACAGTTACTCGGGCCTTGCTGACACAATTGTTTCCATATCTGGTCTTGACTTTCATCTAGCTGATTACCTTCTGGAGACTAAGGAAAGACAGACCAATGTAGCCCAATTATTGATTTACAGTAAATTACAAACGGGTATAGTAAAGAAAGTCTCCTAGTTTTTACTCAAACTTAACTATGTATTGTAAATTGTTTAATTTAAAGATATTCAATGTACATAAGCTTAATAATTGCCTAAGCTTAAGGCGCAAGCTTGTACGTATTTTTTTTCAATAACTCGCAGTAACATTTACAGCGAAACCTGCTAAGGGACCTGTTAAAAGCGGTCATCTTACGCAGGTGGTGAGGTTTAGCAGGTTTACTGTAAATGCTAGCGCGTGACAACAGTATATAAGATAAGTTTAAACGATAAAATATTCTTTATCGTTTAAAATTTAGAGAAAATAGAGGGGGAAGTTATTATAAACTTACTGTAATTACAAAACAGCATAGAAAATGATGGCCTGTCAAATATCTCGCAGTGTTCTTCGAAGCGAAACCAATAAATTGTTTCACTTGGAAGGATGTTAATTGTTTAATTTCAACTTTTTTTCGTAATCGTAAAAATAGTATTTACATATAAAATGCCATTTATCACGTTTCTCGTTTCATAGATTAAACAGATATTATCCTTGAGATGACTAAATGTTACCTTGCGTAATAAACATGATTGCAATTAAATTTTATAATATATAGCTGGACAATGTAAAGAAATTAATTATAATCAGAACATGAAAAAACGCCAGTTATTATTACTAAGGCTTTCATTAATGAAAAATAATCCTTTAAATTTTTAACAGATCATTACAGATATTTAAATAATTTGTACTTTATTTACCTTTTCTAATCTAAAAACGTGTATTTGTAAGATATTAGGACTTTGGACACCTTGAAACGTCGGGAAATGCAAAAAAATTCGTAAGTAATTTCTGTATGTATGGATGTTAGTGTGCGTGGGAGAAGGCACGAATTTTTTTACTCTATCTGAAGCTCAATTTTAGTGATTACAGGTCGAGGGGTAGGGATATTAAGGGAGTGGTGTGTATCTCCAGTAGACTCGCACTTAATGACGATTTACAATTTTTTTATAAAACCCATCTCAACCCAGAAAATTAAGCATTTTGTCATTTTATAATAGTAAAAAATATTAAAACTTTTAAAAATAAAATATCGTTCCCCAATGTTGCCAGGAAATTTAAGAAACTCCTTGCTGGATTTTTTAAAGTATAACTGTTGTAGATAAAATAATCGAATCGTAAATAATCGAATACAAATAGTTGCTTAATGTTCTACACCTATATTTGGTTGGAATGATATTAAACCGTACATTTAGTTGTATCTTTCAAAAGGCAGATAACATAAATAATCGCATTTAAATTAAATTGTTTGTTAATCTATTCAATTTGAAGGTCAGTTGAAGAAGTTTAACTCAAGTCTCACGCTACTGTTAAGTATATACTTTTTTTATTTCTGCAATAACCTTTCCAAGTTAAATATTTAAAAAAATTTATGTAGCAATTTGTGTAATTTCTATTAATTTTTCATATTCGATAATTTAGAGACAACCTTTAATATAGTTTGTATTATATGAGACGTTTTTAACCTTTGTCAGTCTGAAATAAGTAAACAAGTTCCGGAAATTTCGTGTAGAAATTAAAATTCAGGTCACAATATTAACGAATGTTATCCTTAAAGCAAAAACTCTAATAAATTTCTTTGCTATCAAAATAAAAAGAAACTGATCGAGTTTCCTCCTTCAGATCTGATCAGGTGATTCTCCTATTGTTTTAATACATATTAATACTAAATTTTAATAAGTTCATACAAGCGTTACTGCGTAAATATTAAGAAAAAGTGATTTTATTGTATTTTGATAAACGTAAAAGAATAATTATAGAAAATATTTTCAAAGTTAAATAAATTATCTGTTTTATTAATTGCTTTTTCCACCATTGTCTAGCAAAGTAAATAATGAATGTCATTGTCAAAGCAAGTTAGAAATATCTATTGTTTGATCGTATTAACTCGGAAACGTATAATCCGAATAGAAGTCTTTGGGATGTAAACAAGTCTGCGCCATGTTAAAAGTTATGACAGTCAATATCACTTTTCTTAGGAGATTTACTTTGGTAAAGTTGAGTTTGGTGCTTTGTTTCGAATTCACTTGTTTTTCTTTTTCCGACTGTTAAATATAACAGAGGGAAAGTATGGCGATCGGTCAAAAAACGACTCCTCAGATCTTTACATTTTTGGACTTAGGACACGGTGAATCGTCGAATAATGCAAAAAGTTCGGGGGTAATGTGTGTTTGTGTGCGGGGGGCAGGATTTTGTTCACCCTCTTTCAATCTGAATAACTCCTGCGATTTTTGACCAAAATTTCTGACATTTTGCAGGGAGGTTAGCTGTTAAGAGGATTGATGTTATTAAATTTTGATGGATAAAGGTCCAGGTGGTGGGGGAATAATGGAAGTGGTGTGTATCTCCAGTACGGTAAGACTTAATGACTTTATTAGCATTAAAAATGTTTGTGTGAAACTCATCCCTACCCTCAACATTAAGGTTTTTGTCATAATATAAAAATTTTTTTGTATAAATTAAAAGACACAGTCGTTTCCAAAAATTCTTCAAAAAACTATAATTTAAAAAGTATTTTTAATAACACATGACAACAGATGGCGCTACCAAAATTTCAAAGTTGCCCGGAAAGTTGAGCAACTCGTTGTTGATTTATTTGTTAATGACTCTGATATTACATCAAGACGGGCCGACTGACCAAAAGCTATCGATACGCGGTTCAGTAAATTCGTTATAAAATTTTCTAATTGTCATAAATTTCAGTTTTTGTTATTCTGGATAACTTTTTAAACGAAAATCGTTCATTTCCATGCATTTATATCCTTATTACCGTGTAAAATAGCCCTAAGGGAAACCCATAAACGTTGACCTATGGAACCGGAAGTATTGCCAGCACCTCACTGATAACGACAGGGACGTAAGTTTAAAATTTACGCTTTTTAGACCCAGTAACCTGATCTTCTGAAAATTAAGTTAAAGTTACTCTGCGAGGTTCTCTTCTTGGTACCTAAATTTTTAAAATAATTTATCAATATGAGGTTTGAGCCACAGTTTTTTAATTGAAGACCAATACATTCACAATGTCGTCTTCCGGCTCTCTATCCTCTTGTGCTTCGTTAATCTCGAGAATACATAGATGAAAACCGAGAACAATTTAGAATACTTATACTTAGAATATAAGCTTTCAGTTAAGTTTAGAATAATTATATATAACTTCAGAATTGTCTAACTAGAAATCGGTTGTAGTTATTATTCTCTTAGGTAAGAAATTCTCCTTCCTTATCGTGTTATCAGCTTCAAAATATGATTAGTAACATATAATTAACTCACTACAGTAGTTGTACGTATTGTAGGTACTACAATAACTATTATTATATTTCTTAGCAGACAAACAATACAGCAGTAAATATTTATATATATATATATTGTATTTTATTTCATAATTTCAAATGATATTTATATTGAGGTTAAAAACACCAGAGATTTTTCTAACTAGAGCCTTGTATGTTTCGTACCCTATATATGAAGCGTGTAACGTGTAAAGAAATATAAAAAATTAAATAAACCTACAATTATTTCAAACACACATGATGTAAAGAGAAACATCCGATATAAATAATTATATCGAGTGTAGATAATTTAATTAATTACTCCTTTTTAAAGAGAAAATAATTAAAACCATAAAATAAATCTCGCTTATCAAATATGCTATAATATTTTAACGGTGTACTGACCTATATAAATAACAAAATTATAACTATCACTTCCATAAAAAAGTATCTGCACTTAATTACTCTGTTCTTATATATGCTAAGTATATGTAGATTATTTATAAATATTCAATATAAAATATGTTAAAATTCGTAAACAAGTAGAGAAATTTTAATATGTTGTAATGTTTTTATACCTGTAACTGATATACAAGATAGGCATGAGGGGTTATAATTATAATAAAGAAGTTATAAAATACAATAGATTATAAGATACTACAATAAATATATAAATAAATAACATTTGTAAAAGTAAACTCACATTACTGCCATGATACGTAGCTACCTGCCAACAGAAATGAATAAAATAATGTAAAAAAAATTCCGGTTTTCAAATTGAATGACGTAAAATTAAATTCCTAAATTAAATATTTAGATCATGTCGAGATTGAATATAATTTTAGATAGTATATATAATTAGAATTCTAAATATAATAACGAAATATATTTTTTTAATTTATTATATTAGGCAATAAAGAAATTTCTCTTGTTACGATTAACACTTTGATTAATGCATAATAAAAAGAATAATAAATCTTCGAAAATTAACCGTATATTTTTATAAATATTATGTTTTAAAACAATCTTTATGCCTTTACATTTTCTGTACTAAACAGGAACACTATCCAGTACACTTCGATACTTTATACTAATCGTGGATATTTTTGTATATCTTAATTAAATTAAAATGGTATGTCAATTATTATTTATATCAAATTACTTGAGACTTTAAAATCTATTTTGTACATGTAATAAACGATAATTTAACGCGGATTTTCATTGTCGATGATTTTGGATTTATTAAAGCAATCGCACGACCATTAAACATGATTTTTTGCAAATACGGTATGTTCCGAAATAGGTCACTGTGAAATAATAACATTAATAGAGGGATAAGAAGCAAATTGTGGAAATGATTCCCATGCAGACGCAAAGTGTTTTAATGTTACTACTAGATGAATACAGAGCTTCATATTTAACATGTCATCAGTCATCACAAGGCTAAATTGGTCTAACCGGCTTCTGATTGCCTTCATTTTGCCACATGAACTGATGTTTCCTTCTCTTGGTATTTCTTTGCAAAGAACGTTATAAAACAATAAATAAATAAATGAATATTAATTTTAATAATGTTTATCATGTTCGGTACGGCACCGTACGATGTTTATCATCGTCGTACGGTGCCAATCTAACACGTTTTAAAAACTCATTATTCGTGTACTATGCACAATACTTTTCTACTCAAAATTCTAATTGAAATATTGTCATTTATAAAATTAAATGTAAAACAAACCTAACTGGAAAAGAAAAAAATATTAAACTATATTTTTTTTTCTCTCCCCAGTCTAAATTTTTTGTCACATTCTAAAAATATTCAAATAAAACATTATTTCAACCAAGTTAAAAGCTTTATTAAAAATCGAATTTAATTAATACAGTAAAGTTAATAAGTGTCGAAGATTATTTTATCATACAGAACAAAAAAAAAATTAATTAATATTTAACTTACTGTGATTATACAAGTAGAATGAATTATGTAAAAGAATTTCTCACCTTCCAATTTCTTTAATTTACATAGCTGCTAACCTTGTAACGACTGAATACAAATCAATGGCAACTTTGGTATCGAGAGAAAAATAAATAAAAGTGACTTTTTCTAAATAAGTTTATAAAATTGATTTAAAAATCCATAAAAATAGTCAAATGGAAACAGTAATTAATGTTGATTACGTCTTAATTTTTAAATTAAAATTTCCACTTGAAACAAATAAAATAATTTTCTTATTTGACAACTTTACAATTTAATTTTATGTGTTTAAATAAGGTAACATTGATAATATACAAAAAAATTGTATTCTTGATACAGTCTGGTTGGAAAGTAACTAGGCAATAAAAAATCGCTATAATTTTTTTAATTTCCTAATACAATGACGATCAAAGTTATGCAGCATGTGTTTATTTAAAAAGTAATATGGAAACGTAGCTAAAAGTTCAATGTACTGTACATACCGGTGCCATCCACCAATGACACGTTTCTCTAGCACCATGTTGTATATAGACTGTTATTTCTTTGTGCATCTGCAACCGAACTTAATAATTTTAGCATCGAATGATTATTGTTAGTTTTCCAGAAATAATAACAGCATGAATACAATATATGCCACCATCTCTGCCCAGCAACTGTGATTTACACCTTTTCACCTTGCAGCAATCTATGCTGGTTCCTGAACAGACAAATGGCCAGCCATCTATTATGCCACTGCGCCAGCAACATCTTTTGTTTATTTACATCTTTTTAATAATCATGAAAAGAATATAAAATGCAATTAATTGTTTCACAAAACGCCGTAAATTTTATTATTACAAACATTATCGTGATCCATCTATGTTTAGTTACTTTTCACCCAACCTGTATATACAAGTTCGGTGAAAAGTAAATAAACATGGATAAATGTTACCCTTATATCTTATAAAATGTGTGATGCTTATTAGAAATATTTTAATATCTGTAACAAATTGAATGCCAATTATTTACTCTTTGAATAAATTGTTAAATTAAAAGACAGTATGGAGAAACTTAATCTTACAAACATAAAACAGCAAGAAATATAATAACAAGTTATATTTCTCTGTGTAAAATTTTACAAATTGTGTGCGCCCATAAAAATCTTTTCCTTGTATATTAAACTAGTTTAACTATCGAATTTTTTTCATCAAGTCTTAATCATAACAACTGAAATTTTCTTATTGCGTCATTATATACTCCATTGTTGTTTTTATATTTTATGTTTGGAATTCTAATTATATCTACTATTTAAAACTGTATCTATTCTCCACAAAGTGCAAACATTAAATTTAAGATAAAAGAAAATTACTGCTGAACGAGACCAACTTATCCTAGATAAAAATAACAACACCGATATTTAATTATCGTGCGCAAATGTTTTATATAATTACTATAAAATTCTACCTTATAGTAATGACGAAACATCCCATTACATATATACGAGTATATCGTATTTTTAGCATCCACTAAGCGTCTGTATATAGCTTGTTAATAAATAATGTCGAATTAATAAATGGGTATTTTTGTTAAATGATAACTAGTGGAGTATACTTCTTCCAAATCTTCACCCGCCTCCATTCCGAGTCCGAAAGCCTGCAACGCAACCGCTGGCACAACGAAATTAGCGGCCAACCCGGTTTCTGTGTCTGTCCGTAAAGTCACGCTGGTGTCAGTCCTGACAGGGCATCAAAGAGGTGCCGACCCTGCGGTCACGAAAGTGAGTGCAATACTGACAAAACAAATTGAAAACATGGAAAAACACTCAGCAAAATAGCACTAAAGGTTGTGCTTAACCGAAAGAGAATAAAAGAAAAACAACACTTTCAAACTTTCTGTATATACAGCTAGTGGAACTGAGTTGAGCTCCACCTGTAAGCAGACAAAGAAAACGGCTTCGGGAAAACACGTGCGTCTTTGGGTTGGATACGTACTGAAACACGGTGCTTGTTTTCTTCCTGTAATAATGAACCACAGTTTTCTGCCACAAAAACCTTCAAAAATTAACTGTTGTGTGATCGGTTGTAGTGTTACCTATATTACTGCTCCGCCAGGTACAAAGTTAATCAGTAATGTGCGATAGTATTTTTTAAAAAGTCGATATTAATATCGATAATACGACATGCGTACGTGCAGAATCAACACATTAAGTCAAAGTGATCTACAGTCACTTCTCGAGTTACGACCACCTCAACTTACGTCCGAAGTTGCGGAACCGAACCCCGTCGGGAAGTCGAGAAGGCCCTACTTTGACCTTAAACTGTTGAATGTATGTATATATTATATATTATTTTTAAATATATACTAATAAATAATATATAAATGTATAATTTATCAAATTTCTATTTATTAAAATATATATAGTGTAACATACAAAATTCATACAGGATAAATTCATATATTGCAAGAATGCTATTATTCGTCAACAACAATCAAATGAGCAAAATGTAAACAAAAAGGCTAAGAAACTGTTTATTCATACAAATTCTTTCTAGTAGAGACTATAGAATTTTATGATTAATTGATCTCGTATTTTGAAAAATAATCAGTGTCGTAAATAAATGATTTACGATCACCCCTCAAGATAGCTTTTATAACAATATGTCTAGGACGTACAGTACAAACACACACACGCACACACACACACATATATATATATATATGTAAACTATAAAAGTTATTCTTAAAATATTCAAAATTTAATAATTTAATCAAAATGATCGATTTTATTAATATGATCATAGACACGTTGAGCAGGGACAGGGCTGAAATAACAACCGTAAAAAAAGTGAAATCAATAACCGGAAATGGGAATTTCCACGTGTTCTTAAATCACGGGGATCGATCATAGGATCGATCATCGATCACTTTCGACCTGCTTTGGTAAGTCCAGTTTATTTGATAAATGTCATCTTCTGAACTTTAAATGATTTATAGTTTTCTTATTGATGATATTAAACTAATTTATAAAGACAAGGTCACAGTTGCAAGGGTTGAAGTTATTAGTATATTAATTCATAGCTATGCAAAAATAATTGTGTATGAAGAGGACTTTAATGCAATTTAGTGGAAATGTCGGTAAGAAAATAACAATAAACAGTGTTTTTATTAACAATCTTTATTAAGAATGAAAAACAATAATAATATAAACAAAATATATATTTTCTCAAAAGACTAATTATTGAATGTGTTGACCCTATTGAATTTCCTCTACCCATTAATGATTAGTATGCATTTCTTCGTTTTTAACCAACAATGTTTTGTTGCAAGAATTCCTAATATTCTTTATTTTGAAGTTATCTACTTATATATACAAATAAAATCTTTGTTATATTGAAAATACAGTGTTATCGAAATACTGACAGGAAACACTGTAACATGCAGAGGTGTCGTACTTTATTCTATCGGGAATACAGATTTATTATTATGAAATATTAGTAGTTTAAATTTAACCAGTTGTTATTGTTTGGTTTATTTGTACACAGGAAAGCGACACATAAGCAATCTGCAGAGGGTGAATGTCTGTCAGGAGTACTTTTTAAGGAAAACTCTCCTGTGTTACAAACTTGAAGAAAACACGGGAAAATCCACCGTGGATATTGATGGGCGCCAGTTATTTCGATTCCGGTGTTTAAGGAAGAAAGTGCGTTTAAAGCAAGTAAGCAACCACTGTTTCCTGCAAATATTCTAGTGAAACAAAGATTGCAAAAACAAAATCATTTACATATTGTAATAAAATTAATCAAACAGGAACATAAAATACTTTATAATTAATAGTCCAATATAAACGAATAAGCAGAGATTAATATCAAATGCTTGCTAAGTTAAAGAAAAGTGTGATGAACTAAAAAATCACTAAATTACTTTCAAAAACCAGATGAATTTTATGAAAAAACTCAGAGAATGAAGTAATGCTAATAAAGATAATTTTTATAATTACAATAAACTGTTTGTAAAATAATGTATGGATGTAGTAAAAGATAATAACTTTAATTGTTACTAAGAAAGAAAACGTTACTGCGTGGAAATCGTGCAATACTTAGTACTTAAATTTGTTTGTAATTAAACACATGCTATTTAATTACATTGAATATAATATGTTCTATTTACTTTTTTGCGAAAGACAATTACTTTTTACTTTTCCGGCAGTTATCTAAAACGGAGGCAAAATATGGCGCCACCAAACGTTCCTTGGAAAGTTAATCAATTCGTTGCCGGAAATTTAATCACAGATTGTCAGAAAGAAACTGAAATCAAGTGTTAAAATTCTCGGCTTTTAAAGAAAGTAGTTAATTTGAATAAGTAAATAGTACTGAATTTACAAATAGAATACTTTTGTACACAATTTCTAATTAAAATAGATTCGACTACGAAATTTAAGTCGAAAGTTTTAATATATATGTATTTGTTACAAAAAATATACTAATTGCTTTTTTTATTCGTTTCAATTTAGTGAAAGAAGGAAAAAAACACGCTATGCTTGCTAGTAATTGCATGGCTCAAACATGCCGGCACTTTTTGTCGTAAAGCGATGCGTCACTGCTAATCGGCTTTACACCTTCAATTCGCTTATCACATAGACCGTATTTTACTATCTTATAAAACAATTAAAGTGTTATCTATAGAGAAATATCCTGTTACATAAGTAAATAGCATATACTTAGCTAGATAAGTACTACGTGTTACACGATTTGCTAGTAACGAATTGCTCCTTGCGAGTAAATTCAAGTGATTATCACATAGACCATATATACTTTACAGAAATACAACCCTTATGTAAATCCTATAATATATTTATACAATATTTTTACTTCCAAATTCGTAAATTTACGTAATTTGACTTTCTCCTGTATTATGTTGAATTTACCATAAACATAAATAGAAACATTTCTTTGACATTATTTATAATGGTTAAAATATCAGAGTAGTGGAAATATGAATTTCATAGAATAACGTTTCTTACCACTTCAAATTGACCAATTTAACATTGTACTCTCATGTTTACGTAACAAATTTTTCGTTACCACTGATGCATGAAACGATGTGACGTCAGAGAAACGCGTACTGCGTCATTCGGCAAGTTTATGCACGCTGACCCATGACAGTAGTAAGAAGGCATCGATAATATCAAACATTTTCACTAAATTTATTTCATAACTAAAGAGAGAATTTGAAAACAGAAACATAAAAATCTTTTCCCGCCTGTAATTGCTTGTTTCCTCACGAAACTGCTAGAATTACAAACAACAAGATTAAAATTTTACCGCTGAACTGTAAATCTGTTAGCTTCCTTTTTTCTGTGGGCTGAATTAAAAACTTCATGAGACATTTAGATATGGAATATATTTTGATGTTTCTGGATTATCAGGTTAAATATAAAACCATTGAAATGTGAATTTAAGCATACACGATAGGATTGGCATACTATTTTATGTGTTACGAACAACGAATGAAAACACTTGCAACTAAAGTAAATGAAGAATTACTTCCAGGAGCCCAGTTTCAAAATTTGTGGAGACGGACAAGAAAGAAGAAACTAACGACTTCACAATAACTTTCGAAATGAGTAATTCTGAATTTTAAATCTATGTATTTCTGGATGATTGTGAAAAACTTTTGATAGTTAAATCCAGAAAGAATTGTGGATAAAATACAAGTATTTGGAAAATGAATCAAAAATATTTGAGATGATGAATAAGAAAATAAAATACAATCGCAAATACGTACTCAACGGTCGTGAAATGCTTCAAATGTTGCAGCGTTTTTGAAACGAGATACGAAATACTATAGTGTTTATCGTATCATGTGACTTACAGATAAATAATAACAGAGGAAAGAAAATAAAAGAGAACAAAAGCAAATTTCCAAATTCGGTTTTCTTCATGAAATAAAAAGTTAATAAGAGGCATATTTACGTGATTACCGAGTTATTATAAGGTCTCGGATATAAACAATATAGAAACGCATTTACACCTATGACTTCAGACACTTAGTTTGAATTCGCAGTATCCAAAATAGAATTATATTTCATTTTAGAACTATTACAACGATCATTGTTATCTTTCTTTGCAAATAATTGAAAGAGTATGCTAAGAAATACAGGAATAACAGCCACAGCATGGAAAAACGTTTGTAGAGATATAATTGCAACGATTTTCACAAAGGTGGTGTATACGTACATACTATTGTATAAAAATACTAGTAATACAATAATTGTGGAAATAGAACCTTGAAGAATAGGAAAACCAACGTGATAAAGCGATTCCTTAAGCTTTTCTTTCGAATCGGAATGTGACGAAGTCAGAAAAGCATATGACATGTGAGTCGGATAATTAACGCAAAATCCGTTACAAAGTATTATGATCATCATTGAGAAAACGTCAAGGTTAACAGCCCACAACGACATGTATCCAACGGTTTCAACAATTATTGAAACAACAGCTATTGCAACAATTATTGCACAAATAACGTTTGGAACGAACGAAATAAAAACAATAAAGAGTAGAACAGCTGTTAACCAAAATAACTGAAGGGTAATTTGTTTGGTAATAATACTTTGTTCTATCGTCGGAGAAAAATAGGAATGGATAATAAGTGGTAAATCTGATTGTTCTGCTAATTGCATCATGTCAATAATTACTGTACGCTCAGTCTGACCACGAATAATGTTTCTAGTTACCAAGAAAAATCGACTGCATATAATGTCTGTGTAATTGTTGTTAAAAACTATATCATTTGAAAATTGTCTGGCTGCTTTAATTTTCAAGAACACATTGCGAAGGCCGTCAATGAAATCTTGTTTTTGTGTCATATTATAACCTCTCAAAGCGAATTTTGATACTGGATGATTCTGAAATTCTTTGTAATATTTCAACCAGGAAAATTCGAATTCCAAACCGGCGACGTTTGGGTGAGATTCTAGTTTTATCATTAGATTTTCAATGGATTTCTGAACTTCTTCCTGAGAATAATCTAATGTTTTGTTGATGACAATTTGAAAAGGAAATGCAAATTCAGTAAAATAGTCATAAAACATTCGGTACCCTTCTGTTATTTTGGAATCTTTTGGATATAACCTTAAAACATTTAATCCTTCGTGTAGAAATGTTACTCCCCAAATACCTATTGTAAGATTAAAAATGTACAAAATAATAACCATCACTTTGGTTAATGGATAAGAAAGAAATTCAGCTAAATATTCTCTGAAGAAGTTCATAACAGCTAATTCATTTTTTTCACTTGATTGATTTTCGTTGAATTTTTCTGCAAATAAAAAAATGACAATTATTCGTAAAAAGACATAATGGTAGTTTAAAATTAAGTATTCGTATGTTGTATACATAGTTTACTTAAAATATTTTTACATATGAAAAAAAACAATTACAGTAGAGCGTCGATAAGTGGAACCAATTGGGGACTGGGGTCCTTCCAGTTAATGATTTGTTCCAGTTTCCGACTTTGTACGAAAAAAATACATTAACCTGTTTGATGTTCAAATTTTTCTCCGTTGCGTATCGCTTCCTGTTGAATTTTCGTCGATTTTAAGCCTAACGAAAATTTTTATAATAATCATCGAGGCTATCGTATCGTTAAAAATTATTTCTGCATTTTGTACAAACAAAATAAATATATTAAAAAATATAAAAAACTTGAAAATTATACTTTAGAAGTAAATTTATTATCAAAAACATTCGATTCAGCACGACACAGTCCGACTGAAAATCGTTCCACTTTCCGGCCATTCCACTTACCGACGTTCCACTTATCGACGCTCTACTGTATTTATATTAACTCAATACGAAATATTATTTAATTATTTTGTAACAGATAAAATACAGTGTTAAAACAGTACGATAAATATATCACGCTTTGAAATAACTAAAAATTTTTAAATGTATTATTTTCGATTTATCTCTACTTAAAAAACATTAATCCAATATAATTAGTATTTTGTTTTCACTGATGATTTTCAATTTTTCGAATTATTAAACAGGTGTTTTGGGAATTTTGTTTTACATTTAAGTGCAATTTGTATGTTTACTTTTTTATTTGCATTATTATTTATCAACGCTGTTTTAACTTTAACAATATATATCAATTTTCTATTTACATGTATCCACGATGAGACATTCTTGTGTTAAATTTCTTTACAGTCTGTTGATAAACACTTCCGCAGATTTTATCAATTGATTGTAATTGTGTAAGGGTTCTCCTACTGCATTGATCTTCCCTTTTATGTGAGATCTTTAATATTCACTTAAGTTTATTTCCTTTATTTTTTAAAATTTTTCAAAAATTTCTCGTAAAAGTTTCTTAAAAAAATTGTAGAGTACCTATGAAATCTTAATTCATTTTTGTGAAAATGTTAACAAATCCATTTATTTCTGTCATGTCAACCACGATTACTCAAAGAAAGGGAATTGTCCTGTTTTGCTCATGTTTGAGTAAACTAACATACACGGAAGTAGCCCTACCATGAAGTCTTTCTATTCCGTGGTCTTCAAGAGATCTTAGCATATTGCTTGGCAGGTAGTGTAGACCTTTTTGTTTTTTTTTTCAGCTCACGTAACATTTGGACATACTAAGCAGATTTTATAAGTTGAAAGTGAAAGATTTGCAGATTTGGAGGCATAGTCGTGGCATAGTGAGCAACCGGTTTAATTTTTTGTTTTGATGATAACTCATCGATATTGTAGTTTTTACAAGTCGTACCATTACGTTTCGTATGCTGAGTTCCCATAACGTTGTGGCATCGTGCACATTATGCGTTCACCTGAAATTGGTAAGCAACAGTCTGCTATTGGCACTGGTAGAAGCAGACATTTTGAATTTCTGTGTAAAATTTGTTTGTACTTCCGATTGGTCGTCAATTTTTCTATAAAAGGGGAAGTCACTTTCACTCGGGGCGTGTTTTTATTTTCCAGGCAAAGGAGCCATGTCCACACATAGGAGTAAATATATTCACAATTTCCACCAGACGATGAGTCACCATTAGAACTATCTCACGATGTCCCATATAGTATATTGACTAATTGTAAGCTCTTTCAGTGGGCAGCCGTATTCCAAGGTTTTGCCGATCTGATACAAGTAATATGAAACAAGTAGTACAGTAATCTGATACAAGTAATATAAAATATTCATTAATATATATTTACGTTATATTTAGCTTTTGTTTTATTTATGCTGGTCTATGTAAATATCTTGTATACTTAATATGCAGTGTATACAGTAGACCCCCTATAACACGGGTTCATATAACACGGATTCGTATAACACGGCGAAAAATTGCGATCGTGTTCGTATAAGACACTAAAGAGATTCGTATAACACGGAAAAACGTCATCGCCGACTCGTGTCACGACAAGATTGGTCGAATCTGGACGAATAGCAGACGTTGTACAAACCGTTGAGTTTAAACGAGCAGCGGACCTACTAAAAAACATTTATTATTTAACGACCATAAAAATTATATTTTTATTAAAGATGTCTCCTAAAGTTAAGCGAATTTTTCGCAGAACTCGTGTTTCTTGATAATTTTATCAGGAAACACGCGCGACGAAAACAAGCTTAAGCAATGGCGTCGTCGAACGGTGCACACTCAGTAAGTATTCGTACAATTTTTTGTTTATAGCATAGTTTATATGGATTATTCCCAAAAAATTACACGTGTTTTGGAAATGGTGAGTCAAATGAGTCTAGAATCGGTTAATTTTATGGAAGAAAACTTTTCAAACAGCCGTAGCCCCTAAACTTCACGCGTGCCGGGCTGTGATTGGCTCATGTGTTTAAGTGACTCGTACCGCACGGATTCATACGCTTAAGGGGGATCTACTGTATCAATAAATAGTGAGCTTATATAGTGGATTTGTCTTTCCTCCATCTCGCGAATTGACATAACCCCTCCATCACTCGAATAATACCATGACCCTGCGTATACAACCTTATTCCCCGAATCAGCTACTCCGATTCGGTTTAAAGACAAAACAATCGTATATTCCGCGAGTAGGACACAAGCATTATTTATTCTAACTGGTGTCAGGAATGACAAGGACTGAGAAAGACTGATCTTCAGTCTTCCTTAAGTTTAGGTAAACAAATGTAATCGTTCTAGACAAAGGAATGGTCTTAACAACCCGATCTCCCCGATCTCACATTACCTAAGTTTCAATAAAATGTTAAAGCGTAATATGAAAAGATATACTAATGTCTTCAGGACGTTTACTGAAATGTTCTTAAACAATAAATATTCAATTTGTAACAATTTTTAAAAAAATTTAAATAAATGTTTCAAGTGGGAATGTGTAAAAATAATCACAATTTATTAATTTTTAACAATAATAAATAATAATAAAGGAAATAAAGTTAAGTGAGTATTCGTTTTAATACCTGATTACAGGAATGAATAAAATATTATACAGTTTAAAACCTGCAAAAAAATGTTTCTTGTTTCATAAAATTGCAGAAAAAATTTAATACAAGGATATCTCGTCGTAAAATTGCTTAAATTATACAATTGATATATATTGAAAGAATAAATATTGTATTGATTAATAATAAAATAATTAATGTACAGTACACAGGTAACAAAATAAAGAAAGGAAAATGATTCCTTAATTAATGTCGTTTGCAATATGTCAATGAACTAAATTTTTCAAATAAAAAATGAAGTTCTATTACAATAATGTCTTTACATATAAAGATTAGAGTTTTTTTAAACTTTATATTGAATTTTAATGAAAGATTCAGAGAAATTTTATAAACATTTCAGTTTAATTCGGTACGAATCGAATACAATTCTTAATTTTTACGTAAATTTGCAGCCATAGTAATTAAATATATTTATCGAATGATTTATTTTGATGTAATGTTTCAGTTCCAAAAAAAAATCACATCGACTGCAATGGAAAACTTGTAAAGTACCTGTACTTGTAATCTGTTTTAATATAAAAAAAGTCATTACCTTTCTCAACTTTGAATGTACACGCATTCAATGATTTCTCTTCTCTGTAACCACTAAGAGCTAAACACGATCCGAAGAACGTAATCTGATACAAGTAAGTGAAGCACACGCAACTCGTAGCATAATAAGAGAAGATTCTGATACCAGGAAATTCTGCAGTCATCGCTATGCAGAAAGATAAAATATTTGTTAACGTTGTTATAATGATAGAAACTGCAGATTTGGAATAAGTTTTCCCCATTCGTGCTTCCACGCTTTCTTCAACATTTGTAATTCTCCAATTCGCAACTATCACGAAGGCGTCATCTATCTCTGTAGCTGCAAATAATGTAAAATAATAAATTAAATATTTTAATAAATAATAAAATAATAAAAATATCTTTATTATGAAGTTTGCTGTGCATGTGGATTTTGTTTTAAATGATAATGTTCATGTACGAATAATGATACACGTTTGAAAAGCGCTGTTCCTTATGAAAGCCGACGAAAAGGACCGAAAAAGTTCTGTCAACAAATATTCTTATTGCGGCCGCATAAATAATACCTATTGTATTGGAACGACGACCCAAAAGAATACAACAACTATGACATGGAAACCAACATCCAGAAGATCCTGGACTGCCAGTTTCCCAAGGATGACATACCTGATAGTGCCGATAATGAAGATAGGCAAAGTACCTACCACGTGCTAAGTAATAAAGATGAATATTGCAGACTGTTTACTTTTAAGGAAACGAAACAAGCCATCATGACACTAGGAAATCAAAAAGCTCCCGGCCTTGACAAAATAACTGCCGAAATGTTAAAAAATGCATTTCAAGAAATTCCCATAGTTTTTGTTTATCTGTTCAACGAGTGTCTACGCCAGGGATACTTCCCAGATGCTTGGAAAACTGCAGAGATAAAATTAATTCCGAAGAAAGACAAACCTGAAAAATCCTCTGATTATAGACCGATTAGCCTCCTCCCAACAATGGGGAAAGCCCTGGATGGCCTATTAATCAAGCGCATAAACTGGGAATTATACAACACTGGAAAAATGCACCCTAACCAGTTTGGTTTTCGAGCTAACAGCTCAACCACTCACGCTGCGTTAAGCGTAAAGAAGTTTGTTTATGGTGCTTGGGAAAAGAAAAAACATGCGCTATTGATTGCAATCGACTTTAGCAAAGCTTTTGACAACTTGAGATGGACAGATATTAAGAAAAATCTAGCAAAACTAAAAAACACACCATTCGAATCCAAACTCTACCACAGCTACCTACAAAATAGATACATCGAATACCGAACAAATCACATCAAGATTACAAGAAAAATAAATAGAGGATGCCCGCAGGGTTCGCGTAGTGGTCCGGCCCTGTGGAACATGGTCTTCGACAACTTACTGCAGGAGTTTAATGACACTACTGATACTAAAGTACAAGCATTTGCAGATGATCTGATACTTATGATAGAAAACCAAAACTGTGACAAACTAACAGAAAAAGCAAACCGAGAACTAGAAAGGATTAATCAATGGAGTAAGGAGCATGGCCTACCAGTAAATTATGATAAATGTGAAGCTATGGTGTGTACGCGCAAAAACAAAAAAGGTCAACTAAAAAAAACACTTAAACTCCGCATGAACAATAACAGAATAAAACAAGTCAAGACCCTAAAATACTTAGGGATCTACTTCGATCCAAACCTGAATTGGCATCAACACATAAATGAGATAACTATGAAAATTAACCGGAAAATCAACCAACTTAATTGGATCATGGGCAAATACTGGGGGCTCAACCCCAAAAACGGCAAACTTGTATACAAAATGGCAATAGAGCCAGCTCTGTTGTATGCCGTTCCAGTGTGGCATGAAGCTGTCAACAACAACCATGTCAGAAGGAGGTTACTCACAGTTCAAAGAAAAGCGGCAATCAAAACTACAAAGTCATACAGGACTGCGCCAACAGACGCGCTGTTAGTATTGGCGGGTCTCACTCCCATACACATCACTGCAAAAGCAACAGCCTGGAAATGGATACTAACTAACTTGGATCTTTGGAAAAATACACAACAAGATATTAATAAGAAATTAAAAGACAAACTAATTCCTGATAATTACACACAAATTCTAAACATCATAAAGCAGGTGGAAATCGACAAAACAGATAACAAAATAGGTACAGAAATACATCCGGCGGAGAGGAACAGGTATGAAGTTAATCTCGACTACGATCCTGCAACCAATCGTTACTATCAGTGGCTTGTTTATACAGATGGTTCCTGCCAACCCAATGGGACAGGAGCAGGTATTTACATCAAGGATAGTAACACTGATAAGACGCACTACCAAGCCAGCATTAAATTGGCGGATTACTGCAGTAACACTCAAGCGGAGCTCTGGGCGGTTCATAGTGCACTTACCCACATGCTTAATAACCTAAGCAACTACAAAGGAAAAATTAAATTCCTCATCGACAGCAGAGTGACTTTACAAACACTTGACAAGGAAAAGAATATAACCATTCTAGGCAGCGAAACTATTAGGGCCGCTCTTAAGCTGGCAAACAAAACAACCGTTCACTTTAGCTGGATTCCAGCACATAAGGGTGAACATGGTAATGAGAAGGCAGACATTCTCGCCAAAAAGGCAGCAAGCTCAAATAACAAGATAACTTATAACAGGCTTCCGAATACTACCCTCAAGCACCTTCTCAGAATATGGGAGCTGACTATTTGGCAGCAGGAGTGGGACACCTCAGCAACTGGTAGGCACTGCTACAAGTTCGTCCCATCTGTAGCTGATAGAATGAAGATAAAACACTACAAACCAGCCTCAGAAACCACGCAATGCCTGACGAATCATGGCAAATTCGCAGCATATCTCCACCGCTTCAAAAGAGCAAATCACGACACCTGTGGATGTGACGGGACTGTAAAAGGAGACGCAAACCACTTCCTGTACAGCTGCAAGTTCTACGAGAACCATCGTAGCCAGTTCTTCAGAGACTGCATTCAACACGGACTGAGCTGGCCGCCCGATCCAGCTATAATATTTAAAAATAAAGAACTTTGGAAAGGACTTGAGAAGTTCGTGAAAGCAACAAAAGCCCTACTACCAGATTTTCAAAGGAAACAACAACGAACACGACGGGATCAAAGACAAGAAATGGAAGTCAGCGATGAGGAGGATGAAGACTGGGGAGAAGATAGCAGTAGCGACACCGATGGTGACAGTGAAGAAGACCTCTCTCGAAGTTCCCTGCTCAGCGACTGATTAAACTGTTTTCTTGCTTACCAAGTGTAACAATAACGGTAGTACTGTACATCCTACAGTTATGTATTGCTGTCTAATTGTATTACGCGCGATTTATACACAAATTGTAAATGTATTCCGTATGTACGGATACCATACATTTATGTAATTACATCTTTGTCGGCCGGCCTCCGTATGTAAAAGGGTATGTATATAATGTTATTACGTCAACCTGTCTGTTAGTAATAGTGTTTTAATGTTCTCACAAATTCTCAGTCAGCCAATCCCTGTAGGTAAGCGAGACTGTTTTATCTTTCTGTATTGTAAATCGGTAAATTTGCTTGTTTGCATTTTATTAATGTTAAAGTAACATTATTGTCTCACAGCCTCTGTTAAAAAGAGGCTTCGTTTTATGTCGGTCTGCACCTCTTTATTTGGCCGTGAAGTAACGCGAATTGTAAATAATTGGAAATATTGTATTAATGTTAAATTGTTTGTCAATCTCAACCTTGTTATTATCGTATAATTACTGTCTGGCAACCCTCAATGAAGAGGGAGTGTACTTATATTGTTGTATGTAACCGCCATAGTGTTGACGGTCATCCTCACTGAGGAGTATGTACCACACTTTCCTATGTCGGTATTGTATCATTGTAACTTTGTATCTTTATTTTGATGTAATCAAATGCTGCTGCAGAAGCCGTGGGGTCCCATGAGGCCCAGGTTGCTCTTTTCATACTATCCTATTTCCCTATAGTCCTACTTCTTCCTCTAACTTCCCCCCTAACCCAACTCTTCCTTCATCTTCCTAAAGGGCTTATGTCTGCTGCTAACATGCAGATAGCCCTCTCACCCTTTCTCAAAACAAAACAAAACAATATATATTCAATGGTAAAACTACCAACATTCATTTTCTGTGCAGAATAATATATTGATTGTGGAATTTAAATAAATAATTTAACTTTAATGTAACTGGAAGTAAGAAATGCTTGTAAAACACGGAATCAGAGAATTAATTAATGCACAAATATGGAATGCTATCGCACATCTTGTGTCCAGTTGCATGTTAGAATATGCACTGGTGACTGTAGTAGGAATGAAAGGTCAGAAGAGATTGTCTTTTCAAAGCAAAATGCCCAGTGTTCACGTTTTTCCGGGTCTGAATATCTAGTTGGTAATTAGTATTGATGTGCAAAAGTTTTCTCTAAACAACAGAGATTTAGAGAATAACAGTAAATATATTTCAAGTAAAGCATTTAAACTGCAGACATCATTGTTAATATGAAATTTATGTTAAAATTTAAACTGCTTTAAGTAATGAACATGCAGAGAAGTTCGGAAATTTACCATAATGAATCAAAATTACTTATTGTCACAATAAGTAATTTTGATTCATTATGGTAGTTTAGTTTAAATATATAATATATGGTCTCGATTTCCATTTGTGTGATTATTATAGTTGTTGTTGTTGTTGTTATTATTATTATTAAATTCGTTCTCGAGTTAAAGAAAAATTTTGAGTTGAAATCATGTAACTTCCAGTGCAGACCGGATGTTCGTAGACAGTTAATGGGGTCCTAGTTCTTTTTTATTTGTCTCCATTTTTATTTATTTAAATCTGTTTTCAAGATTAACGAAGGGAGGCCGGAAATGGAAATGTATACGTCTGCAATTAGGTTTTATGTTCTAATTATTCTATTAATTAAGTGCAAAATTTTTATGGCAAACTTAAATTTTTAATTTGTCAAAATTGTCAACCAACCGTGTTTACTTTCTTTGATTTTTTTTTTCTTTGTGTCTGCAGATACAAAAAGACATTTTGATGTGTGGTTAATGACATCTTGCAAGTTGTATTTTGGCGATAAAAACAAATTATGAGCTTCTATAATTATATGCAATGATGTGCAATATTTCACTGAACTTCGGCCATTTAGTGAATAATCTAAAACAGAAAGTAAAACTATCGTGCGAACCGTTTTTGTTTAGTTCTATTTGTGTTTTAGCCTTATCCAAATGTAGTTTGTTGTATGAAATATTCACTAGCATATAGCTTTGACTCTTTAAATTCGATAAAAGTAAGTCTTTCATGTCTCGATAATATTCGTTGTATAAACATGTTTAATTTTTATACCATCACAAGACAATGGAATTTTCTGATAAGCCCCAAGATACAGAAAATTCTGCATTCAATGACTTTTTAAAAATGAAAGTAATAACTACGGTTTATCCAAAACGTAAAATAATTGTTGTTTATATCTTTCGGAAACGGCAATAATTAGCATTTCTTCAGCATAATTGCATACATTTTTTTTTTTTTTTTTTTTTGTGGAAATAAAGATAAAGCTTGAAGGATTAGGCGTTTTCTTTATTTCCACGAAAAATGTATGCAATTCTGCTGAAAAAATGCTAATTATTGCTGTTTCCGAAAGATATAATCAACAGTTATACAGATATAATTCACCTGTGAAGTATATATTTACATGTGAGTAAGAAACAGAACAAGAATAGAAAAAAAAAACTTTTAAAAATTAAAATGTATTGTATAGTACATGTTACCATAATTGAATGGAAGGTAACGAAGTTTTGCATTTAAAAAATAATCAAATTTAGATATTTAGCATGCAGTAAAATATGAATATTTAATTTTGTATCAGGTTCGACCTTTAAATTTATTAATGTAAATACTAAAAATTATAAAATATAACTAATGATATTATATGAGTGTTTGAATTTCTGCAACAACATGTATCATATGCAATGAATTTACTGTGGTATTCTTAACACAGTATTTTCTGCCAGCAGCCTAACGTGATCATGCATCGGTTTTTCCTCAAAACACTGTTGTTCCCGAAGTCAGAATACTTCGGACGATTTTCTAAATGCAACTACAGTACATATATTTAGTCACTGCAACTGAATAAAATTTTTAAATTCATACTTACCAAGAATTAGAAACGGTAGAAGAATATTATGCTTAATATTTTCTACTCCGCATGCACCCATTAGTCCGAAAGAAGATATAATTGCTAATCCAGCAGATACAACTGCAGCAATTCCCATCCACGGTTTACTTCTTACCCAACTGTTCGTCATGTACGTCATTACACAGAATAATGTTGCCAGAATAAAAGCTACACTTAACAAAGGTTTAATTTCCTCAGCAAGAACTTCGACATCTAATTCAGTAGCTAATATTGGACACGGGTATACTTCAATAGAATGAAAGTTCATTTTGTTGACATTCGACAAAAACGCTTTACGCCATTCTCGAATCCAATGTGTTTTACTATAATCAGATTCATCAACAGGATAAAGAAGCCTCATGCATTCTACTGCTTTAACGTATCCGTCCTTGTCATATTTTACTCCTCCAAGGTTAAATAACCAAATATCGTATTTGTAAGTAAACGAATCAATTTGAATAGGAAATTTCAACTTCTTTCGTCCAGAAAGTAGATCATCCATTTCTGACATTATATTTATTATGGAATTTTCCATGCACTTCTCGTTCACAATTCCACATATTACACTATAATTTATTTCTTTTCCATCTACAACAATCGTTATATTCTTAATAATTTCATCCAAGAGTTTGATTTCGAGTAAATTGTCTTTTCGAATTAAATTGTTTCCGTATTTACTTTTAATGTAAACTATTGTCGCTTGTGGGCGATCTGTAATTCTGATGAAATCGTAGAATTCGGATGTGTTTATAGGAAATGTTTTATCAACGAATTGTTTATTTCTGAATATCTTCCCTCTGTCAGACTTTAGTAGATTATCCGCACTTTCTGATGTTTTCAGTTTGAGTAATCCCATGGAAAGTGAAGCTGATAAAAGCACCGATACTATGATAACGTGAACAGGATGCCGTGCTACAATTCTACCCAGTTTTTGAAATACAAAGGATAACGAGTCGCTTATAAAAGTTATCTTCATTATTCCGTTCTTCGTAGTGTAGTTTTTAGCAACTGATTTATATTGTTCTTCTTATTACTTACAGTATATTTCTGTAAAAACACAATAATTGAAGTTAGAAAAATGTCGTTAAAATATTGAATTTTCAAATATTTGTTAAAGAATGGTAATAAAAATAACAGGTAAACATTCGTAATATCGTTGTAGTAATTCGTTTTATGTTAACATTAATACAACGTAAACTGTGAAACTTTTCTACAACGAACACTTGCTAGATTAAAAAGTTTGTCCTACTAGTTTCACACCAAGAGAGGTTTGAAAATTTACTCTTAAATGACTTACTCTTAAAATTTATGAAATAAATATACATATATTATGAAAAAATACTTATGTATTCATTATATTACTCTATGTGATGAATTACTGTAAAAAGTCAGCGTTATGATTTTAAAAATTCTAAAGTCGGTTTTGTGTTGTTTACAATTATAGCTAACTTGGAAATTGTTCGTGTAGTTATTACTCGAAAAAAAAACATTTGAAATATATAAAATACGCCAAGCAAACCATGTGAGAATTTAAACGAGGAAAATTTTTCTTAAAAGTTTTTTTTTTTTTTTTTTTTGCGGTAAAAGCAAGCTTGGGGTTCGGAAGCGGTACCATAAGATTTTTACCTGAATTATAGTTTTCTACATTTTGCCGTCAAGCAATAAGCTTGTTTTTATCGTAGAAAAACTGTTAAGAAAAACTTTGACCTTCTAAGATTTTATTTCGCATAAATTTTTTACATTTCACATTTTTTCCCCATTTTTACAGACATTTTTTTCGGGGATATTTGAGTTTTGTTTCTATTGTGTTAATAAAGCGAACCTTACTGTACTAAAATTAGAATAATTTCTGTCTATTCCAATTCACATTTAATTAAAAAACTAAAGACATACGCGTCATCCGGACAAAATATGAGTATTGTCGTCATCTGCTAATTTTTTTTTTGACGTACGAATCAAATTTCATCGAGTCACGTCCATTCGTTCCCAAGATATCGATTTTTATCGATATTTTCATTTAATTTTTTACCTTAGGTATAAATATTTATATGTGTAGAAATATAAATAATAAACTGTTCAACAAATATAAATATTGTATTTTATTTGTAAACTTCAAAATACGCTTATCTACGGTACATAGTTATATCGTTACAAAATAAATATACTTAAAAAGATTCCCTGGATCAGCAATAAGCTGATGTCTTCTTTTGAACGATAAGGATATGGGTTATAATATACAGATTTACGAAATTTCCACTAACAATGACAACCGCTTTCCACATTTCCTGATTTTTACATCCATATCAGATGTTATAGCATTGACAATTAATCCCACATCTTCACTATATTTACTTATATGAGGAATTATATTTTTTTAAAACAAAACCATCTGTTGAGTTAGTAGTATAAAAGTATGCAACGGTCTGTTTCAACCTTGTAAACATATCACTTTACGTAAAGACTGGTAAACGAGTAGACAAGCCTGTATCATTTATTAATGCTACTTCTCCTTGTATGAGTACTTCGGTCATATTCAGTGCTTGGAGTTAGCGATGTTTTATCCGAAATTAAAAAACATTGCTTTTCCTTATCTGTTTCCATACCATCAACTTTATTTTTAAAAATTATAATATTTTGTATAATATTCCACTTATAAATTTTAAGTTTTTCAGTCGTGTAAGTAAGGTTCTTAAAGATGGATAATGCAGATTGAATTTGAGTAAGCGGTCATAACCTTTTGAATCACAGCTAAATCTAATGCTGTACAGTATATACTGTTTCATTAAACCATTTTTTAAAACATTGATCTTCGGAAGATACAGGCTAGTCGATCATCTTTAAGTATGTTTTTTTACAGCTATTTTAATTTTTTTTATCATTTTGTCAATCTCTAAATTTTCATTTTCTCTTCCTAGCCAATCTTTTATGAAGAATGATTCATTTAAAGTGCAATGTAAAAATTATTTTTTTCTCTTTTCCTTTTCAACTGAACAAATATTTTATTTTTACATTTTTCAAAACTAAAATCTTCATTCGACACTGTACCATTATTATTTTGAAAATTATCTGATGCCGGTTCATAACTTGATGCTTGTCCAACAGAACTTGCATTATCTTTTGAATATAAGTCATTACTAAGAAATAGATTGATATGATTTTATATTAAAAAAACCTGTATAAATTATATATTTACAGAATATTAAACGTATTCTATTGTGAGATGTGTTTATAAATGAAGTAAATTCCTGTACAATGTACATCATACTTATGTTATTATTGTTATTTATCAAACTAAAATAATAATTTACTATAAGTGGCTAATGATGAATACTGTATAATTGAAATATATTTATTATTAACTAATCATTTCAATAACAAACTCCATTTTATATATTTTATATTTTAAATTACAAATCTACTATAATAAACAACAATTTTTATTAAAATAAAGTAGATTTGTATAATTAAAGACTTTAATATCAGATATTATATATCACATATTACAAATATTATACTATATCAATACTCACAATTAATTTTTATACACTAATGATTTTTTTGTTTTTTTTATTTAAGTTTAAGACTTAAAACTTAAATAAAATAATTGATTACATGATTACATGATATATCATCCCAATACAAAATAGAAATTTTACATGCATAGAGAATTGTTAATACTTCACTTACTTCACATAAATAGCCAGTGTCGGTTGCTTCAAAATTTTTTTTTCACTTACCTTTTCTAAAGTTTACAATGTGTAAAATATTTTGGAAAAACTTTCGTAAAAAATATTTTTTCGCTGTGATTTGTACAGTCGAAAGCAGAACATCCAGTCATACTCTACAAATTATTAAATTGTAAAATAAGTTAAACTGAACAATAAATTTTTTACTTTTTAACTAAAAAATATCTGTTTATAACAACTCGAATAAAACAAAAGCTTAAGATTAATGCAAATAAACAGTATATCGTCATTCGAAATATTCTTTATATGTTCTTAATATCACTAGCCTTTGATTAATTTAAATTTGTTTGCAGACAACGAACGTAGTAACGATAAAACTTATCCACGAAGCTTTCGCTCCAATCTAGCTAAAACCTTGTTTGGAAAAATAATTGCGGCTTAAGGTTGCGTGATCACAAACTGCCAATAGAAAAGCGTTCTTTCTATGGCCATCCTCTCATTCTAGGCTTTCTACGTTGACCTCCTCCTAATAATTAAATATCGGTTTACTATTAATGTTTGAAAAGTGATCCGTGTTGGATAGGTCGTGATGGCCACCATCTGATCATAGTTGTAGCCTTAACATCCGAAAAACTTCATATGACTTGTTTAAATAAAAAAATCTTGTAAACATGCAAGAATAATTTCTTTTATGTTATTATAAAGTATTTAAATTTTTGCAATAAATTGTAAAACGTGGGAAGTATGTTCTCGTAAATACTGCAATTATAGAAAAATTGTTGTGCTGCAATTTGAAAATATTGTAGACCTGTAAATTTCAATTGTTATCCGCCAGGCTGTCTGTCCGTTTCTTAATCTCGAGGGAGTACGTAAATACATGAAAGCTGAAACCACACTTAGAAAGCTTAAGTGCAGAAGGCTCACATTAACTATATAAATCTTACGGTATGGAATGGAAATCACGTACTTCGATTCAAAATTTTCCCCCGAAAGTAGTTAGATATATGACCGATACCAGTCTATTGCTAACAAAAAAAGTATGACGTACAGGGCAAGAATACCACTAAAAGAATTGAGAACATTGTGTGAGGTCAGCCGTAAGTACAGAGTCCGGGTTAGCCCCTCTACTACTTAATCGGCAGTCAAGTCGGCAAAACTTGCTGACTGAGTCGTAGGCTGGCTTCCTAAGAATTTAGTTAGGGTGCAGAAGCTCGTATGAAACCCCTGCAAGTTTGCTTTTTCTTACACCAGCCTAGTTTAAGCGTTAAGCACGCTCGTATACACCTGAGAGGAATCTCGAGTGGGAGGGCGGTGAATAAGTAAATAGGACGTTAGCTCGGATTCGAGACATTGACGAGACCATGTTAAAATAACAAACAAGATCTTAATGAAAACAAGAATGAATAAGATACAAAATAATGTCTATATATGTACCCTTTCCTAATCGCAAACACAGAGAGAGATTACAATCGGATCTAAATTTTATGCTCCCTCTTCTTGTAATACTTGTGCAGGTTTTCCTCTGCTTCTGTATAAGGTGTCGCGGTCCAAGAAGACCAGTGATGAGGAGGATTCGGTCTTGATTTCGGGAGTACGTCGGGAGAATCAGTATCACCTGAAAATCTTTATTCTTTCGAATCTATTAAGCCTGGTATTCACATGCGGCAACGAACGACGGAACGGCAAAATGACGTCACTTTTGCCGTTGAACCCGACGGAATACGAAGTTAAAAATTTTCAACTTTTGCCGTCGCGGAAAGCGGAACGGCAAAAATTAGACGAATAGGAAGGCCGTTTAGCAATGTCGTCATAAAGATCACATGGGACGATAGCATTCGAACTATGGCGGTCGCCAAGCTAAAAAGCTTTATTTGTACACTAATACGCTAATATATTTCATTTATACGCTAATTATATCGATTTAATTATTAATGTCAAATAGACGTAACTTACTGCGTAAAGTATTGAGGATGGCGTAATCGATATTCGGTGACGAAAGCTAACTTTCGACGATGTAGAATATTTTTCCTATCCAAATTATTCGTTTTTGAGGGTTTTTATTTGCGATAAGATCAAAGGCAAACGTAAAAAGTTTAATTGATATAACAAAGCAATCCCGTTAGAAGCCATTTTCGACTACTGGCACGTGGCCTGCCTACTGTAGAAGCTTGTTTATATTTACGGCTGGCAGATGGCGTGTTTCAATTGTAAGGTAATTTCCCGCATGTGAGTACACGCGACACGGAAAGACGACGGAACGGCAACCGTTTCTGTCGTCCGTTTCCGCATGTGAGTACCAGGCTTTAGAAAACTCTGGAAATTGCGATTGGACTGGAATGGTACTTCAGTCTAACTCTTATATGTGGAGGCCCTCTGGAGTACCTTACTCGTTCGGATCTCTGGAAGAACTCCCTGATTATAGGATATGGCCCAACATATTCAGATGAACCTATACAATGAAGAGAATGGATTTTCTGCACGTCAACGGGATGTTCAAAGGGGTGAACATCCAGATAGACGCCAAAGTTTGTAGAAAAAAAAAATTCTACTTCCCTTTTGTCAGAAAAGTGACGAAACGTTTCCTTTTGCGTAGACAATGAACCGTGAGCGATCTGCCGAAGAGAAGTACCTCCTGAGAGGAATTTGATGAAAACTGGTCTCTATTTAAGTTTTACTAACGCGAAGAAAACACGAAAAACTCTACGTAGCCGATGGTTGACAAACATGCCTTTGGTCGCAATCCCACTGGTGTTCGAGTCAAAAGAATTATATCAACTACACCAAACAACATCCGACTCCACAACACTGATCGTCACAATTTAGGGGTGCACTTTTTAAATATTTTTAATTTATTAAATATACGCTCTCGATCTTAAATTAGTACTGTCTTATTTCAGTACATAATACTTTTGCTCATTCTCATCTTTCCAATGAAAGACGATAAAACTCTCGTATCTAGGATAAAAAATGCCAATATGGTATCAGTACTTTTCAGTTTTATCTCGATTAATTTTTAAACGTTTATTTCATTCTCTATTGTATGCCCAATTGTTTAAATACTATTATTTTACTGTATATAATATCTGATTTTAAGAAATTATCTGACTATAATTAAAAGAATATTAATAATAACTTAATTGATGTAATTAACTTATTATTAATTAATATCTCTAAAAAATCATTATAATTATTTAAAATATAAAAATAATTTTTTGTAACTTATTCACGGAGAATGGAGATAACTGTTTATTATAAAAATATTACGGAGTAAAGTAAAACCCATTGAATGTCGTCGATTTAAATTTCGAAATTATAAGAAGTATTTAAGATCTTTCTTTCCTTGTGTCGTAATTGAATTAGCCTGGTTATCTAATTAAAATTCCTAAAATCCGACAACAGGAAATAACAAAGACAATCACGAAATAAGGAATTTTCAGTTGTTACGAGTAAAACATTTACTCATGTAAAAATTTCAATAGTAAGTGTTTAATTATGGCTTTTAACGTTATTTTTAATTGCAATTACTTTTATAGACGTTTTTATATGTGAAGTATATTAAAATTCCTACTGTTTCCTGTTTTATGCTAAAGTAAAACGAAACAGAATATTTATATCAATTGTGAAAAAATTTTACATATTTAAAATAAACAGAAATTTAGTTACAGGCTGTGCGATTCTAATTACTCTTTTTAAATATTTTTTCGTACATTTCCTCTTGCTGAATTATATGCTGTTCACGAAGTAGGAAACTTGTTTAGACCAGAAGGTCATCTTTTGATTTAAAACACTTCACTATCACGCTACTTTGACAAATGCTCTTGTTAAAGTAAAAATATTAATTATTGTTAATAACGCAAGTTTAATTCTGACGTCATATAATCATTTCATATATTATTAGATTGCATCTACGAACAATTATGTTGTTTACGCTTTACTGATTTAAAAACGTAATAAATCATTATTAGAAAAAGCAACAACTTAAACGAGGAAAACGGAAATAAAAGTGCAACTAAATATATTTCACACCTTTCCTGCATATTTATTGCATAAAACTCCAAAAGTTTTTTCTTTAGTATAATTGCGAACAGATTTATTTTTAGGAGAAAATAAATTAAACTAGGCGGTGTTAGTAAAAGCAAACTTTTAGGGATTTTATACGAGCTTCTGTACCAGAACTAAATTCTTAAGAAGCCAGCCTACGACTCAAGTTTTGCCGACTTGACTGCCGATTAAGTAGTAGAGGTGCTAACCTGGACTCTCTATTCATGGCTGACCTCACACAATGTTCTCAATTCTTTTAGTGGTAGTCTTGTCCTGTACGTCATACTTTTTTGTTAGCAATACACTCGTATCGGTCGTTAATCTAACTACGTTCGGGGTAAAATTTTGAATCGAAGTAACGTGATTTTCGTTCCACACCGTAAGTTTTTATATAGTTAATCTGAGTCTTCTGAACTTAAGCTTTCTAAGAGTGGTTTCGACTTTTATATATTTAACTAGTTTCTCGAGATTAAGAAACAGACAGACAGCCTAGCGGACAACAATCGGAATTTACAGGTCTACAATATTTTCAAATTGCAGCCCAATAATTTTTCTATAAACGCAATATTTACAAAAACATACTTCCTACGTTATACAATCTATTGCAAAAATTTAAATACTTCATTATAACATAAAAGGAATTATTCTTGCATGTTTACAAGATTTTTTTATTTAAACAAGTCATATTAAGTTTTTCGGATATTAAGGCTACAACTTTGGTCAAGTGGTGGCCATCACGACCTATCCAACACGGATCACTTTTCAAACATTAATAGTAAACCGATATTTAATTATTAGGAGGAGGTCAACGTAGAGAGCCTAGAATGAGAGGATGGCCATAGAAGAAACGCTTTTCTATTGGCAGTTTGTGATCACGCAACCTTAAGCCGCAATTATTCTTCCAAACAAGGTTTTAGCTAGATTGGAGCGAAAGCTTCGTGGATAAGTTTTATCGTTACTACGTTCGTTGTCTGCAAACAAATTTAAATTAATCAAAGGCTAGTGATATTAAGAACATATAAAGAATATTTCGAATGACGATATACTGTTTATTTGCATTAATCTTAAGCTTTTGTTTTATTCGAGTTGTTATAAACAGATATTTTTTAGTTAAAAAGTAAAAAATTTATTGTTCAGTTTAACTTATTTTACACTGTAATAATTTGTAGAGTATGACTGGATGTTCTGCTTTCGACTGTACAAATCACAGCGAGAAAGGATTTTTCATGAATGTTTCTCTGAACGATTTTGAATGTCGTAAATGTTGGGAGAGAAAGTGAAAAAAACAGATTGAAAAGCAACCAACACTGGCTATTTATGTGAAGTATTAACAATCCTCTATGCATGTAAATTTCTATTATGTATTGGAACGATATATCATGTAATCAAATAATTTATTTAAGTTTTAAGCGTTAAGCTTAAACAAAAAAAAAATAGTGTAAATAAATTAATTATGAGAGTTCATATAGTATAATATTTGTAATGTAATATACAATATCCGATAAAAGTCTTTAATTACACAAATCTACTTTATTTTAATAAAAGTTATTGTATATTATAGTAGATTTGTAATTTAAAATATAAAATATATAAAATACAGTTTGTTATTGAAATGACTGGTTAATAATAAATATATTTCAATTATACGCTATTTTACATAAGCCACTTATAATAAATTATTATTTTAGTTTAATAAATAACAATAATAACAAAACTATGATGTGTATTATACAGAAATGAGGTTGATTTATAAACACATCTCACTGTGTAATACCTTTAATATTCTATAAATATGTAATTTATACAAGTTTTTATTTATATAATATCATATCAATCTATTTCTTATTAATGACTTATATATATTATTAATAAGAGACTCTATTTGTGTTATAAGATAATTATTGCTTTACATGTTACGAATGTTATGGTTTCCAATTGTATAATTATATGACAAGTTCCAATGAATTAAATAAGTAATAGCATCAATTGTTTAAATCAAAATGTGCTGTCGTAATATTTGAAATTATAAACTTAATATGATTTTCAGGTACATTTTTTTGGTGACCAATGGCAAAAGCTAAAATTGATGGAAGTAGAAAATTAAAGCATAACGCTGTTCCTTCCATATATTCCTACGCAACACCTGAAAAATCTAGTAATATTTTACCAGTAAGATTCCCTCTACCTTCAAAAACCTGCAAATTTTCAAATGATGATGCAAGTTCTGTTGGACAAGCATCAAGTTATGAACCAGCAACAGATAATTTTCAAAATAATAATGGTACAATTTTGAACGAAGATTTTACTTTTGCAAAATGTAAAGATAAAATATTTGTCGAGTTGAAAAGGAAAAGAGAAAAAATAATTTTTACATTGCACTTTAAATGAATCATTGTTCGTAAAAGATTGGCTAGGAAGAGAAAACGAAAATTTAGAGATTGACAAAATGATAAGAAAGTTAATATAGCTGTAAAAAACATACTTAAAGAGGATGGACTGGCTTGCATCTTTCGAAGGTCAATGTTTTAAAAAATGGTCTAATGAAACAGTATGTACTGTACAGTACAGCAATAGGATTAAGATTTAGCTGTGATTCAAAAGGTTATGATTATTTACTCAAGTTCAATCTGCATTATCCATCTTTAAGAACCTTACGTATACGACTATAAAACTTAAAATTTAAAAGTGGAATATTATACAAAATATTCGAGTTTTTAAAAATAAAGTTGATGGTATGGAAACAGATAAGGAAAAGCAATGTGTTTTAATTTTGGATAAAACATTACTAACTCCATGCACTGATTATGATCCAAGTACTCATACAAGGAGTGGTAACATTACCAAATGATACAGGTAAAGTGAAAATATTAATTATTTTTAATAACGCAAATTTAATTCTGACGTCATACAAGCATCTGCGATACATTACGTTGTTTACGTTTTACCGATTTAATAACGTAATAAATCATTATTAGAAAAAGCAACAACGAGGAAAACGGAAATAAAATTGCAATTAAATATATTTCACATCTTTCCTGCATATTTATTGCATAAAACTCCAAAAGTTTTTTCTTTAGTATAATTGCGAACAGATTTATTTTTGGGGGAGAAAATAAGCTTTTATAATTGTTTACTTAATCTTTGAAATTAACGTTGAATCGAGGCGTTGTTAAATAGTATATTTAATTGTATTATCGCGACAATCGTAAAAAGAAATTTTGGAAATTCAGGTAAATAATTTAATAATTTAATTATCTTTTTCATAATGTACTTGCTTCAATTATTTTAAAAACATTTACCTAAAAATTATTTTAATTGCTTGGCGAGCAGTAAGCGAGCGCAGGCTTCTGGGATGACTTTTGCTGTTTCGTGTCTGTTTTAAAAAATATTCCCACGTTATATATCGACGAGTTTGTGTCACTATGCTCAATATATGTTCCTGACATGTGTACAAATTACTTTTCAGACAAGATAATTAACACTCAGTTAAGATATAATCAAAAAAAAAATCTCTTAATCATTGACGCTTAATAATGAAGAGGTATTTTGACAATATTGAGTGCTGTTGTTTAAAACATAAAGCTAGACAGTTTCTTCATATTTTCCCATAGTTCAACCGAAATTCTGCAAAAATATGAAGCAGCTATCTGGCTTTATATTCCAACAAACAGCACCCAAAAATCGGAAAATAATTTTTTTTTATTTCACTTATTGTTTTATCTGTACTTTTCATCATACGTTTTATCAACAATAAATCACTTATGATGTTTCATTTCTGACATATTACTGCAAAAACTGCTCGCTCAGGCTAATGGCATCGATAAACATCGTTTCGAATTTCTCTATGTATCTTACTTTACTAGTTATACATTATATTTGTTAATCGTCATTGTTGTCATTTTTTGCGTAGACACAGCCTGGTTATGCCACCGAAAAGGAATAAGTTAGAATGAGGAATACTCATAAACATTTCTGTAAATGTAATGTGAAAATGTTTGGACATTCTGTCGTTTCAATGTTGTTTTTGAAATACGTTCGAAGTTCGGTTACACCTAAAAATAACTTATCGTATTAGGTCGAAAACTTTAGTGTTTGATTAAACATATCTCGGCAAGAAAGGTGTATGGATGGTTTATTAATTTCTGTAAAGTTTCCTGTCTTAGTTCGATTCGTTGTTTTATAGGACTATAATATTATTCTGTAAGAATTTCATCTATCAGTCCAATTACAATAAATAAAAATTAAAAGTAATTTAAATAATAGTGTGTTACATGCTTTTTTTCCAGTAAAAACAGATCGAAATTATCGCATTCACATACCACCTCAAGTTACAGGAGCATTGTCTCATAGGGTCTTATCTCGTAGCTGAATGTTAATATTTTTTTCATGATTTTATGTATGTGATGATGGTACAAAAACTCAACCGGAATAGTGATTCAAATTGTTCAGCTTATTTTTGAATTACGTAGAAATTTTCACCAACAGAAAAAATTTATTAAAGTTTGTTGGAAACTCCATGCAACGACGACAACAACAACAAAAACATGTTTTGAACTGAGTTGGAAATTTTTAAAAAAAATGAACTTACATCAAACTTCTAACTTAAAAAGTAATTTTCGTTTTTAAATAAAACATAATACAAAATATTATTGTAAATTTTTGTAATAATGTTTAATAAAGTAAAAATTGTCAATAATCCGATCACTCGACTTGGTTCTTATTTAACTAATGAAAAGCATACTACCAAGAATGCCCTTTCCGATTCAATTCTTGTGGGTGGAATCGTCTTTAATGCATTTATGAAAAGACAGATGTGTTTTTTCACCTGTAACCTGGAAGATTTCATGTTCATTTTCTAGGCTGTAGTACTCTTTTGCTCTCTAGTATTCTTGATATGTATACCTCGACTGCTTTAATAAAAATATCAAGCTTCTAGCCCAATAATTCGGCAGTTGGTTTGTCTTTGATAATCAGGTTTATGAAAAAAACTTGCAGACTTCGTGATCGTTCGTATTCTTTCCCAATTTCCACGACCTGGCGTTACGCAGTTATTGAAGCTATCAGGCATGGTTAACAATTAAGACAGCATAAGCGCAATTATTCCAGATATTACAGGTTCTGACAAGTAAAAAATTTTTAGAGTCCCGCTACAAAATAAGCTACGTATTGATTATTAGCCATTTGTGACATGTATAGTACTATATGTACTGTACAGTACATCAAAGAAGGTAGTATGTCGATTTTATGTTTTCTATGCAACTTGTGTTTATTATATTTACGTACAAATAATGTTAAAACGCGCATGTGGGCGATCACTGCACAAACACGTGTTTTGAATAATTCATTTCGTCATGACATCGTTTGTATTAAAGACCCCCCATGAAGATCAAAATAAAAAATTCTCGTTGAGATTTGATATAATCAAAAAAGTCGATTGACAGGAAATGCATAACCAGTTTAGAAATGACAATCAGCCTACTGAGATCGAGTACATAGTAAGCGTTATCATTGGCGGCATTATTGTAATAAGATTTTTCCTTTTCTCATTTCTTGCCAAGAATAAGTTATTACTGTTTCTAATGGTGCTTTTGATCACCTATGGTGGCCTCTATACTAAAGGAGTTGATATATAGAAAATGTCCCGGTGAATTATATTGGTTACTACGGGACTATTTGTCGTACAGAGAGGTACAGTACGAGGAAGGCGACCAGAGGTTGGTGAAGAAGGTAAACAGGGGCTGTCCCCGGGAGTCGGTTCTCTGTCCTTTCCTCTGGAATTTACTGTTTGATGGTGTACTAAGTATTTTAGCTGACTGTCGAATAGGGTCGAGTTATAAACTCTGTAACGTAACCATATCTGTAGCCATAAGCTTATCTGTATAGCGTGGGTATAAACCCCGTATCGTAACCGTACGGCCGTACCGTATTCCGTAAAAAAAGTTTGAATCGATCAAACTTTTACGGTAGGGATACGGAGAATTGACCAATTGCGATCGCGTTAAGTGGCATACAATCGGAAGTTGTGCCGGAAGGAACCGACCTAACTTTGAGACAGACAAGATGGCTACTCGTCAAGACTGTGCTGCGATGATTGCGTTATTGTCAATGTGTTTAGTATCTTTTGTTATTCATAGAAAGCAGACACGTCGATGACGACATCGATGGCAAGTAACTGTAGTCGATGATGGCAACTTGTTGCCAGATCAACCAAAAAGTAACAAATTGATTGAAAAGTAACTTTTAATTGACAATGCTACTTTTGAATAATATAAAATTTTAAAATAAGAATTAATTTGGTCACGAAAAAATGGAGAAATGATAAAATGAATAAATTATTACAGTATTAGATGTGACAACAACAGCCGATGATTTTGCGCATGCTCACAATGGACGAACATTTACGAATACGGATACGGTTACGTTACGGAGTTTATAACTCGACCCTTGGGGTGCGACTTACTATGCAGACGCGAATTTAGGGCGAGCGAGAGATTGCGAGCGATTTAGTTTTCGCAAAGGAAAACCATACAGAAGCGAGAAGCGAGAAATAACGCTGGCGAGAGCGAATTTCTGGTTCTCCCACATATCTGACAGGTTTTGATAGTTATCGCGTCTCGCCTCTACTCGCCACATGTTCTCGCTCGCGTTTGCATAATCGCACCCTTAGAGTATATAGCTTACGAGGACGACCTGGTTTTATTTATATCCGATAATTCGAGGAGTGAGCTGGAGTCCCTAGGTGAAAAGTGGGTAACGAAATTACAAAAATGGCATGTGGCAAATAAATTAGAACTGTCCCTGGAGAAGATGGTGGCGATACTATTAAAAGATAGCTTGTCTAAAGAACGGCCGCCGAGAGTCAGATTGACTGATAAGGTGATATAAATGGACGACTCGGTTAAATATCTCGGTGTCGTAATTGGGGCAGGCATGAGTATTATGCCAAACGGTGTATTAAGAGCTGCAGGTTAAAGCAGAACATTAGGAAGGAATAAGGCTCCAGCTTCAAGACTCTATGTATTTTATATAAAGACTTATTTTTAAGTGTCTTGACATATGGCATATTAGCAAGGCATGAGTTATCAAAAAGTTATCATGAAGTCAAATTAGAAAGTGTTCAAAGGATGGTCCTATTAATTTTAACTAAGGCTTTTAGTACTACATCTACAGTAGCCTTGCAGGATATAAATGGGCTTACCAATACTCTTAGAATTAAATAGATATATTATAGTGCCCGTATTAGGAAAGGCGTGGCTTTTGATTATTGCAGAGTGGTGTTCGATGGCGCAAGTATCTCTGCAAAGTCAGTGAAAAAAGAGGTGTTAGATCAGGTTAATGGAGTGTGACAAGCCGGTGGAACGGGTTCGAAGGAGAGGATCACATATGGGTTTCACCCCGATGTAAATATAAGGTTGAAAATATAAAGTTGGTTTAACCCAATATAAAGTGGGTTGAACCAAGCTATCATTTCTCCCAAATATTGGGAGCTTATGGTGACTTCAAAAGTAAACTAAACTAGTTCCACCTGGTCGATAGTAAGTTTTGTGAGTGCGGTATCGTCGATACCCTCCAGCACTTTATGTTAGGATGCGCCATGTTTTATAATGAGATAGAGGAGGTAAAAGGCGTATTAAATATAAACTAGTCTCTTAGTGTTGCTTTTCGTGAGATGCACCAATTTAGTGTGAACTAATGAAATATATAATGAAGCATATAAAATTTTAAACACTATGTTTATTCACAGAATGAATTTAGGGGTTCCTGCATAACCTAGGTTTTTATTAATATTGACGTTATGGTTAATGATGCATAGATATATAATGTTTTTTTATGGTAATATCGATGTATTGCATATAATACGATGTTTGGTACCGTGGTATACCTTAGATATATATATATATATATATATATATATACACAATGGTGAATTATTCGAAAGATTTAACAAAGGGTTCGATAGGGAAAAATTTTTCCCTGACAATCACCGACAACCGAAATGGACGTTTTGGCTAAAAATGAATACAATACCTTTTCTTGCGATATAGATTGTATTACAAGAGATGTCATCATGTCTTGTAATACAATATGCTTTTTATTTCGCTCTCCATAGCCCGACACGTCTTCCACAGCCATCTTGTATTATCTCACGCGCGTGAGATTGTGGGATCTCTCTTATGACTGGATCTATTTTCAAGAACTCTTTTGAATCGATTGCGATTAAACCTTGTTTCGGTCGAGATTGAAACGGTCGAGAGAAATCGCACCAAGACATAGTTTCTGACCTTGCTCACAATCTAGATTGAAATGCTCGGTGCGAACGGGGTATAAGGCTCTAGTTTAGTAGTATTACAGAGTATAATACGTATATTTTAATATATTTTTTAAAAGAAACAAAACCACTGAGAAATGTTACGTGTGTTTTACAAGGTTCTGAAAACTGAAAATTTTAACAACGGGTTCGGCCGAACCTGTGCGAACCTGCTGAATATCACCACTGTATATATATATATATATATATACAGTATATATATATATATATATATATATATATATATGAGGTGTCTACTATATCTTAAGCACTTTTGATAGCAGCAAGAGTTTACATAAACGTCTTGCTGCAATTTTAACATACTACAAAGTACATAGCACTCTGTATGTTGGACGGTATAACCATACAATACTATGTTACTACTTCGATGGCGACCTATATAGGTATGGTGCACAAGGTCTAGTAGACAGTGGCGTTGCACTAGAGTCGATGGGACTTGCTGGTAAGCTAACGCAGGTACAGCAAGGGGTGGCGATAGGACCAATGGGACGGGATGTTTCTGCTTCACTTTTTAGTTTTCATGTAATAATGAAAAGTAAAATTTGTTGTTATTAGACCACTTTCAGACACGTCAGTTGATCTTGTCACTGACAATTAATGACACGACTCAGTGTACCACGGACTCTTTTCTTCTGTTAATTTCTTGTAATTTTTTAAATATAATTACCGTCCTTGCCATTTACTAGCCTTTACTAGTTTTATTGTTAACGAAATGTAAATTAATAATAAATTACCTGATTTTAATCAATATTAACCAATCAATTAACATAAAATTTAATTATTATATAAGTGAATAAAGATAAAATTTATTTATTTAAAATGTAATAATAATTATTAGATTTTAAATAAAAAGTTTAATGCTATTAATATTTTATGTAAAGAAGAGAAAGAGAGAGAGAAAAAACATATAATGTATAATAGTAATAATAATAGAATAAATATAACTATAATGTATAGTTTGTTATAGAGAACAGTTATGGCTACATATAAATATTAAATAAATAAGTAATATAAATAATTATTATTGTAATTAAAACTGTTTGGTTAAAATTCTATGAAATATCTTAATTTATAAAGTTCTGTAAAAAGGGAAAAAATTAAACTATACATACTCAATAAATTTTTATGCCATGTTCTAAGAAAACTCAAATAATAGAATTACTTTAATCAAGTCGAACGATTATGGTAAAAATCGAATTTAATTAATACAGTAAACTTAATGAGTGTCAAGGATTATTTTATTATACAAAGCAGAAAAATAACTAATATATAACTTACTATGCTTATACAGGCAGAATGGACAAGATTGTTGATTATATCTTGGAGTTGCTCTTCGAAATGAAATGTAAACTTTTTTGAATCGGCAAACTTTAAAAATTCTAGTCATAAAAATTAATTACGTAAAAAAATTTCTTAGCTTCCAGTTTATCTAATTATATAGCTGCTGACCTTGTAACGACTGAATACAAATCAATGGAAATTATAACTTCGATATGAAAAAATAAAAAATAAATGACTTTTTCTAAATAAGTTTAATGATATAGTGTTGATCGAAAGTGACTAGGCATTGAGAAATCCTTATTCTTTCGAAATTTCAAACGAAATGATAATGAGTATGACTTAACATGAACCTAATTAAATGGAGATATAAGTCTGGTGGTATCGGTGCTACCCACCAACGACATATCTTCTTCAGACCCTGGTGTTTATGGATGGTCTTCCTTCAAATGAATATTCTCGATTATTTTCGAAAAGATTGTTTTATAAGACAGTGGATCAGCCATCTTTTATGCCACTACACATGCAACCACTTTCAATCACTATGCAGAAATTATAAAGTTTGTTTAACTGTTTAAGAAGTATACGTAAATTTTATTGTTTTTGCATTATTATTATCGCGATTTATTAATGTCTAGTTACTTTCCACCCATCCCGTATATAAAGCATACTGCCATTACATTTTTGATAATATATAATGCTCATCAGAAACATTTTTAATGTGTGTTGCAAATAGAATGCAGTTGTTTACGTATTGAGTAAGGAAAAACGTAATCTTCGCCAAATATTATTAATTTATAAATAAGTTCAGATAGTAAACGTGATTTGATTTTTAAGCATAAAATAGCAGGAAATATAGTAGTAGGACATTAATTATAATGGGCAAATTTCAGGTTATGGAAATAATACTTTATTTAATATTAATGATTTAAATATAACTCTCCAAAATATATTTTTATTACTTTTACTTTGCTCGCTTAAGCACTTTTATATATAATGTATATTAAAATTACAATTTATTTACGATTGTTGATAATTAATATACTATAGCAAAAGCGGGGAAACTTGTTTAAATTGAAAGGTCACATTTGTTTTACGAAATGTAGACACCATATAGGCCATGCATTTATCGAACACTATACGTATATTATATTTATGTATGTCAAGTGGTAGTCTCTTTAATCCGAATAACGGTAGACTGTCTCACAGCTAATTCGGATTAAAGAGACTACCACTTGATAAACATAAAATACAGCTACTAAAGAAAATTTAATATATTTATGTAGATGCTTTTATTGATATAAAAAAGAAAACATTTCCAACAAGTACCATTTTTTATATTATCACAATACATGTATCTAGTATGACCTTCTCTACGCTTCATAAAATGGTGAGACATAAACGAGTAGGAATGTAATAAAATTCTATTTAAATGCGTTAATTTTCCTGCAAACTGACGATAAATCAAAAGTTTTTTCTTAAATATAATTGTTACTCAATACGTTGTTCTTGAGAGATAAATTAAAATAAATAATTGTTTAGTTACACTCGAGTAAAATGAAGTTAAATAATTTATTAAAATAAATACAAGGATTAACACTAAACAAGTTACTAATGTAGTTATTCAAGTTTTTTAAGATGTACGTCGTGGGAATTAAAACCGCCATTTTAATTATACCCCTAAAATAAAGAAAGTATTTATGCCTCATGGTACCTATTTATCAGAGTTTGAGAAAGGACAAATTGTAGCTTTCAGATGCACTAGTTTATGTCATCAAACAGAAGCAAACAGCCTCGAGCGTTCGTAAAACGTAGTTCAGCATTATTTGTCAAATCCTGCAAATTATGGACCAAAGCGTAGAAATGGACGTCTTTTAAAGCTTAATTTACCAGACCAAAGACGAATTGTTAATGCAGCCTCTAATTCCACCGTGTCCACTCCTGAAATTTTGGACGATTTCGGTACGTCACGAAACCGTTCAAAGAGTTTACACAACAACAACAACATCTGGCCCATCCAAATTAATGTTCAAAAACATTAATTTGGATGGGCCAGATGATTCAGCGTTCTACTGGCACGATTTATGAAAAGAGCCCAAGGACTTTTCGCGAAGAAACAAGAGAGAAGTGTTATGGTTTGGAGTGCTTTTTCTGCATTGGGAAAATCGGATTTGGCATTCGTTACCTGTCGCATAAACAGTGCCGACTAGCAACAAGTTGTGGAGAACGAATTGCTGCCGTACAAACGTAGATTCAGAAGAATTCTTGTTATTTTCCAACAGGACAACGCATCTATCCGTGTATCACGAGATGCAAAACAGTAGTTTGAAAATAAATGGATTGACCAGTCCGTTCTCCTGATTGCAATCCTACAGAAAACCTTGGCCAAATTTATGACCAACATTGTCAGTACGCTAATGTCGAACACTTAAAACAAGTAATTGTCACTGCTAGAATTCCCTTGAGAAATCGATCATAAAAAAACTTATTGATAGCATGCCAAATTGCATTTTCAATATTATTAATAAAAAAAATGCGCAAATAAATTAGTAAATTAAACAATTTTATAGTATTTAATGCTTTTTTAATTCATTTACTAGTTGATTGTATACTTTTGTGGAGCACCTTATAAACAAAAGTTTACTTAAAATTTTTTTTATGTAATTACTTAAATCATTTACTTTAATAAAAAATATTTTAAATAAATTACTTTATTGGGCTGCAATTGGAATAAATTGTAGACCTGTAAATTTTCACTATCATCCATTTGTCTATCCGTCCGTTGTCTGTCTTGCCTGAATTTCAATAACGGAATTAGGTATATGAAAGTTCAGACGAGAGTTGAATATTGTATGCTCAGCCGGACCCGATTAACTAGTAAGAATGTCATTAAAACCGGAAGTCATGTTATTTCTGTTCATAAATTTTTCATTGTAAGGTGATAAATAGATTACCGGCACGACTTTGTTGTTAATAAAAAGTATGATATACTGGAGCAACTCACTACTAATTTGAGGTGGAGAGAGTATATTTTAAGTTAAATCAATTGAAAATATGATAATAAATTGTACCCCAGCATTGTGACGATGTCACAAGAAATTATTGCTGATTTCATCTTCACTTTACTGCAGCATGGACGAAAGTCAAATAACTTTATCAGTGGCCTAGCGTAGTGGAGGCGGCAGGAGCGGCCCGCCCCGGGCGGCACTTGTAGGAGGAGGCAAAATTTCACAATAAATAATAATATCTTGTAAAAATACCTAAATAAAAAGACGGCGAAATTTTCCTTCGCCCCAAGCAGCTGACACCTACGCTACGCCACTGAACTTTATTCTGTAAACTCAGCTAAGAAGTGTTTATTGAAATTTACGCTTCGAAATACCTTAATTTTCTTCAAGAGTTAACCACAACTTTGAAGCGAACAGGTGTAGAATTATTGTATTACATGTCTAAACTAAGAAGATGTGCAATTCAAAATATATCTATTTTATTTTTGAGTATCACTAATTTAACTTATTTCAGATTAAGTAAAATAATCAACATTCAAAAGTGAATGAAACCACTGAATAGTTGTTGGTCATGGGTTCGCGCCACGTGGAGTGTTCCGGGTTTTCTTCACATTTCTAACAGTTAAATAAAAACCACTTTTCTTTACAATATCTACTCGGGAGGTCCACCTTCGGGTGATTGCCTAAAGAAAATAAATCAAAGTAAATTTAATAAATAGCTTCTTTAGAGTCTACGGAGAAAAAACGTATTAAAAAATCAAATAATGCTGAAGAAAATGAAGATTTTACGTTATTATTTAGTTATTTATGTACTATCTATATGACAAGTTTTTATTCTTTATAATTTTTTCCTCGTAGCTATTAAATTTTATGACTTGTAGTAAACTGAATTGACGTCAATTTGCCTTTATCGTTAAGTAGTAGTAGTTGGAAATTGTCAATGAATACGTAATAAATTTATTCATTGTAATGTAACTGTATTCATTTTCTCGTAAAGGTAAACTGAACAAAGTTTCGAAAAATCATATAAATTAACCACTGTAGTAAGAAATATATAATGTATATTTAAAGTGTTATATCAATCGTAGTTTAAAAGCAAGAAATTATCGACTTGAAATATTATATATCAAAAAAGGAATTGCATTGTTAGCAATTCAAATAGAAATGTTCGTATATTTGTTTAAAACAATACAGTAAATAATGTTGAAAACGGAAACCTGACAAACCGTAGAAATATTTGATACCGGTACCGGATTATACAGGTTTTATATTCATATTTGTATCTTCAATTCGTACTCTTTGTATTTCTAATAATATCGTATTCTCTTTGAGCAGAATTTATCTGAATTTCTAAATGGAAGAGATCTTATATTAAGAAAAGAAGAAATGAAGAACACGGCATCGAATAACGTTTGTAGAGAAAGAGAAATAACTTTTAAATATGTTATGTATAGATATACTGTAATACCTCGGTTTTCGTTGACTTTTTTTGCGAAAAATTTGTTTCGGTTTTCGTCGATTTCCGCGGATTTCGTCGGCGTGTCCGAGTGACCTCGCTGCTAATTTTGCGAGAACAAAGGGCGACCCACGCGTTTTCTGGCTCAGTGTGGCGTTATTTCTCGTTCTGTGAGCATTACCCCGCGACGGCCCACTATTGGTCAACGTTTCCGTTCCTTGGTTGCAAATTTTGTTGCGCGAGCGGTCGCGCCTGTATGCTTCCAAATTCGGAATGGAGGCGGAAGGAGGCTACCGAAAGAAGTATACTTTACATATTAACATTTAACAAAAATTTATTTATTAAGGGATATTATTATTTACAACTTTTACGACCGCATTTTAAGCTCAGAACAAAAATTAGGAAAAGAAAGACTAAATCTACAGCGACTCGGTTTGATAGAGAGAGCTTACAGTAAATTCGCGAGATGCTAAATATTTTATAATATTCATAATGTTCTAGATGTATCGATGCGACGTATTCATCGTTGTCTTCAATCCTTGATGACGTAAATCCTTGTTTTCACGGCTTCTTGGGCGACGGCGAGTAAACAGAACACACACACACTGTTTGGAAGGGTTGACGACAACTGCCCCGACTGTCCTCACCCCTGCTTTTTATTGGGTGCCTCCTCCTGGGTTAGGACCTTTTAGTGGTTTTCGACCAATAGTCAAATTTTCGTTCATAGTTCTGAGAGTGACACATTGGGTGTGTCACTCTCAACAGGGAAGTACGTCCGTGGGAAACAGTTTAATGCTCTCTCTCTATAACTAAAACGACATTAATTAATTTAACAAAAAATATTTCTTAATACAACAAAAAATGTTTTCATTACATCTTGGCCCTCACACTAATTATCTTATCTTTAATCGTAATGCTTTTATCTTTATGCTAATTAGTATTTTATGTTAATTTCTTATTGTTTTCAGTATTTAACGCTATATTATTTTTTCTATAAAATGTGTTTTGGTATGTATTTTGAAGTGTGTAGAACGAATTAATAAGATTTACATTGATTCATATGGAAATACAGTAGAGCGTCGGTAAGTGGAATGGCCGGGAAGTGGAACGATTTTCAGTCGGACTGTGTCGTGCTGAATCGAATGTTTTTGATAATAAATTTACTTCTAAAATATAATTTTCATGTTTTTTATATTCTTTAATATATTTATTTTGTTTGTACAAAATGCAGAAATAATTTTTAACGATACGATAGCCTCGATGATTATGACAAAAATTTTCGGTAAACTTAAAATCGACGAAAATTCAACACGAAGCGATACGCAACGGAGAAAAATTTGAACATCGGACAGGTTGTATTTTTTCGTACAAAGTCGGAAACTAGAACAAATCATTAACTGGAAAGACCTTAGTCCGCAATTGGTTCCACTTTTCGACTCTCTACTGTAATTGCCTCGGTTTTCGTCGGTTTCGGATTTCACCAATTGTTTTCGGTATCACTGTGTATTAATATATTCAAATACTAGTACTATGATAATTGCAGGCATCAAACTGTGAAATACGAAAAAACCAAAGAGTTGGAGTAATTTATTTAGCATTTCTTTGGCTTCAGAATGTGATGAAGTTAGTAATGCAAAACACATTTGAGTAGAATAATTTTCGCATGATTAGTATCGTACCATGGACGCCCGTAAACGGGAGCAAACTCTCTACCAATATTAAATGGTTTTAAAATTCTTCGTGATATTTCACCCAGAAATTTTTGAATGTCTTCTTGGGAATAATGTAATGTTTTGTTTAGGACAATTTGAATATGGAAAAAATGTTGATGTCTTCTTGTAAATGTTACTCCCCAAATTGCAAAATGAATTATAAAAAGTAAATGCGATATTATATAAAGAAATATAACAAATACTTTATCTCGAGGACTTGAAAAAATCAGCCAAATTATTTACGGAGAACTTAATAAAAGCTAATTTAGTTTTTTTTTCTAACTCGTACTTTTTAGAGTTTTCTGAAATTAAAATATGATTAAAATTAAACAGTGTATCAGTGGAAAAAATATATCTTGATACGTGCTTTTTGTCCTTAATTACACTATTTGTATTCACTTTGGACGTTTTTGTAAACTAGGACTTTTTATAACGAGGGAAGAGAAAAACAAAATTTTCAATTAAAATATATTTATTATAACTTAATCTTGCATGCAACTACAAACGAGCATTTCGGGCAAATGCCCATCCTCAGCACAACGCCCCTCCTTATTTAAAAACTTGTTTATAAATTAATGTGTAATTTTTAAATTGTAATTAGAAAATAGTAACGTCTGCTGAAGGCACTGTGACTGTAGCTAATCCTGCTTATAATGATTTAAATCTGATTACTATAGTGTAATTTGTATTTATTAATGTTTGACATTGTACAGTACATTTAAATACTTAGTAGCAAAAGGAAATCAAACTTACCTTGTTTACGTTTTCATTTTCAAGTGAAAGAGTTACGGCATAAAATAATGTACTAGATAGGAAATTCGGAAGTTATATGATGATATATATTTATTAGTATTAATAAATATTTAAAAAATAACAAATATTTATTTATTCATTTCATGCAACTCACTATTACAGACAACATACTCAGTTACAGAACGATTATTCGTATTTTTATTTTCAGATGGAACAGGGATTATACTAAGAAACACAGGAATGACAAACACAGCATGGAATAACGTTTCTAGAGATATAAGAACAATAATTTTCACAAATGTTCTATATACGTACATATTAATATGCAGAAATACTAGTAATACAACAATTGTGGACATGGAACCTTGCAGTATGGGAAAACCGACGTGATAAAGTGATTCTTTCAACTTCGCTTTTGCTTCAGAGTGTGATGAAGTCAGAAAAGCATAACACATGTGAGTCGGATAATTAACACAAAATCCGTTACAAAGGATTATAATCATCATGGAAATGACGTCAAGATTAACACCCCAGAAAGACATGTATCCAACGGTTTCTACGATTATTGAAACAACCGCAATTGCAACAGTTAATGCGCAAACGAAATTCGGAACAAATGCAATAAATACAATAAATATTAATAGAGCTGTTAACCAGAATAATTGGAGAGTAACTCGTTTAGTAATAAGACCTTGTTCCACCAAAGGAGAAAAGTAGGAATGCACAATAACGGGTAATTCGATTTCTTCTGCAATTTTCCACATATCGTTAATGACTTTAGTTTCAATTTCACCATGGTAAATATTCTTTGTCACTACGAAAAATCGACTTCGTATAATATCTGTGAAATTATTATTAAAATTTATGTCACTTGAAAATTGCTTTGCTGCTCCAATTCTCAAGAAGACATTGCGAAGTCCGTCAATGAAATCTTGTTTTCGTGTCACGTCGTAACCCCTCATTGTAAGCCTGGATATTGGATGATTCTGGAACTGTTTATAGTATTTTAACCAGGAAATCTCAAGTTCTGAACCAGCGACATTTGGATGAGATTGAAATTTCATCATTATGTTATCAATAGATCTCTGAACCTCTGTGTCGGAATAATCTAATGTTTTATTAATGACAATCTGGAGAGGAAACGTAAATTCTGTGAAGTCGTCATAAAATATATGATATCCTTTTGTTATCTTTGAATGTTTTGGATAGAGTGTAAATAGGTTTACTCCTTCTTTTAAAAATGTTACACCCCAACTACCTATTACGAGATTAATTATGTACAGAAGTATAATCATAGCTTTGATTACAGGTTGAGAAATAAATTCAGCCAGTTTATCTCTAAAGAATTTCATAAATATGAGTTCACTTTTCTGCTTCGATCTGGATTCGCTGGAGTATTCTGAAAATGGTAAAACAGATTAATTACAAACGTTAACAATTATAACAAATTATTTAAATGTTAGTACAATCACTGTAGTAACTTTTATTTAATTGGTTTTGATATAAACAAGGTAAGTCAGATGGAGAAAGAAACAATATTGTGTGTCACTTTATGTAAAAACTATATGTACAGTACATAGGTATTATTCTCAGTAGTTTAAGAAATATAGCCGAAAGTTAGTAACTCACAAACAATAATAATAAATACAGCTGACCCTTGATAATCTGACAGGTATGGGACCAAAGTGGTGTCGGATTACCAAAAGTGTCCGGATTACCGAAAGTAATTATATATTTGGCATTGTTTTGCTAGCAGTAGCCTACAATATTCTTACATTTTATGAGTATGTATAGGCATAAATAATACAGTACGTACAGAACTGCTCACGGAAAACACAACAAACATGTGTCATCGTGTAAGAATTGAGTGGGAAGATTCATGTCGCGACATTCTTCTGTGCAAGCATACACGTAACGGGACGGGGACTACGGTGACTTTGACGGTTGGTGCGTCGGACTACTGAGCACGTCGGATTACAAAAGCGTCGGATTATCAATGGTCAAGCTGTAATATGTATGCTACGTCAATACACTTTATAATTTCTTCAATATCTATCAATATCTTCATGCTTAATATCATGCTGAGCCACCATGTATTTAAATAAGTAAAGACTATAATAAGATAGCTACGTTTAACATATTATTTAGCTATATTTGTCAAACGTATATACAGTAAATTAGTTTTTTTTTTTTTTTTCCTAAGAGAGAGTACAGATGGCTTTAAATTAAAAAGTTAATTTTTACCTTTTACAGTTTTAAATGTGAAGGGGTTAAGATCTCTTTCTTCTCTGTATCCACTGAGAGCTAGGCACGCTCCAAAGAACGTGATCTGATACAAATATGCAAAGCATACACAAGTAGTAGCATAGTAAGAGAAAAACCGTACACCGGGGAATTCTGTGGTCATCGCAATGCAGAAAGATAAAATATTTGTTATAGTTGTTATAGTTATAGAAAGTGCGGATTTTGAATATGTTTTCGCCATTCGCTCTTCTACCTTATCGTGGACATTGGTAATTCTCCAGTTTGCTATTATCACAAAGGCATCATCTATCTCGGTAGCTGCAAATGAAATGAAATTATTCTTTTTAATATTTTAATAAATGAAAAGAAAAACAAATAAAAAATATGCTAAATATAGTGTATCAAACATTTTTATTATTATACAAACATAAATATGAAGCGGTGCATTGAAATATTGTTTGAGGTAAATGAAAGAATGACTAGAAAAGTCCCTACTGGTGAAGCAATGTGGTTCGAAATGCATTTGAGGAAAATAAAATGAATTAATGAATCTACATAGTGTTTTCTCCGTTTTAAGCATTACGTATAAAAGGTTCGGCTCTAAAACAAGTCCCAATAGTCAAAAATAACAGAAGGTAAAATTAAGAAGAAGAAACTTCGGTTCATACTCAATAAAACACCTCCAATTGACCTTCAATAGAACGTTTTTCTAAACTATTCCACAGACTAATTTGATGTCGTGGGGAAACCGGAATCTTTCGAATTCTGACCACACTATTTGTGTCTCTAAATTTTTGCATTTATGCGTAATTGAAGGACACTCAACGTTGGCTTTGCGTACTCCTAGTGATACATTCTCTGCACAGTTATATCGATTCTGTACCAGCTAACCACAATACTGTATATGTTCTTTTCTGTGTTATCACCATTTTCAATTTACCATTATAAAAATTTGCAATAAAAAACTTTTCTGAAATATTCTTTCATTTACCACAAACCGCGTTTCAGTTGAGCGTTTAGTTTTTGTGTTTTGAATTTGTACAATAGATCTCTCTTTCACGTACACTCTGTATATTTGAAGAACTTTTACTTACCAAATATTAAAAAAGGTAAAGTAATGTTATAGCTAATATTTTGTATTCCAAACGCACCCATCAGTCCAAATGACGAAACAACTGCTAATCCAGCAGAAACAGTAGCAGCAAATCCCATCCATGGTTTACTCCTTACCCAACTGTTTGTCATATAAGTCATCACGCAGAACAAAGTAACTACAACAATTGCAACGCTTATCAATGGTGTTATTTTGTCAACAAGTGTTTTTATGTCTAATTCAGTTGCTAGAAATGGGCAAGGATATATCTCAATCGAATGAAATTTCAGTTTGTTGACATTCCACAAAAATGCTTTCCGCCATTCTCGAATCCATTCTGTTTTAGACGAATTAGATTCATCAACAGCATAAATTAATCTTATAACTTTCGCTTCTGTCACGTCTCCTTCATCGTTATGTTTTACACCTCCCAAATTCATTACCCACAAGCGAGATGTGTAAGTAACCGGATCGATTTCAACTGGAAATTTTAATTTTCTTCTTCCGGAAAGTAGATCGTCCATCTGTGGTAACACATTTATTATTGGATTATCAAAGCATTTCTCGTTGACTACTCCACAGACCATACTATAATTGATCATCCTTCCATCTACCATAGTCGTTATGTTCCTGATAATTTCATCTAAGTGTTTTATTTCCAGTAAACTCTGCATCTTTAACAAATTGTCTCCGAATTTTTTCTTGACGTAAATCATTGGTGATTGAGGACGTTGCGTCATTCTGAAAGCGTCGTAAAATTTGGAAGTGTTCATGGGAAACATCTTATCAATGAATTGTTTATCTGTAAAGACTTTTCCTCTGTCGGAATTTAATAAATAGTCAATATTGTCTATCGTTATAAGATTAAATGTTCCAGCAGAAAATAAAGCTGTTATAGTAATCGCAGTTATAATAAAATATAGAGGATGTCTTGCGATAGTTCTTCCCAATTTCTCAAATAGATAAGCTAAGGAGTCACTTATACAAGTTTTTCTCATTATTCCGTAATATTACTAAATCGTATAATTCTGTTTCCTGGTTTTCTAGATTATTCTTCCTATTGGTGCAGACAGGCTTCTGAAACACTGTAAGAAATAAAATTAATATGTATATTACATTACTGTCATAACATTCATTGTACTGTCACTTCATAGAGTTTACATTAGTGGCGATGTAAATTAAATATTGGAATTAATCTATCCTATAAATATTCTTTCATTTTGATAATATAATTATCTTTTGTGTTTTTATTTTAAACAATACTATTTACATAAGTATATTTTCTTGTTACAAATCTAGAATTTTTTTATAATATTTATATTTTTAATAGAAAGCGAAGAAAATGTTATTAAATTTAATGCATGGCGTTACAAAAAATTACAATCGAATTCCAATTTCTACCGACGTTCGTACATAGTTAATTGGGACCTTCTGTACTAACGTCTTCCAACTCTTGTCTTTACTTTCATCTATCTCACACCGTTCTCGAGAATGAGGAAGGACAGACAGCCGGGCGACAGATAGCATTTATAGGTCTACAATTTTTTTAAATTACAGCTCAATAATAAATAAATAAATAAATATTGAAAGAATAAAGATGAATAGTTAGTTAGCAGCATTGTTTTTTAATACTCTCTCTCTCTAATCTCTAATAAAGAAGGAGGGGCTGCTTGCTTTTGCAAACTTAGCCTATTAGGAAGAAAAAGGGGTGAAGAAAAGGTTGAAGGAAAGGTTCTGAAGGGAGAAGCATAAAAGAAAAGGGGGAAAAGTAAAGGTGAAAAAGTTCTTAGGACTTCAGAGCGCTGCATCGGAAATTATTAATAATTCAAGTTACAATAGTTGACAAAACCGTTATACGATATTATCAATTACAAGAAATGGTCCGGTTATAGTTGAATTCAAAACCCATCACTTATGGGTAGGTAGATAATAACCTTGATCACTGCAAGGTTACAATAATATTAAAAACTGATTACGATTTTAATACGCAGAGAATGTAAATATTAGCTTACTATGATATAATAATACTGATTACAATTTCTATTCGCAGAAAAGGTAAGTGTTTACGTTATTTACAAGTTCCCTTACAATTGATAAGTTAACATGCCGAACATATATAACTGAAATGAGTACATATTAATGGAAATACTTTTTATTGAAATCTAGAATCTAAAACTAAACTAATACTAGACAACACTATGTACAGAAGAATTCTACACGGTCAATCAATCGCTGATAACGTCACTTTTCCGGACAAGATGACCAGGAAGACTGTTTCACTGTCTTCCTGGTCATCTTGTCTGTTGTTGTTTTCATTCTCAAGAATTTTTCTCTTTCCTGTAGAAGTCTGGAAGAAGAGCCCTGGTGCTTTCAATAAACCTTTCAAAACACTACCAGAGCTTTTACTTATCAAAAATGTTTTGTAGTGTCGGTAGCCAATTAAGTCCTTCTTGAATGCAATCCCTATAGAATGGAATGTGATCTTTATATCGTTCACAGTGGAATATAAAATGTATGGCATCTCCTACACTATTATTGTCGCACTGGCATTTAATAGTGTTTCTCTTCTTAAAGCGGTAGAGGTAGGCTATAACATTGCCGTGCCCCGTTAGACATTGGGTAGTTTCGGATCTAGGTTCGTAGTAATTAGCCTTGATGCGTTTAATAATAGAGGGAATAAACCAGTGGCAAAGTCTCCCCGTTGTAGAATTATTCCAGTCTTCCTGCCATTAGTGCCCATTCGTGTACGGAATTCTTCAGTGTTGATTTTGGTAACCTGGTACAGTATATGTATCCTGCGTCTTGAAAGTACCAGCCATTTTGGCCAAAGAATCGGCCAGTTTGTTTCCTTTATGTCCTTTATGAGCTGGTATCCAACTGAATTGGATATTGCGGATAGTACTGAGATATAGTGCTACTTTAATAACTTCTTTGCCCAGTAGCGTGATTGCTTTGTATGTGGCCCATAGTTCATTTTGCGTAATGCTACAATGTTTAGCAAGTTATAATCTGGCCTGATATATTGTCTTATTGTTGTTGTTTTGAATGCACACATCAGCTCCCACTCCGCACTCTTGTTTAGAGCTATCCGTGTACACTATCCACTGAAAATATCTGTTTGTTTCGGGATTATAATTAAAACTTATTTCGTAGCTGTGCATGTCTGATGTGGTGATTACAATGGTATCTTCAAAAATGTAATGCGATTAATACTTCCGACACAATAACAGTAATTCCCAGAGAACAATTTATCACATCTTCCCTACTGGAGACTATCGTCCACACACTGTTTTTTAATACCGGAGTAAAAAACGTAAACATTCAGCTACTAGAGTAGATGAATTCGAGAATAATAGAACATTATATGAATATTTTCAATATACAGTATGTCCCAAATGACTCTATACATTCACACAAATCAAGCCCAGCAGGGGTCGAATGAATAAAATTATTGAACACTGGTGTTTGATCATTGGTTCGTGTCTGACCTTACACGTGAAGAAAACCCAGAGCAGTGCATGGCTGCCCGCCATGCACTGCTCTGGGTTTTCTTCACGTGTCTAACACCAAACAGAATCCAGTTTTCAATTGGTTAATTTTAAAAACGGAATGTTTAGCAGAACAAAAAGAAACATATTTGACTTTTTTACCGTTCGAAATCCGTTCGACATAAATTTTTTGGAAGAATTTAACAAGATTAAGACGATTTTACGACATATAATTCAAATTTTGAATTGAAGAGTGAAAAATCATACAGCAATATTAGTCTACTAACAACTCAACTCTAAAACTTAAACTGTTAGTAGCCTCAAAGATATTAAGGCACCATTATCAAAAAGCATGTACGACTAAGAGAAAAAGTCTTAATTAATAATTCACTTTTAATATTTAAATTTCAGCATGAAAGCACCGACTATCGCCATTTCATTAATAGTTCTGATTGCCAACATCTTGTAAAAAGTAATGCAAATTTTCTTCATATTTAAATCAATTAGGAATAATAATAATAATAATAAGCAAACACGCTGTTCACAGGTTGCCAAATCTTCTAGATCAGTGATTCCCAACCGGTGGTTCGCGAACCCCTGGGGGTTCGCAGTGTTTGTAGAGGGGGTTCGCGAAAATAATATTGTAATGGCAGATCTTTTTAAAACGCCATTAAAATCAAAAACAAAAAAAAAAACAAAAACACAAAAATTAAAGAACACACCCACTGTAAAACAGATTGTTCGCTGCCTGTTTGTTAAGAAATCTATAATAAATTTTAATATTTTCATTTCTCTTTTTCCTTATTTGTTTTTCAAAATTATATCAACAAATTTTATACATTATAATTTATTTCTCTTATTCAAGTAATCAAATACTATTATCTTTTTATTACAAACATTTATTTATATTTAAAACATTTTATCAATGTGATTAGTATCATGTTCTGCTTTATATTTGAAATCATTGCAGCAGTTTTCCCTTCTATGTAATATTTTTTTTTTACAATACAATTGGAAATAAATATCAAATTAAGGCAGTTTACTACAGATTTTAGAATTAGATACTTGTTCACAACCGGAAACTGGGAGAGTAGTGTTGTATTAACCGACGTTCATACATAGGCTTAGCACTTGTAAAGCTTGAGTGATAGTGATACTGTGACTGTCAAGTTCTCGTGTAAATGATTTAATAATTATTAATTTAATTATTATTATAGCTTATTTTTATTATGGATCGATGGTTAAAAACGGGTCGTTTAGAAACGAGACATGATAATCGAGATGATAGTACTGAAAGCTGTAGTAAGGTACAGTTTCACCAGACGAAAAACAAAGGAAATGATGATAGAAAAGGGAAAAAGCGACTATCTACAATTGGATTTTCATTTTACTGGGGATGAGTTGGAACCTAAACCGCTTTGTGTTATATGTAACGAAGTTCTTGCCAACAGCAGTTTAAAACCATCACTTCTTCGTAGACATATTGAAACAAAACATCCGACACACAAAGATAAACCTCTTGAATATTTCAAAAGAAAATTAGCAGATATCAAAAAGTGTAGCCTTTCTTCTTTCTTGACTTCAAACGAAGATAGTAAAATGGCCCTTGAAGCATCATTTCGAGTAAGTTATAGAATTGCAAGATCTGGACAAGCGCATACAATAGCAGAAAATTTAATTGGACCATGTGCGAAAGATATCGCCAAATGTATTCTTGAGGAAAAGGCAGCAAAGAAAATTGAGCTAGTTCCCTTATCAAACAACACGGTGTCGCGTAGAATTAATGACTTGGCTAATTATGTGGAGAACGAACTTCTAAAAAGAATAAAATTGAATTATTTTGCAATTCAACTTGACGAATCGACGGATGTAACAAATGCCGCAGTCTTACTTGTCTACGTTAGATATCTTTTTACGAATATTGTTCAAGAAGATGTACTATTTGCAAAACCTTTGAAAACCTACACAACTGGAGAAGCGATTTTCGATATGATCAATGGGTATTTTGAAAAGAATGGAATAAGCTGGTCTTATTGTGTGGGTGTGTGTACAGATGGTGCAAAATCAATGACAGGAAAATTTTCTGGTTTTGTGGCACGGGTGAAGAAGATCAACGAGAAAATTCAATGGACTCATTGTTGTATTCATAGACAAGCTTTAGTATGTAAGCGTATTCCTGCAGAGTTATCTACTACTTTAAGTGATGCTGTAAAAATTGTGAACTTTATAAAATCGCGTGCTACAAATTGCCGTCTATTCCGTACGCTTTGTGAGGATTTTGGAAGTTTCCACGTTTCTTTACTACTTCACACAGAAGTTAGATGGCTTTCCCGTGGTAAAGTTTTGACGCGTTTATTTGAATTGAAGTCTGAAGTTCAAGCATTTTTTATTGATCATCCGTTTCATTTGTCTTCTTGTATATCCGATGTTCTTTGGCTGCAAAAGCTCGCGTATTTAGCTGACATTTTTTGTAAACTGAATGAATTAAGTATGTCTTTACAAGGCGAGAGTGTCACCATTTTCAGTGTACTTGATAGAATTGAGGCTATGTTGAAAAAGATCAATTTTTGGATTCAATGTCTGCAGATGAATGAGTATGGATGTTTCTATTCTGTCAGCACTTTTTAATCAGAAAATTCAATTAAACTTGACGAAAACATTAAAAGGAGTATATGTGAACATCTGAACTATCTTCGATTAACTTTCGATGACTATTTTCCCAACAGATGCAATATATCCATCTCAAACAACTGGATACGTAATCCATTTCAAGGAAATGTAAGTTCAGAAACCTCTCTAAATATACTGGAAAAAGAAAAACTCAGAGTTATCTTGTGGCAGTTCTCTAGAAGCAATTTTTAAAGATCAATCTTTAATTGACTTCTGGCTCAGTATACAAAATGAATATCCGGTTCTGTCAAAAAAAGCCATTGAAGATCTATTACCATTTTGCACAACATATCTATGCGAGAAAGGATTTTCAACATATACTTATCTGAAAGATAAATACAGAAACAGGTTAAATGCAGAACCTGATCTAAGACTGAAATTGTCAGATATTGAGCCTAACTTTGAATTGCTTTGTTCTATCAAACAGCCACAAATATCCCATTAAGAGTTTTTCCAAATGTAAAACATAAGAATCAGTTTGTTAAATTTATCTTGTTTTCAACTTTTATAGCCATCATTTTAGTCTTATTAATGTTTTATTTAAATGTTTTACGATTAATATAATCAATTATTCTGCAATATGTAAAATATATATTCTATCAAATGTTATTGCTTTTTTTTACCTGTCATTAACGACTACATAGGGGTTCGTCAAAATTTTTCGGACCTTTCTTTTGGTTCGCGAGGAAAAAAAGGTTGGGAAACACTATTCTAGATAATTCAGTTTTATTTTTCCTTAGTGCACCGGATCACAGCTAAAGTAAAACTTGTAATTCAGAACACATAGAAAGTTTATGAAGAGTGGAGAAAAAGGTTATCATACTTAATTTTTAATAATTGAGACAGAAATAGTTCGATCAAAATGTTTTAACAGTACAATTTTAAATTTTCTGTACCAACTAACTACACTAGTGTAACAATACTGAGCATTGTTACAGCCCTGTCAACATTCGAGAAATAAGTTGTACTTATTGATAATCTGTCATTCAATAAAAAAAACACTCAATGTTTAAAAAAATCCAGCAACGAGTTGCTTAACTTACCCGGAATCATTTGGTGGCGGTATTAGGTGTCATGTTTTATTTTTAAAATTTTTAATTTTTTAACTATTATAAAATGGCGAAACACTTAATTTTGGGGGTAGGAATGGGTTTTATTTTAAGAAATTGTAAATGCTGATAACAAGTAAAATCGTCATTCAGTCTGACCCTGCAGGAAATACACGCGACCCCCTTTATCTCGCCATCCTCTCAACCTTTAATTACAAAAATTTAACAGTATCAATCGCCACAATAATCGAACTTCCCTGCGAAATTTCAGAAATTTTCGACTAAAAGTACTGGAGATATTAAGCTTTATATAAGTGAATAAAATCGTACACCCATACACATACTAACATCCATACAATATAGAAAAAACCTCTGTATGTTTTTTGCACTTCTCGTCGTTTCGGGATGTCCTAAGTCCAAAAATGTTAAAAATCTGGAGGTCATTTTTCCTCCCAGATTTGTGCCAATCTGATAAACATGCACTTTCTATTAATGCAACAAACTGGTCGGATCGGGGCAATGATTTTACGTGCTATTCAGAAAAACACTGTACATAAAACACAACAATAATAATAAATACTTGTGCTATTGTATTTACTAAAAGAAATATAGTCTGTTCGCGTGAAGAAGATACTTGATTACATGGAAATCACGTGACGATCAGACACGTCTATTACTATTTTAGGTAGTATAAATCTAATACAACACCTATTTTTTAAATAAAAGAGCTACCAGCATTTATATTTTTTATAAGATCGCATATTATATAAGATTGAGTAATGCTAGCATTTAATTTAAAATAGGCACTAACGTATGCTCTATGAAGTGATTACTGTGAATATTAAATATCCAACTACATTCAAATACAGTAGGCTGTTAGTTCTTATAGATTCTGATCTATTGATACAGTGATTAATATATGCATATTAAAATATAAAAAATTATTTTTTATATTTAATTGAGTAGTGTTGATTAAATAATCTATAAATTAAAATCTATTTTTCACAATTATTAGAATAAAATTAAGTCTATTTTAATGTGATAATTATATAATTATAAAGCATTAAAAGTTTAAAAGGTATGAAAATGTATTCTGAATAAAGTCCCAACGAAGCCCATTGCAACTGAAACATATACGAAATAGATCTTTTTTGGTAAATGCTAATTTAGAAATTTAAGTGTAAAAAAATCAGAAAGGGGACAGGAAATTGATCTTTAGATAATCGAGATTTCAAAACTTAAAATACTTAAAGGAAATAATTTAAAAAAATATCAAATCACGCAATATCGTTTAATGATTTCCTGTCGATAACTATAGAATAACTTTTATATAAAAAAGTATTAATAATAGTAGAGATTTATTAACCCTTTTCTGCCTTGTAGGCACTAATAGACCCGTTTTAAATCATACAAATCGTGGATTCGACCAAATCCACGAAAAGAGAGGCTGGGAATTAAGGGACGACGGCCTATACGTATATATATATAATACATATATAAGGGACGAGCCCTACACATATATTAATATAGGGCTCGTTCCTTATTACATATTATATAATTTTTAATTATTTCTAATACATAACATCAATTAGTTACTGTTATATTGATTTTAAAGTCTTCATTATTATTAAAATTACAGTAAAAAGTATTATTTTTATAATATTAAAGATGTAACATTTGTATTCCTAATTTGAATAAATATTACATAACGACAATTATAATTCACGTGTTTTTAAATTGGCTTATTTTACATGTAAAATAATATTTAATTGTAATGAACTTACCTGAAATTTAACCTGCTTTATCAATCTACCGAGTTTTGTTTATAATTCCCTGTATTTTATAAAGTAACTAACATATATGTCATTCGGAATGTATTGATTTTAATCATAAAACTTGCTTTGGTTATAAAAAGTTACACTTTGAACCAGTTTTTTTTCTTATTAACTTACTCTAATATTATAAGATTATTGACATTTGAAGGCAGAATAAATCGATAAATTGAAATTGTCGAGATTTAAAATGTTTTCTTAATTAATATTTTAATTTAATCGAAAAAAATGAATTTATATATGTATAATTTGTAAAAATAATCTCATTAATATAATAATTTAATTGTTAGAAAATAAATGACTATACAGTAAAAATGTCTTCTTGATGTCTCCTCTCAGTAAATAACAGTCTTACGGGGGAGTCAATGTTTATTTAGAGACTTCTCGTCTACTTCAGTATGCAAATCGTTTTAATCTTCTCTCTGCTGAGGCAAATTAAGACAATACGCATAGCTATTGTCCTGATTTGGTTTATTTGGTTATGGCAAAGCATGAAGTGGGTGATCTGCCGTGGAAGATGCCTAGCGGAAGGAACTTTCCATGGGAAATTAGCACCTATTTTGTGTTACAAACATGAATAAAACCCAGAAACTCCAGGTGGCCATCCCTTTGGCCAGGCGCGAACCCACGACCAACTACCAGTGTTTAGTGGTTTTATCTATTCAACCACTAATGGGCTATTGTCTTAGCCACATTATTAAATTTAATTGTTATTTAATTATTTTCTCGCTATGTAGGAACTAATAAGGCCTTTTAATTACTTATAACCAACGCATGTTCGGCCAGGCTCCCTAATTTATTTCTGACCAGGTGTACCAACGTACCCGGAACAGACAACTCTCCCTTAGGAAATTTATGAAATGTTATTAAGCGTTAGATTTTAAACGTGTAAGACGAAAATTTCATAAATTTTCTATGGGAATCGTTCTTAAAAATCCGATTTTATTATTTTATCATCAAATGAGAACTTTGTAACCTTTAACTTCTCTTGCTTTTAGTTTCTTAATTATTATACAATAGCATTTAATATACATTATGACTTTTGAATTATACAATGAACTGTACGAACGTGCATTCATATATATAGCAATCATTACAGTCCGACACGTCCAATAATCCGACACTGTGCAAGGCAGTGCACGTGAAAATTTTCGTATTACCAATTGTCGATATATATGACATAGAGAGATTAATGTGCATGTATCAGTCTCTGTCAGTCGATAGTTAGTTTTTTTCACATAAAATCTGCAAAATGTAGTCACAATGGTAATTAATACAATAAACTAACACACGTACAAAGTGCAGTAATCCGACGTTAAGTGTTCGGATTATAGAGACTCTACTGTATTTTGTTACATATACTAAGAATATCTCAATGTAATGTTATTAAATTAAAAGATGATATAAGGAATTTTTTAAAATGTCGTCATACAACAGAAAAACTGCGAAGCAGTATGATGATGATTTTTAAACTTCGCTAAAAGAAAAATCGGTTAATATTTCCTATGGTTCCAAAATGGCAGCTCGTCTCTGATTCCAGCAAATACTTCTATTTGCTGGAAACAATGGGGACGCACGTTCTAACCTATCCTAACCTATTCGAATAATTTTGTTGATAATAATTATGGTAATTTATTAGAATAGGTTAGGTTAGATTAGAACGTGCGTCCCATTGTTTCCTTTCTTCTATTTGCTGGAATCAGAGACGAGCCGCCATTTTGGAACCATAGGTAACATTAACCAAAAATCCTAATTTACGGTTTTTCCAAGGAAAACAGTTTTAATTCTGGAATCGTTTTTAAGTAACAAACTTCTGGAGGCAATTATCATAAACAAATTACTTATTTCTATATAATAATTGCCTTCAAGATCATCTATCAGACAGCTTCAACATCCCCACTTTCATTTCTGTCCTGGTTATCTTCTCTACTTCATGGAAAAGAGAAATCCGTGCCACTTGATGGTGAAAAGGAATATTACATATGACTTCACAGGGCTGAAAAGATTTTAAAAATTATAAAAGAAATGAGTGATAAAACTCCGAAATTGTATTATTAATCAAGTTAACCCATCGTTGTCGTCATGAATTTTTAATATTCAGTAGTTTTCCTCATTCCTTTAGGAAAAGTAAATTTTATTTTTAGATGTAGCAATTTGCTAATATGCTAAATCAAGTGTTGACGTCAATAAATAAATTATACGTTTTATGTCTGTAGAAGATATTTCGCAAATATTTTTGCGTGTCTAAAATTAATTTACAGATAGATATCCTGATTACCACATAAAGATATAAATAAAACGTATTTTAAAGCTGGTTAGAGCGGTAAAAGAGTTGTTTAAACTTTACCTGTTAGAGGATGCATTACTCTCATAAAACTTATAAAACTTGATAGAATTAAATATGTCTATACGAGTTTATTAAATTATTAAACTGTTAAAATGCATCAATATAAATTATTTACAAAAGTTTTTAAAAAAGCTCTTAGACTTTCCTGGCATTCGAACACAAGATTTTTATTTTGGGATAGGGAAATTTATAAAAAAAAAAATTGCAATGCCAAAAAGATTAGACCCCATGCGAGGTATAAAAAGTAACTTCTCTAATTATCTCCTTACTTTACTTACAATGTCCAAAATCTAATCTCATTAATATATTATATATTGAAGTATTTCAGCTAAATTTCAAAATATTTGGTCCACGGAGTCCTGAGATATAAGGCAAATAAACAAAACACACATACACACATACGTCCATAAATATATAACCTTGTTCCAAATTTTAATGTGTTTGTAATTAGAGAACTTTAATGAGAATAGAGATATGCAACCTGGAAAATCAAATTTTCACCAATTATAATAGAGCTACTTTCCTCTATTCTGTACCAACAGGAAAAGTAAGAAATAGCACAAATATTATAGAACATGTGAAATAAACTGTAAAGAATTGGATATATTTTGAGTTGACATTACAGTAGAGCATCGATTATCCGACTTAATTGTGGACTGGGATTGGTCGGATTACTGAAATGTCGGATAACCGAAAAATTAAAAAAATACATTATTAGTATAGTGTATTTGGTTAAAGTCTAAATACTAGCCTCCCTTTCATGGTCGAGCCAGTGCTGCCAGCTAAAACATGCAAAAATTTAACAAAAATAATATTAAAGTAGCCGAGACATAACCAAATATTGTAACGCCACATCACTAGCGGAAATTTGAATTTGCCGACTAGAACGCGGTCGGTTAACCGATAAGTCGGTTAATCGGGAAGTCGGATAATCGATGCTCTACTGTATTTTAAGATAAAGAACCTCTTACAGACTTTCTACAACAATTCAAACTAATATTAGTAACGTCTTAGGGTCTTCTACAATTACTCACTTGTTGTGTGTAGACCATGGCATCGTGGCTTTCTCAAATACTAAATTCAAAAATGTAATTAATTAAATATAAATATTAAAAAATCAAGCAACGTGTTGCGTAACTTTCCTGGAAAAAAAGTTAAAATTTTGCGTGTTGCCATCTCAATGAAATTGAAATAAAATCTTTCGAAATTTCTTCTCTATTTAAAGCTTAATAACTCGTGTGCTTTTAGCGGAAAATTTTTGAAATTTTGCAGGGTGGTGTGTCTATTAGGGGGATTGATGCTATTCAATTTCGGTGGTTAAAGGTCGAAGGGGTGGGAAATAAAGGAGATCGTGTGTATCTCCAGTAGGGTTCGACGTTAGGGCGATTTCACTTCTTATTACCATTTAGATTTTTTTATAAAACTCATCTCTACCCTCAAAATTAAGCTTTTTGCCAATTTATAACAGTTAAAAATATAAAAACTTTTTAAAAATAAAATATGATAACAGATGGCGCCACTAAAATTTTAAATGTCTACGGGGAAAGTTAAGCAACTCGATGCTGATTTATTTTTATTATTTATTTATTTATTCATTCATTTATTATTTTGCATTTCTCAGAGTTTGAAGGTGCTCTGAGTCCAAAATGTGAAAATCCCGAGTGTATTTGCCATACTTTCGCTATTATATAACAGCCGGAAATGTAAAAATGTATAAACTTCACATAGTTAATAAAAAAATTAATAAAATTAGAAGGCTTCCACTCATTGGGAGAAAAATAAAGCTAAAAATAGATATCGAATATTTGGTTATGGACTTGAATGAATGTATCCTCCTTACTACACAATTAACCATTCAAACTATACATTTAAGTAAATAAATATATTTATATTTCTGGTTAATGTTACCTATGGTTCCAAAATGGCGGCTCGTCTCTGATTCCAGCAAATAGAAGAAAGGAAACAGTGGGGACGCACGTTCTTACCTAACCTAACCTATTCTAATAAATTACCGTAATTGTTACTAACAAAATTATTAGAATAGGTCGGGTTAGAACGTGCGTCCCCACTGTTCCCTTTCTTCTATTTGCTGGAATCAGAGACGAGCCGCCATTTTGGAACCATAGGTAACAATAAACAAATTTCTATATTCAATAATGTGAAAATAAAGTTTGTGTTAATTATTTTGTGAATTCGTAGAAAAACGATTAGGTGAGAAATTCGTTAACGTTTTTACTTTGTTGTGTGTTAGACTTCGAATTTATAATATTTTATTTTTATCAAAATTTACAGTTATATTTTAAGAAAAAATCCAACAACGAGAGTTGCTTAACTTTCTCAGCTGTTATGTGTTTCTATTAAAAAAATTTTTGTATTGTTAAGCAAAAAATAAAATTGTTTGTTGCGCCATCTGTTATCAAAGTTCATATTATTGATCACATTAATTACACTTATTTTGCAAACACACAGAGATAACCTTGAGCATTTATGACGACATAATTCCTTATAGACTATATTATCTCACAGTTTATAAAACATTTAAAAATAACTGAGAATACGTAGAAAAACTTACTTAAAACTTAATAAACCTAAAAATACCTCCAGGTTTTTAAATATTGATTTAGTTTTAACTGTTTATTAAAACAATAGTTTTAAGTGAGAATATATTGTTACATATTTTTTATTTACGTGTAACACTACGTAATATGTAAATTTTTAAATAAATTTGCCTAACTTATTACATATCAGTTTGTATAGTACTTCTGCATTGATTATAGATCTGTGTATATTAATTTATATCAAAACATTTAGTTTATTTACTGATACGTTATTTCATAACTCCGTATTGTTTCCTGTAAAATATTCTGAAATTTAATTTATTAATATTATATTAATTAAATCGTTAAAACAAAAAATTACACTCCATCATCTTCTATTAACAAAATGAAATTTATAATTCTGAGGAAAACTTTGAAATTCTTTATCGATGAATTTTATACTCTTTATCATTCTCAATCTATAAAATCATTAAATATTATTTTCTATGTTTTAGTTATCTATCCTCTGAGCTTCTTCAATTGGCGTATTGAAATAAATTTAGGAAATACTCCATTTACAATTACATTATTTCGATTACAGTTTGAAGCTTTAGAATCTTACTTAGCAGGTGCTTGAAACCAATCTTATATATTGAAAAGTAAGTTTATTTAATTTCATATTTCTTTATAATCAGACGAAAATTCGTTTATAAAAACTTGTTGAAGAAAATATTTATGTTTTATGATAATTTTTATTAGTAGTAGTATTATTAAACTGTTTAAGTCATTACTATTTTATAATCCATTAATACTTATAGCGTTAGATTATATATTATTTAATTATTAGCTTAAATATTAGATTTATCAATTTTCTTTATTGTTTTTGTTATATTTATAAAATCTTTAATGGTTTTAATCAGTGTTTTGGAGCTATATGTGAATTACATGCCATGTACACTGAATTCGCCCAGTCAGCGCCGTACATTACCAGAATGATTAAATCTAAACTATATTTGAAACACGGACTTTCAGTATTTGCATCAACAATATAGCAAATATGAAATGTGCCATAAATAATTCAACGACGTCAGATCCATTTCTAACTCTAATGATACAAACAAAATTAAAGCTATTTCGCTGGAATAACAAACTGAGAAACATGATGCATTAGAACACAATCACTGGACAGTGTAACTCTTTGAGATGCCACATATAAAATGATTGAACGGTTTCTAGTTTTTCAATCTTATTGTGAACAACAGAGTTGAAGTTAAGTAAAGATGAATGGGAGAAGGTGAAAAACTTGAAAAATCTCTTGGCTAAGCTCACACAATCACATCAATCACAGCTTAAGCTGCTGATGTAACTCCTGGAGTTTTCTTAAAATAGTGACATAAACTCACTAAAACTTTGCAAGACAAGGCAGATGAATCTGCAACGGGAATTTTATGCTCAATGAAAAAACACGAGGAAAAACTGTGGATATTCGTAATTTAAAAATTTATCCTTAGAGGATAGAGCGAGTACAGAGCAAGCATTTTAATGTCAGAGCAGACCTTAGCGAAGCAATAAAAATTAAGATGCTGCAAATGCATTTATAATAGTTAAGGTAGATGGCCAGATGACCAAGCAGTTAAGGTGACAGCCTATCGCTCTAAGGGACCGGGATCTCATGCGGACAGGTCGAAAACTTTTGGAATGTTTCAGCTGTGGTTTATAGATTGGGTCCCATCCCTCGCCCCCCGGTCACTCCATTGTAGGCTTGACTAACATACCGTCGGAAAACTTGGCCTTGAACGTTTCTCATGTAGTAACTAATACAAATGCTAGCGCTGCTATTTCTTACAATTTTTAAACATTGCCTGTCCTTATATGTCCTGTACTTAGTAAATTAATTTTCTATGTTTCTATTTTTCAGAGATCTGTAGTGTACAGCAATATGTAAAGATTGTAACAACGATTAAGTATAATATAACATTAAATAATGGTAAGAAAAACTTTTATTAGCGATAATTTTTCCTATTTTTTCGATAAATTGGGAAGAATTATTGCACGACACCCTTCTTCTTTTTTCATTTCACCAATATTGCTATCGGCTTTACTCTCTGTTGGATTATTTAAACTCAACACTATAGAAAATATGAATTATCTTATAAATTCTGATAGAGGTAAAGTATTCAAAGTTAAAGAATTCGTAGACAAGATGCTTCCTACGAATACGTCCAAGTACTATGACTTACTCAGAATGACAGAAGTTCCTCGATCACCAATGGTTTACATTCTAAATAAATTTGGACAAAATATGTTGCAAAAACAAACTTTACTCGAAATTCAAGTTTTAGACGAACTTATTAAAAACATAACCGCTGTAGTAAATGGAAAAGTAATAAATTATAGTAATGTTTGTGGAATAACCTACGAGAAATGCTTTGAAAATCCAATAATAAATTTAATGCCGGAAATGGATAAATTACTTTCCCGAAAGAGAAAAGTAAAGTTTCCTGTAGAAATTGACCCGCTTACATACAAAACCCAAATTTGGGTAATCAATTTTGGGGGTGTTAAATATGATACAAGAGGATATGTCAGAAATGTAGAAGCTATGAGATTACTTTATCCGGTTGATGAATCAAATTCCTCTAAAGAACTGTGGATCCAAGAATGGCGAAAAGCATTTTTGAAAAACGTTAAACAATTTAAATTTAATTTCATCGAATTGTATCCATGTCCAGTGCTTTCAACTGAGTTAGACATGAAATCAATTGCTGACGATACGATATTTTTGATTAGTGTCGCCGTTATAGTAGCTGTTTCTTTTCTTTCGAAGACACAATGTAGTGACGTAAACTTAAACACTGGGCGAATTTTTCATCCTTTTTATTCGGTTGGAACGCTTTTTTATTACATAACGCGTTTCGGGCCGATGCCCCTCTTCAGCCAACTAAACATTAAAAAGTGAGAGATGACTATATACAAATATTTAAAATAAATATCGTGACAGTATACATAATTAGTTTTTTAGAGGTTGTTACCTTCTAAATCCTGGTAAGAGCTTGTATACCGTTAAAAGCTGGTCCGTACCTCATTCGGTAGTTTAGACGGATGTAATAGTCCAAGGGTACGAATCTTGATAAAAATTCCATAAAAAAGGGAAGGTTTAGTATCAGTCTGTAGAGGTATACGGGGTTATTCTTTCACAAATCATATTCGTGAAACCATACCTGAGATTCGTCTTCCGGTGTGTTGTCTAACACTGAGCTCGTACTCCTCCACCTCAACTGCGGAGCACGATCTATTTTTAATTTGCATATGTCTGGTCGAGCATTAGCAGGGGAATGTTCCTTTTTTTTTTTTTTTTTTAATAGGTTTCTTTTCCGATAAAATTATTCGGGGGGTTTAGCGGTGATTTTTTTAGAACATAGCACGTGGCCATTGCTATTTTTTCCCGCTTTTAGTATTTTTAATATTTGTCGCTATGCAAATGACGTAACAGATCGTAAAACAGTTTTTTATTTTATAGTATATTTTATAGTAATTTAATCCAGTTTTCATTGATTTTTATGCTTAGATTAGTATTTATGCAGGTCTTATTTTTATTTTTAATGATTTCTACACTTTCTTTGAATTTTCTGTTGTATGTCTTCTTTTCTCTATGTAAAATGCTTGTTTTAGTATCATCGATTTTACAGTTATTTAACACACAATGGTCATGGAATACTGAGTTTAGTCTGTTGTACTTTAAATCGGCTATATGTTCTTTCACTCTTATTTTGAGTTTTCGTTTTGTTTCTCCTATATAGGCCCGAAACTAGCTGAAATAATAATGATCGACGTTGACAAAGAAATTAATAATATAACGTATAAAATATTATAAAAGATACGTAGATGATGTCCTAATTATATATAATGATGCAGAAGTAAAGCCTAACATGATAAAACATATAATAAACAATATAGATAAGGATATCCAATTTAAAATAGAGGAAGAAAATGTGGCCGATAATAGTATACGATACTTAGACGTCATGATAACAAGAAACGAAAACGAATTAGATTTTGAACCTTTTAAAAAACCATGTTCAATCAACACCACAATAAAATATACTTCAAATATACCATTGTATATAAAACAAAACATCTTTAACATGGAATACCGAAAAATACAGAATAGAACTAGTAAAGAAACTAATAAACCCAAACACATCATCGAATTGAAGAAAAAGTTTGCCCTAGACGGGTACCCAACCAGACTGATTCATAAATGGGAAAATAAAATTACTAATAACCAAACAAAAATAAAAGATAAAAAAACCGAATCGAAACCAAAATATACCAGCTTCCCATACATTAGGAACCTTTATGAAGAAATCGACATAGATATGAGGAAAAATAATATAAAACTTGCCCCAAAATACGTAAACCTGTTATCTAGACTTAAAGCGAAACAAAGAAAAAAGAAACAGACGATAAAAAAAGAAGATATGAAAAACATAGTTTACAAGATACCATGCACTTGCAAAAATACCAACTTCTATATAGGAGAAACAAAACGAAAACTCAAAATAAGAGTGAAAGAACATATAGCCGATTTAAAGTACAACAGACTAAACTCAGTATTCCATGACCATTGTGTGTTAAATAACTGTAAAATCGATGATACTAAAACAAGCATTTTACATAGAGAAAAGAAGACATACAACAGAAAATTCAAAGAAAGTGTAGAAATCATTAAAAATAAAAATAAGACCTGCATAAATACTAATCTAAGCATAAAAATCAATGAAAACTGGATTAAATTACTATAAAATATACTATAAAATAAAAAACTGTTTTACGATCTGTTACGTCATTTGCATAGCGACAAATATTAAAAATACTAAAAGCGGGAAAAAATAGCAATGGCCACGTGCTATGTTCTAAAAAAATCACCGCTAAACCCCCCGAATAATTTTATCGGAAAAGAAACCTATTAAAAAAAAAAAAAAAAAAAAAAAGGAACATTCCCCTGCTAATGCTCGACCAGACATATGCAAATTAAAAATAGATCGTGCTCCGCAGTTGAGGTGGAGGAGTACGAGCTCAGTGTTAGACAACACACCGGAAGACGAATCTCAGGTATGGTTTCACGAATATGATTTGTGAAAGAATAACCCCGTATACTTCTACAGACTGATACTAAACCTTCCTTTTTTATGGAATTTTTATCAAGATTCGTACCCTTGGACTATTACATCCGTCTAAACTACCGAATGAGGTACGGACCAGCTTTTAACGGTATACAAGCTCTTACCAGGATTTAGAAGGTAACAACCTCTAAAAAACTAATTATGTATACTGTCACGATATTTATTTTAAATATTTGTATATAGTCATCTCTCACTTTTTAATGTTTAGTTGGCTGAAGAGGGGCATCGGCCCGAAACGCGTTATGTAATAAAAAAGCGTTCCAACCGAATAAAAAGGATGAAAAATTCGCCCAGTGTTTAAGTTTACGTCACTACATTGTGTCTTCGAAAGAAAAGAAAAGAAACGAAAATACAAAACACGGTTTCCTCAAGATAGAAATATTAGTTTGTTGTTAACTCCCCACTCATTTACTTTTATAAGAATGTCATTGGCGATAGTCTCAATCATGCACCTGGATCTGGCCGGAAAAATGAGAAAAGCATCGTCAGCATAAGCAAAAACTCGACACTGATGCCCAAAGTCCAAACGGAGAAAAGTGTCAAAAAGAATTATCCAAAACAGGGGGCCACAAACAGAGCCCTGAGGGCACTCTCGTTGCAGATCTTTGGAAAAGAGGTGTTGACCCACTGTGATCGTGGCCTGCCTGCCTTTGAGGTAATCTTTCACTATGTAAAACAGATTTCTGGGACAGCCATTATCGCTGAGTCTGCGTAAGATCTGTGGCCACCATGCTGAATTAAAAGCATTCTTCAGATCTAAACTTATCCCAAACACATAAGCATTCTCTGCAAGTAGTTGTTTAATGTGGTTCTTTAAATCCATGATGGCATCAATGGTTCCTCTCTGCCGTCTGAACCCGTACTGGGCACAGTGAAAGAGCCTTCTTGACTCCCAGAACCAGTAAATTCTGTTAGATAAGAGCTTATCAAGAACTTTGCCCAAAGAAGACAACAAAGAAATGTTGCGCATGTTATTCAGTGTCAATGGTTCCCCGCGTTTTTTGGGAATGATGATAACCCGTGCGCACTTCCACAGACGAGGAAAGATGCCCTTTTGCAAGCAGATATTGAAGATCTCCAAGAGCAGATCTGGTCGTACTTTCCAGATCTCTTGAACAATATCAGCGCTTAACTGATCTATACCAACAGCCTTCTTCTTTGGCATCTTGGCAATGATGTCATCTACTTCTAGAAATGAAAAAGGTGGATCATCACCTGAGAGGTTCTTGGTATGGTTGTAATCCCTAATATTGGATTGTTCTGGAGTGTCTTCTTCACAGGAATCGCTGGGGCAGAAGGCTTCAAAGAGCCTGCCAACAGTGGCCTGGAGATCATCAGCGGCAGACCCAGAGTCTTCACTGCTAATTGGATTCAATGTCTTAAGTTTGTTGACACTGAGCTTGTATACAAAGCTCCAAGGGTTGCCACATGCCCCAGAACAGAAGGCACGTCAGGACTCTACTTTTGCTTTCTTAATCTCTTCCTTGTATTCCTGCTGGAATTGAAGATATCGCCTGCGGAGTTCCTCCCTTTGTATGCCATGACAACGCTGGTATTTCTTTCTCAGTTGGTTGTTGGTCCTGCGCATTGTGGCCAGTTTTACATTCCACTAGGGATTGGCTCTTGCCCTGGTTTTTTTTCTGGGAATGGCAATATTGCATGCATAAGCAATGTTTTCAATAATGGCTTCGATGTACTGCTCTGCCCGTTCCTTTGTGTAGTCATGATTGGAAGAGAGATGACATTCCTCGAGGATATCTCTAAACAGACTCCAATCCGCAGACCTTGTGTTAAATGGGCAGGAAGTGGTCAGCACCCTTCAACTAGAAAAGGAAGAATGACCTTCCATCCCTTCCTGTCATTCCGAGGTCTAGAATCACCTATATTTTTACTTTCGTTACGATCTACGGCCAGCCAAGTTTAATGAAGGAAATAATCTAACTTTTTGCTACAAGACAGACGGTAATGAGAAGGTCATCAAAGAAAGGGGGAAACCAACAGGACATACCCGCAAATACTATATCTCGATATTGCTCAATAGATAAAACCGATCAAATATCCTTTCATATCGACAATTACTACTCAAGTTGTAACGTAAATCCTGACCTTAGTCAATATAGACTATTAATCATGATAACAGCTGTCAAACAAACGGAAATATGAGGTAAGAGAAGTAACGATACCGGATAGAAGGTGTTGAAAATTAGTCGAAACGTGTGATTTCTGACAGCCTGTATCAACAACATTAGGATCCAACTCGACTTAGAACACATTAAATAAAAATTCCTCTGATTGTTTCCAGGCAGGACACATATGGAAAGGGATCGCACCCGAACATCGACGTGACCGTGAAAACAGAGATTTACTGCTGACAACACTACTTCAGACCTCTAACTTGCCACCTGAGCACCATGCAGGACTTTGTCGCGTTATCAAAGAAGCATTGAAGTATTTACTTAATGTGACTGGATTTGTCCTTGGAGGATAGCTCTTGCCTTTCATCCTCTACTTTTTGTCTACCTTCCCTTTCTCTAGCTATATTTATCAAATTTAAAATCCTAGACACGTAACCTGTCTATGATGGACAACCTGGGGCTGTATTCTGGTCACTGTCTCTGGTCTCTCGTCTCTCACAAGACGGTCGCTGATTGGCTAATTATTCGGATTAGCCAATCAGCGACCAGCTTGTGAGAGACAAGAGACGAGAGACAGTGACCAGAATACGTCTCCTGTTCCGGTTTCGTCGGACAACTTGTCTTCAAAGAACAACTCATTTCCAAAAAACTACCTAAGTTCAAAAGACTGGATAAAATAAACCTAAATAAGCCTACTTCAGACACCACATTGTGAGTACGGATCCATCCGTTCACTAGTATGCAGGATGGCTAAGTCAGTAAAAGCTTTAAAAAGGCTTGAAACTGTAAGGTCTATTCACCTATAGACAATCAGTCCTGACATCAGTTAGAATGATTATTTTGTTTCATGTTATAACTTGAACATGAAATTGAGTGAACTACAATATTGATTATTTACTCATTTCCATGTACAGTACATGTAGCACCTAAAAATATTTTAATAGGAGAGACTAAACAAAAAATAAAAGTTAGACTTAAGGAAGATAATAGCGGATCTTAAAATACTGTACAAACAACTCAGTTTTATATGAACACGATACAGCTATATAACTGTAATACAGTCAAAGACAATATAAAAATTTTACAAAAAGTAAAAGATGTATACAGTAGACAATTTAAAAAAGCATGGAGATTCTGAATAATAAAAACAGTATAAACAAAATTTTAGCATATAGATAAATGAGAACCTGGTTACAAATATTATTGACAAACTGAACATAAAATTAAATAAGTATAAGCTATACGTTTTATAAATTGGAAATATTAAAAATTAAAAATATATACAGTGGTGCCTCATATAACGTACTTAATCCGTTTCAAGTGTAAGTCCGTTAAGTGAAAAGTCCGTTATATAAAACGCCCCATAAAAATACCGCCCCATTTTCCCATAGAAATACATGATAAAACACCTAATTCGTTCCGCTGCATAAAATAACCGTACTGTACCATTAAAAAATGAAAATGGAGCAGTCACCAATTATGCCGGGTAGTCAGATGTTGTGAGGAGGAGGTGGAGGACCACTTTTTTCACACATTCATACAGGCACACACTTTTTACATTTTGCAGCAGGTCTCTTTTTTAATGTTTTAATTGGGTCAGATTCACGAGAGGCTACTGGGGCTTGAAGGGAAAACTCCTCTTGTTCCATCCTTTATATTTTGGCAGCTGGCTTCTTGAAAAAACATGTCCAAGGGTCTGTTTCTCTCTTTTCTTCAACACCTGTCAGAAATGACGGGCAACGGTGTTATTGTAGAGATCATTGATCTTGTTGGGCTCAGCTGTGTTTGGATAGTGAGTGTTGGTAAACTCCTGAACCTCTCCCCGTTTGACAAGAAAGTCCTTGATGGCATCAGTTAAAATTAGTTGATTGGATTGCTCCTCCTCTTTGTCAGATGAAGCTTTCCATTGATTTTCATCATGTTCGTAGGCCAGAAGTCCTTGGAGCTCTTTTTGGTGTTCTTCAATGAGCTCCTGCACATCCTCCATTTCCACCTCCAATTCCATCTCTCGGGCCCGTCGAGACGATCTCCTGTACCACTTCTGTATCCTCAGCTGATTATTTCTGGGTCCATTCAGGAACAAGCCTCTTCCAGGTTTAATTAAGGGTGTTTCGCGTGACTTCTCCCCAGGCCTTCTGGATGAGTCTGATTACCACAAGAACATCAAACTTCTCTTTCCAGAACTTTCGGACAGTCATGTCTCCACAAAGCTGACATTTCTTCGAACACATTCATGAAGAGAGCTCTTGAGTACAGTTTTTTGAAGTTGACAATGATTTTCTGTTCCATTGGCTGAAAGATGGCAGTGGTGTTTGCAGGCAATAAGTGCACCTTGATTAAAGGATAGCTTTCTTCCAGGATCTTTTCCAGGTCTTTTGGGTGACCAGGGGCATTGTCCAGTATCAGTAGAAGCTTTGAGCGGCAGCTTTTTGTCCAGCAGGTAATTCTTTACAACAGGAGCAAAGGTTTCTAGAAACCATTTCTTGAAGACAACCTGGTCACCCAGGCTTTTTGGTTAGACTTCCAATAGACAGGCAGGTTGGACAAAGAAGAAGAAGGAAAAAAACAGCTTACTCTTCGCAGCTAAAGAGCAACTGTTTTCAAAGGCTCCTAAAATACCTACATCAAAAACCTATTCTGGGAACCAATAAGGGGAAAACATCTAAAAGCAGATTGGCAACGGCGAAAGAGTGGAAACATCATTCGCACTTGTTCGCAGAAATTTCGTTGTTTGCCTCATATATCTGCCGAACAGAAAGTCTGTTGTTCGCAGCGTCCGTTATTCGAGGCTTACGTTATACGAGGCACCACTGTATATTCTAAAAAGATTACTTTTATCATAAATGTAGTTAAATAAGTTACGCATTACTAAAAATGACCCGTGAAAATTAAAACAAAAATATTCTATAAGGTTGTTAAAAAAAAATAATATCTCTTAATGACATAATTTTTGGATAATGAAAAATTCGGAAAATTCTAGCTACAGTGTAATCCTCTAAGTAAAAAGTAAATTAAAAATTCGGTGTGAGTTTAAGGAATGAAAATATCCTTTTTACAAGAAACCGTCCAGAATGTTTAAATTAAACGTGTGTTGTTGAAGTTTTAACAAAAATTGTTTTAATAATTTACAAGCTTTTAATTGTCTTAAAAGAACACAACAAGTATGTCATTTGAAATATTAAGTTATAAGCTTAATACTATGTAAAAACTTCATATAATTTATAAAACGGCAGAATGAAAGGAAATAAAAAATCTCTAATAATGCATAAACCCAATTTTAAAAAACTATGTGAAAACATCACTCAAAATTGTTTAATGTGTAATACAGAACAGAAAGTATGTTCTTTGTGATTATATGTAATCTTAACAATTTAATGCTATGTAATAATCACGTACATTTTGAAAAATAGATGACTGAGAAGAGGCCGTGGGCCCAAAACTCGTATAAACTAAAAAAGAATAAATTAAAGACAGAAAGCAGCCCAGTGTCTGATTGAACGCACTTTCTCGTGCTTATGAAATAAATTTACAATTATTTTATAAAACTCATCCTACCTTCAAAATTAACTTTTTTGTCATTTTATAATAGTTAAAAATATTTTAAAAAAATATAAAATATGATAACAGATGGCATCATCAAAAATTATAAATGTTGCCTGGTTTATTATATGTTTATAGACGATACACAAAAACCCTAAATGCTGTACAACGTAGCTAGAAGGTATCCACTAATAAAACAATAAACTTTAATGTCGAAGTAATACAATAGTTAATATAATGACTATAATTATTTGTTGATTAATAAGCAATATATTCTGTCTTCATAATCATGTCAATGGTAACCGATAATTAAATAAAAATCTATTTAATTATTATTATTGCTATAATAATTAATATGATTAATACATGTTACTGTACCAGTAAGGCCCAGTAGTTAAAGTTAAAACATATCGCTATTCTCGGGACTCGAATCCGGACGATTCGAGAATTCCCAGCAGCTTTTCGGGGTGATCTGTATTGGGCTCTGTTTTTTACCAATTTGCTACCCACCAGTTGCCGAGTGAATAAAACCACTCAACATTCGTAGTTGATCATGGGTTCTCTCCTTGTCTATAGGCTGGCGACATGGATTTTTCAGGGTTTTATTCACGTTTGTAAGAAGTTAGAATTTAGTTTCCTGTAAAACGATCTAATGGTTGGCAGATCGTCCACCTGTCGAGTTGTAAAACGAATAACACCAAACCTGACGACTTGTCAGCCCAATTAGGTTCGTACTGTAGATGAACTTATAATGAGATTGCTTAAAAATAAAACCGTCATGATGGCCGCAAATTGGGAAGAGTTATATATATGTAAAGAGAGAAACCTCTCTTTCAATTTGGGTTTTGTCGCACGTCGCGCTGTCATCGACATGGCACGTGTGGGAGAGAAATATGGCGTCATTCGATATATCATTGTAAATTGTGAAGACAAAGGAATCGATTTAGAAAAAAATAAACTTTAAATGTCGTTTCATTGTGTACAGTGAGCATGCCCATTACATATTAATAGTGTTACTTTGCTAATGTAAATTTAAAACTAAAAAAATAAAACCATTGTTTACAGAGCAACACATCGTAGTTTATTTTGTTTGTCTAGTCTTTTCCTTTCTGGAAGATAATATAGTCTTATATATATATATATATATATATATACTATATATATTGGTTCTTTTTGTGGAGTGAATAAGACATTTTAGACTTTCTCTCACACACAATGAAGTGGATATACCACTTCATTGTGTATAAGATAAAGTAATAAAGAAAAGCACGGTTTCATTATAAGAAAAGAAATTTTATAGTTTAAATAAAGAAATATTTCAAAGTTGTTGTTATTTTTGGAAACGTTAAAGTGAGAATTTTGTACAATGCTGAGTTTGCACGTGGATGATGTAGCTGAATAAAGTTTTCGGTGAAAAAGTTTTGTGCCAGTTACTGCTTACATACAACTATTAAATTTTCTTTTCTTTGCCACTTCCATTTTTCTATTAATCATATTTTTAATTTATTTAATTTAAAGTATATGATCTTTACTTGAAATTAGTAGTAATATGCCTCTGTACATACCTTTTCTTTAACAATAAATTTGTACTGGTTTGCCCTGATCAGACACGACCTTATAAGAAATTTTAAGAGCATATATTACTATTACCTCTTAGGCCAGGGATTGCTAATTTCTTTAAATGTGCGTGTTATATAATAAGCGTACTCACCTTTAAAATATTTATGCTCAGTGAAATTTTTGATTCCGAATAACGACATTTTTAAACAAATTTAACAAATAAGCTTTAGTTAGAATTAATGTAAAGAAGCTAATTGAAATAAAAAATAATTGATAAAGGTTATTTTCGTCTACAAGTACGTAATTTCTATTATCAGGACTTATTAGACTGGTTTTAAGGATTCTGCAACACAGTTTCACAGATCAGAAATTTATTTTATTTGATATACTTGAAACACATTCGTCTAACTATTGCGTTTCTGACTCTCTCGTTTCTTTTCAGCAGGTATTTCTGCAGTACATTATTTTTAAAACTTTTTCCTTAATTTACTTTTTTTACTTTTACTGGCTTTACTGGGCTGACGACTTGTCAGCCCAATTGGGTTCGTACTGTAGATGAACAACAACTATACAATAAGTCAATGCGAACAAGAAGAGCTGTTTAAAATTACAATTTTACTATTGTTATTGTTTAAAATTGCTTGTCGGTTGAAAAAGTAAATAAAGGAAAAAGTTTTCAAAATAATGTACTGCAGAAATACCTGCTGAGGTGGAACGAGAGAGTCAGAAACGCAATAGTTAGATGAATGTGTTTAGGTATATCAAATAAAATAAATTTCTGATCTGTGAAACTGTGTTGCAGAATCCTTAAAACCAGTCTAATAAGTTCTGATAATAGAAATTACGTACTTGTAGACGAAAATAACATTATAATAAATTAAAAACATTGAGGCATATTAATTTAATAATTAATAAACATTGGCGAGAAAACTAAATTGCATGATATGTCACATCGAGATGATTTCTATCGACGTGCCACTTTCAGCATGCGTGCTTTAGGTTCGTCATCCCTGTCTTAAACAACACTTAATACATAAAACAACACGAAAATATATAAAATTGCATTTTAAAAAATTTCTTAAAGTTGTAAAAAATATTACGATTCAATAGACAATAAGTTTAGTGAAGACAGAAAAAACATGAACTTAGCCACGGTTAAAGATACAAGCGCATGTTTATAGTAATTTACGTATGTAGCAATTGTTTTCAGCAATTACTAAATTTTGTATATTCATCGTTTATTCTAAGTTCTATTTATGTAAAAGTTTTCTAAAAATTTCTTTATAAATATACATTTTCTTCTTTTTGAGAACTTTTGTACATTTTTCCTCCATATTACATTATGTTTTAATGTATGCAAATACGCCTGCATGCTTTATTTTAGTTTTAGTCTGAGCGTTACAAGTAAAATTTCAAAATTGCTTAATGCTAACTTACGCTCAATTTTAATTGTAGTAAAAGTTAGATAAGATAAAAAATAAAAAGTAATAAAATAATATATCTCTTTTTAATTTGAACAGTTGGCTGCAAATTGAAAAGATTTTAGACCTATAAATTCCCACAGTCGGCTGTCTGGAGTTTGTCTGTCTCTCTTTCCTTAATCTCGAGAATAGTGTTAGATAGATGACTACATTACTTTATTATAAAAGAAAATGTATGATGTACTGTACAGGAGCAGAATACTAATAATTTGAAATGGAGAGCATACAATTTATATTAAATAAATTAAATATGTTATTAATAATAATTGCTCGTTATTATTAAAATTAAATATGTTAGTAATAAATATAGTAAACCCAATACAAAATTGGGTTAACTATAAAAACAGTAATTCCTTTAAATATTATAGTTGTAACTCATAACATAATAAAACATGGTTATAATAGTTTGGAAAATGTATGATGAATTGTTTTAGTTCTTGTAATTTTTACACGTCTTAAGAAACTAACTCGGACCTCGAAAAAGCCCGGGGATACGCATGTTTTAAAAGTAAATTTCGGAATATTAATCAAAGAAATATAATGACTCTACAATATTATTTTACCAAATAAATTATTTTAAAAAAACGGTTACTTAGTGACTTACTGTTTTTATACAGGCACAGACAGTGGAGACAATAGTTTACTATATATCTTGGAGCCTTTTATTAAAGTGAAACGTAGGCAGCACTTTTCAAATTGAATTATATCTGATGACAAAGAATATTACTTTATATCTTACTTTTTAAATTTCATTTTTCCTGTAATTCAATAGAAATCGTCCACGCAGCTATTCAATGTATATTTAGATAATAACGGATGAATGATTTGAATTCATAATTAAAAATAACAACAATAGATTTAGAAATTCCTAAATTTCGTCTGTTAAAAGTAAGAATGTTCATTACAAAAAATGCTCAAGTAGTTTTATAAGTATTATTTTTAAAATGCTTAAATAAAAAATATTTTAAAAAAATAATTTTATAAAACTACTTTTGTATAATAAAACTTTGTTTAATACGGAATGTATATTGAATTATTTACATTGAAAAAATAACAATAAAAAAAGAATCTAGAAGCGGTCACGTGGACAAAACTAGTTAGCAATGGTAGTTAGTCTTGGATTCGCGCCTGGTGAAAGAAGTTGGCCACGAGTAGTTTTCCGAATTTTTTTCACGTTTGTAACACCTGATTTTTATAGTTAAAAATTCAACTTGTCTTAGTTTATATTTACATTTTTCATCAATTATTCCTTAACAATTTGCTACTATGTTATATATAGTATAACTAGTAGATTCATTTTTATTTTTATTTGTTACTTTTTATTTCTATTACTATTTTGAGTTTATTGTATATTTATATTTGTATTTATTATTTTTTCAGTTTCTTTCTTGTTTTTTTCCTGTTGTTGATGTTTTTAATTTTTAAACAAATAATTTTTAAATGGAATGCTAATGTTCCTTTTCGCAAGTTAAGCCTAAGGATGGCGTATTGAGTAGACCGAAAACGTTAGTTTTTTCAATAAAACTATCTCGGCAACACAAAAAGGTGTAGGGTGGTGAATTACCGAAATTTAATTTTATAACTTTCTTATAACACGGTAGTTTGAATTTAAAAATATGCATTATAGAAATCGCGTTATAAGCGAATTTTTAATGTAAATTTTATCTAACAAGTAAAAATATCGTTTTATTTCATCTCGAATTAACGAAGATAAGTATATTATTTTTTAGTTAACAGTAAAAATAAAATAAACATCGAGTATTAAAAACTTCATAACATATCGTAGAAAAAAATAATAAACGCAGTAAAACTTTCATTTAACAGACTAATTCGAGTGTGGGAATGTCTCTTAATGCCAAACTATCGTAATATAATAAAGTCGGTTTTCCAAATCCGCATGTTAAAATGTTGAGAAATTAGTTAGTTTGTCTGTTATTATTGATACTTACGTAGGTACGTTCGTGTAATTATAATATATGACTAATGTATAATGTATCTATGTATGAATAGTTTAAATTCTCAGACAAGCTTTCTGTATATGTACTGTTGCTTGTGAATTCACTGTACTTCTGAAACTTTAATAAACAAATATACGATCTGAATCGAACTAAATCAGGGGTCACAGATATTTTTTTACAGCGGGCGATAAAACTGAGAAAATTACGACCGCGTGCCGCATAACAGTTTTGTTTAACACAGTATTCTGGATACACAAAAAATAAAAAAATCATTTGTATTTATTTTCCAATACACAAACACGATCGCTGCGACAAGTTAACTAGGAAAATAGAAATTGCTTAAAAAGTTATACCTTTAACTTATAAACATAATAAAAAATGATTTTAATAGATCCGAATATGCAGAATTAATTATGTCAGTTCTTATAATTTTTAAACATAGGTTAAGAAATTAACTCTAACGTGGAAAACGTCCGAGGATACGCACGTTACTAAAACAAACCCGGGATTTTATTCGAGGAAATATGGTGACTCTAAAATATTATTTCGCCACATAAAATATGAAAAAAAAAGGTTTAAGAAAATTACTGTTTAATATACACGTACAGACAGTGGAGAGGTAGTTTATTATATAATTTGGAGTTGTTTATAAAAGTGGAACGTAGGCAGCAATTTTTCAAATAAAAACATATATAATGACTGAGTAATTTTGTTAATAACTTACTTTTTAAACTCCCTTGTTTCTGTAATACAATAGATATCTTCCTTGCAGGTACTAAGTATAAATTCAGATAATAACTGATTCATGATTTCAATTCATAATTAGAAATAACAACAATAGATTCAGCAATTCGTAAATTTCGGTTATTAAGTGTAAGACTGATCATCACAAAAAATGCTCAAGTAGTTTTATAAGTATTATTTTTTAAAATACTTAAATAAAAAATTTTATAAAAAATTATATTTATAAGACTACTTTCTATATAACTTAATTTTATTTAATACGAAATGTATATTGAATTTTTTACATTGGAAAAATAACAATGTAAAAAGGCCTAAAAGCAGTTGATAGACCAATGGTAGTTGGTCTTGGATTCGCGCCTAGTCAATGGGCTTGCCACGTAAAGTTTTTTAAATTTTTTACATTACTAACACCTGAATAGTAATTAGTTTTCCATAAAAACTGTTCTCGTTGTAATTCCCGTTAGAAAATCTTTATATGTCGCGTTGCCTTAAAGAAATATACCTGACCAACTAATTATCATATTTCACGCTATTAAAATCTCGAAATTTCTGCAACGAAGATTTAACGCTTCTGTGTGAAAAAGACCCTAATTTTCACTTCCGCTTCAGAATGTTACAAGAATATTTTATAACATTAATAATTTTAGATGACATTTTTAAAAATAGAATCAATATCGAAACACATTGAACAGAATTCATTAACTAAAAATGTTTTCGAAGTTTTTTCTTCTGAAATGAATAAATGCAAATAGTTTCCTTTAGCAGTAATTATGAAGTTGAAATCACAACCAAGAAGGAAAAATAATTAAGGAAAATTTTGGAAATAAATGCGATTTACTTGAGTTCCTTCAAGATATAATAAAAGCTAAACGAGGAAATTTTAGAATTCATCATGCGATTCAAATTACATCATACTGTATTGCAATATTTAGATGTAATAATATTCATTTTCATTAGGAATCTTAGTGAAATATTCGCAGTTATTAATGTTTCAAATCTTGATTTATTTTTAATCAAAGTTTACATACAAACATATAACGATTTTGGTTTTAATAACAATGCAGTCGTATTCATTATCCATCATACAAATGAAAATTTACAGAATAATCCTACTGTGAATGTGAAGCTGCAAATACTCCTCAGTATAGTGCTAAATATTTCCAACAATCTACATCACTAATGTACAGTACATAGTTATATGCTGAAGAAACAGGCTCTTAACTGAATAAACAATTTGAATGTTTTGATACAGTTCTGGTTTTATTCCAGACAAACATAAATGTATAGTAATTATACAAACTGTCCATAAAGTCTTTTTACAACTTTAAAAAATTTATTGCAAAGGCAATTGATAAGATATCCGAATCAAACATGTTCTATTGCATTCTATGGTTCTCAAAGTACTTGTATCTCATTTAATACACCTGTATATATGCACTGTTAGTCACACGAAGCACATCAAAACGGTATTCGACTTCTTTCCATCTTCGCTGTAGCATAGCCTCATCAATGGTTACTATTTTATCTATTATCTCCATACAAATATAAATGTATAGTAATTATACAAAATGTCCATAAAGTTTTTTTACAACTTTAAAAAATTTATTGCAAAGGCAATTGATAAGATATCTGAATCAAACATGTTCTACTGCATTCTATGATTCTCAAAGTTCTTGTATCTCATTTAATACACCTGTATATGTGCACTAGCACATCAAGACGGTATTCGACTTCTTTTCATGTTCGCTGTAGCATAGCCTCATCAATGGTTACTATTCCATCTATTATCCCTCGCTTTAGCTTAGTAATGTACCGTAGCTTTGTTCGATACGCGATATTTTTAACATAGCCCCATAAAAAGAAATCCAGAGCTGTAATATCTAGTGAAGATGGTAACCACGGAATCGCTTAATTCCATCCAACCAAACGGTCTGGAATTGTTTGATTAAGGAAGTCACAAACATGCAGTGGTAAGGCAATATCCTGCTGGAACATAATGGTCGGTTAAAAAAACTTGCAGTTGTGAGGCCACATATTCAGTCAAAAAATCAAGATACACATCTGCATCAATTAATTGATTTCTTGTGGAAGAAAAATTGACCAAATATTCGATTGCACATAATCCCACACCAGGCATTAACTTTGAGACTATCTGCTTTGGTCTCAATGAACACATCGTACCGTGTCTTGAAAAGTAGCTATTCTTAGGAGTTCATTCAAATGAATGCCTCTTCAATCTGCAGGATGTCTAAAAACACAAATGCAACGTGACTAAAAACTTCGGGAACCATTGAGTACAACAGAACAAGTCTGATTAAGATATCTTATCAATTGCCTTTGCAATACATTTTTTAAGTTGTAAAGACACTTTATAGACACTCCTGTATATACTTCATCTCGTATCAGACTGAAACCTACTCCGCATACAATATTGTCATCACAAATGTTGCATTAATTCTTATAAACAGCATCCTCTAATAAAACGTACAGCTGCAAGCTGAGAATATCCACCAATGAATTGCTTAACTTTCCCAGAAGCAAAGTGAAAATTGTGCGTGGCGCTGTCTGTTATAAGATTTTATTTTGAAGATTTGTATATTATTAATTATTATAAAATGGCAAAAAGTTTAATTTTTAGTGTGGGAACTAATTTTATTTATAAAAATACTTGTAAATGCTAATAACGAGTAAAATTTCTATTATGTCCAACCACACTCGAGATATGACGAATGCCCCTTTCCTGCCCGCCTTTTATTACTAAAATTTCATAGCGTCACTTCCCCTATACACAAATCTCCATGCAAATTTTCAGAAAGTTTTGACAAAATACTCAAAAATTAATAAGCTTCGAACTGAATGTACGAAAAAATCGTGCTTCACACACACACACACACACACACACACACACACATACAGTCATTTATAACTCTAATCTTTTTCATACATCTCAGCGTTTTAAGGTTTCTAACGTCCAAAAATATTAAAATCTTACGTAATCATTTTTGACAAACCGCCATACCTGACCTTTATAATATATAAAACAGCCTGGAAAGTAGAAACATAGACATCGTGCCGTTTATTACAATAAATATGGTATTATGCATAGTCGGTTAATATCATCAAAATTAGCAGTTCCTAAACATTATAGTTCAACGTTACATAAAAACGTGGTTTCTTGTAATTAGATACAGATTGTCATTGTTGTACAGTAGGCTTTATTCAACTCTCTTCTCGTTCTATAAACTTCAAAATATGGCTAGTAACACGCAATTGTTGTAAGTTCTTGTTACGTCTTAATTGTATGCAATAATCATTATTTGAGCGTAATACAATATTTTAAAATGTTGACACTAAACTAGCTGTTTTTACAGGCTTGATAAGAGATAAACAATATTAGATATATTAATTAATAATGATAATTATAAATACAATAAAACTTCACTTGATTCTGAGAGGCAATGAAAGATTTCGAGTTACAGAGATTTGAGTTTCAGAAGTTTTACTGTAATGCATATATACTTTTCAAAAGACGTTACTATTTACTTTGTGAAACGGAATTTAACGAAATGGGTTGACAAGATTTTATGGTATCATCAGAATTATCCGGTAATTGGATTTTAAAAAATTGGAATATGTGCGCCATGGAGAGAGAGACTGGAAATTTTACAAAGGGCTTGAAAAACTAAGACTGTTGCAATGAAAAAATCTGTAAAAACTGTTCAAAATAACAAAGGGCTAAAAAAGCCCGCTGTAACCCTGGTCCTAAGTAAATATTAGTTTTTAAAAAATATATATAAATTTAAATAACCAATGCAAAAATTTTCTAAGACCATATCTCAAAAACTCTCGTTCAATTCATGAGGAAAAGTATGTCTGAAGGGGCATCAAAAAAAGTGTGGTTTTTGGGTACGTGAAAGATTATGAAATAGAAAATATCCCAGAAATTGTCCAATGGTATTGGAATTATCCTAGACACCATCGCATTTTTGTCCCTGCTCGATGTCTTTCTTTCTAAAATGTGACAGATACTAGAAGAAAAGTTATAAACTGTTTAATTTTTACGAAATTATTTTATTGGATGTTAATCCTATACTACTTCTCGATTAAAAATTAACTGACTGATCTTGGTCACTTCTAATGAAAAAACAAAATTCTTCATGACTTAATAAGACACTACTTAATAGTGTTGTTTCTAATGTAATGTTTTACCATAGTAGCAAGTTCACCTAATTGTAGACGTAAACATATATTGAAAATGCATTAAAACCTCTGTATTTCTGTTTCTCTGTATAGAGTAATACCTCAAGAAAATCAGATAAAATTACTTATTTTTTTCAAAACAATAATAGAATTATTTATAAAACAAAAAAATTTTTAAAAATTCGAAGACTGAAACTAATGAAAATATTAATTTAATTTGAAGTACTTTTCCAAATAATAAAGAGATAATAGTGCTCGTAAATAGACAAGGTAAAGATAAAGCACTATTTTGTTACATTGATTATCTTCGCTTTGTTTTTTTCATTGTTTATGCCCGATGAGGGACTTTTTTCCTATTCGTGGGCTCGGAGAAATAAGAAATGGGTACGAACCGTTGGTGAGTAGGGAAATCTGATATCTTTGAGAAAAATTACTCCAAAAAATCTCCTGGAATATTTTACTGCTAAAATTTCCCAGATAAGTAAGGATGACACCTTAAAAGTTTTGGCAATCCTGCTGCCAAAAAAATAGAATAATCTTTTTAAATTATGAATTAGCCATTTATACTTCAGGAGAATTGTAAAGGTGTTTTTTTATTTTATAAAAATTAAACTGTAAACAAATAAAAATTTAGGTCGACATCAATATAATGAAATGTTTTGGTAGTTTTATAATCTTGTACACGAAAAATCCATCAACCGAGTTGTGTAACTTTCCCGGTTAAAGTTTAAAATCGAATGCGGCATTATCTGTTATAATGTTTTTAAAAAGTTTTTAATAAGGTATTTTACAAACAAATAGTACTTTACCAATGTGCTTTCTATGTAATAAAACTTTGTCAAACGAATCGATGAAACCGTCTAAGCGTAAGGAACATTTGAGAAAAGTCCATAGCGACAAAAAAGATAAATATTTAACTTTTTTTTAAAACAATTAAAGAAAAATATTTGAAAACACTATCATTGAAACAAGTCTTTGTGAAAACATCTGAGCGAGACGACGATGAACTGCACGTTTCTTATGACATTTCTTTACTGATTGCAAAGTCTGGAAAGCCGCACACCATCGGTCAAAAGCTCATTCTACCAGCTGTAAGTGAGGTAATACGCAGCATGCTGCATAAACCAGCTTCCGATACTATAAAAAGAATTTCATTGAGTAATAATACGGTGCTTTAAATTAAAATGCTTCAATGTCCTTAATTTGTTATAATATTATTTCTGTCTACTAGTACGCATTTTTTATTAGTAGGACTTATTAGACTGGCATTAAGGATAATTCTTATCTGTCAAACTTTGTTGCAGTATCTTTAATGCCAGTCTAATAAGTCTTGCTAATAGAAAATACGTACTAGCAGACAGAAATAATATTATAATAATGCGGTGCAGATGACGATTGACAAAATGGCTCAGTCCGTACAAAATTCTTTATGCGAGTACTCAAGAACGTCTGAATTCTGTGTAGAGCTTGACGATACAACTTTGCCAAATTTAACAAAACTAATTTGAAGTCACAAGGTAATGAATTAAATTTAATCAAAACTAAAAGTATAATATCAGCGTTTGTTGCAAATCGTTTTTTATACAAAGAAAACTTGGAGAAAAAAGAATGCTCTGAAAATTTTTCAAAATTGCGAAAACGAGATGATGATTTGCTTGTCTATTGTCAACAATTAACGGCTCTTTATTCTGATCTCGGCTAGAGATTTCAAAATATTCTTCACTTGGGCATCCCCGATTGGGTGTTGGACACTTTTGCAAGTACACCCACAAACTCAGATGAAGCCATAATAATACAGGAGTAACTTATTGAATTACCCACAAATGAGGAGCTAAAACCAATGTTTGACTAAAAATACTACAAATTCTTGTTACAAAAACAGATACGAATTTTATATCTTGCATCATGGGCCACTGTACAGAAGCTGTTTATTGCTTTTCCGTTTTCTTATTTAGTAAAGCGTGGATTTAGTGCAGTTATGAACCTCATCACAAAAAAAAGAAATCGACTGCAAATTAGCACTCGCGAAGACATACGAATGTTACTTACGAACATCGAACCGAACATAAATAATTTCATATCATCTCATCAGATTCACTCATCTCATTATAAAACAATGTGCTTTTGTATTTTAAAAATAAATTTGTAATTTGAATAAATACTACTTTAAATATTAAAATGTTTTATTTATATTTTATTTTTACCTTACCATATACCATTGAAGTCATCAAAGTTAAATTCGAAATTTTGCTATAATGCAGTTGTATAGTTATTTCACGTAAGGTTTTAACTATGAAATGCAGAGAAGATAGGAAATACAGAAATTGTAAGAATTTTTAAATTTATTGTTGGGAAATGTTTGTGTTTTTAACTAATTTTAGTTATAATTGTACCGAGCAATATTTTTATTGTTAATTGTAAAAAGTGTCGTTTAAAAACCTGCTGAAGAGGGACGAACAAGTCCGAAACACGTGTTTGAAGTGTATGTGTTCGGGTGATCTAAATAAAGAACATTATTTTTTATCTGTAAGACTAAATATCTGCATCCATAATTTTCAGTATAATAAGTCCTGTTAATATGTAGAAAGTACTAGTATACAAAATAAATTTTTAATAGAGTTATAAAAGGACACAAAGGCATAATAATTATATAGTATGCCCACAGAATTTGCCTTAACAGAAATCTGACCACGAAAACCAAGTAAAATAATTTTACATAACTACATAATAGTAAAACTACAAATTTAACTTTGATGTCTGGAAATGGTGAATAGTGACATAAAAATAAAATATAAATATAACATTTTGATATTTAAAGTAATATTTATTGAATTTACTAGCAAACGTCTGCCTGCCTTTCATAAAACAGATATAATATGGTAAAAAACAAAAAAAAATGAAAATGTATAATTTATTTTTAATTGGGTTATGATTTAATTACATTACAAAAATATAAAATTAATAAGTGTTTTATTTTATGTATTAAATGTTAATAAACGAACATACTTTTAATATATAAATAATTCATTTATTTTTATCTTTATTCATTAAATAGTTATATAAATATGAAAAGCGACGAATAATTGTCACTGCTTTCGAAAAATTTAAATAAATGTATAAAATTATATAAACAAACGAAATAAATTATAAAATTTCGTAATGTATGCAATGATAAAGCACAGAGCTTATTTAAAAATGGGTAAGGCTTCTCTGGTATTAGCAGTATGCAATGTTTCTCGTTACTTGTGTTTTATGCATACTTATATTTTACTAAGGACGCAAAAATGAATAGAAATTTATTTATTACCATTTATTTTTAACTTTCATAATGATGAAAATGGGTCAGAATTATTTTACTATTTATGAAAGCTTTCGCGGACACCCTGATGTTGTACTGTACAAAGTGCTCCAAAATTAATTTTAATTTGCCACGAACCCCATCACGGATACCTCAGAAGTCCGTTGGAACTACTTTAAAAACTATTGTACAGAGTTGTCGAGGAGGCTACGGATTTTTTCACGTAAATAAAATATAATGTGTTATTTATCTTTGCGTTAGGCGCGCGGCGTTCAGGTGCATCCCAAACACTTTTAATCGCGTGTATTTTTTCATGCAATAAATGCTCAGAAATGATGCGTTCAGTACATTTCTTCAAAGTACTGAAGATCGCACGGAAGTAGTTAAAAATTCCAAAAAAAAACTTTTCATAAAAAACAAGCAAAATACATGGCCTAACAGAGTAAGTTTTAATAGCGCGACCACTGGAGGGGTTGGATCCGAGTTAGTGTACTGAAAAAACGGTTATTGCCTGATATCGAATCAGTCATAATACAAATGACGAATTAGAGCATAGAAGGCGTATAAATAAGATTTTTAAGGCCAATTAACAGAAAGAAGGTGTCCCATAGACTTAGCATTGAAAGTTTAAAAAGTGGCGTTTTCTAAAACTATTTATTTCTAAATTGTCTTGAAAACATTTTTATTTGTCTGAATAACGTCAAACAATTTCTCGTTACCAAATTAGTAGTAAAAAAAACGATTAAAACAAGCGATTTTGTAGCGACTGTTTACATAAGTCCAAGTGGTAGTCTGCAAGAACATGGCATTTCGCGGGACTTTTACCGAGAATTGTTTTTACTGCTGGATCTAATAACAGACAAAGAAAGTAACCAACTACAGTGTAAAAGAAGTTAACTATCGATGTTATCTGGCAATAATCCGCTTTTTTACCTTTAGTTGCTTAGAGTTTCGGGGGTGTACTTTTGGAAATACTGAAATATTTTTGGCCCGGGGTTTGTGACAAAGCATTTAATGATTGGAACAGTTAAAAACACATACGGGAACATGATTCAACGATTAGATAGCAACAGACTTGTTTACAGTTTGAAAAATAGACTTTTGAAGTTGACGATTTTTTCCCTGAAAAATTCCGAAACGTAATACTTTTTTTTTTCGTTATAAATAAACAAAAATGATATATTTTAAGTAGTATTGTTGATTAATACATCCAGAAACACAATCCCACTAACGTCGAAAACAAAAAAACCGCGAAAAAAATTTTGATTTTTTCAGTAACAACTTTAGACGCGTGTGGTGCAGGTGCACCCCGCGCGTTTCACCGTGTTCGACCCCCCGCGCGCCTGACACTAGGTTAATATGGAGGTTATTGCATAGACGTAAAGGCTCTGACGAGCTACTCAATGTTTTTTGCTTGACCATTCAGCATAACGTGCGAAGACCCAGGAGAAGTGACTTCGAGACGTCTTTTAAGGGGAAATAGCCCATATTCAGGTGTTATAGACGTGGATAAAATCTGGAAAATTGCTTTAACCAGACTGTCCTGGCATGGCGCGAACCAATGACCAAATTATTACTATTGAAGGTACAGAATGTTGTGACCACTTATGGGCCCATATACAATTTTTAACAGTTCCTATAGTACAAATTTGTACGTTTCTACGTCATACGATAAAAACGTAAAGAAAAACAGATTCTCTACTTTCTACTCCATACAAGATTTGTATGACTTCTAATAAGGACTTGTACGATATGTAGTAATGTGTAATATAGACTTGTACACCCATGCTACGCCACTGACTGGGATATATTATTATTCTCATAACTTTTTCTATTTTTTCATTTCTTTTGTTCATTTATAATCGGTATTGTTGGAAAACATGTGAAGCTGCAAAAAAAATGGCAGATAATGTTTACGATTCTTCTCTTAATTATAATAAGTAATGGACTGACCTTTGCATTTTATTTTTTTTTCTCGTACTTGTCAAGTTCTACCCTTATTTTCAGGATTGAGTATGTTTTACGTAGATATCGATCTTATTTTTACTATTTTTAGTTTGGCATTCTAATATAACTTAGTTTGGTGGTTAATCAATTAAGAAAATAAATTTAAGTGTTAAGCTGTGTTCAGACAGGCGCACCTAACGTAACATAACCGACGTAACGTGACATTACTGTAGGCTAGGAACATATTTTTGTGGCAACAACGTTGTTACATTGGAATCGATTTCAAGCTGATTTTGACAGTAGTGCAGTTATATTATACAATTAAAATTGTTATTTTGTACTTACACATAAACGACAATAAGCAAAAAATACAGAAAACTACATTAACAGTTAAAAACCTAATTATTGAAGTAGGAAATAATGATTATGAAAATGTTAATACTTGAATAATTGTAAGATGCAGAGCTCCCGTATGAACACTGGACGAGTTCATACGGCTCTATGAATACGTAACGTCAGAGAGAGACGTGACATTGATGTAACATATTTTACGTAAGAAATTCCTGTCTGAATGCAGATCTAGAAGCGTGATGAAAACTCGGAAAACTGCACATTAAGTTAATTTTACGCTGTCGGTTGTAATAAGTAGTCTTTAATACAGTTATTTTATATTACATATGTAATAAATTTGAATTCCTAAAGTGTTTGTTATTTAAAATTCTACAAAGAAGAAAAACATGCCTTTTATTCTGTCTCGCGGGCATTGCAGGTTTCCACTGAAATTTCGTTTTGAGTTCAATAAGACATACAAATTTTAGTGTGAAGAACACGAAAGTGACGAAATCAGATCTGAATTTCATAAATTTTCAGTGGTAGTTTCAATAAATATTGTAGAGCCACGATCTTCATTCCCAATAGTATATTTGGACGAATCCATGGTACACGTCAAGAATCAAGTTATCCAATCAGTTTCCATGTACTGAATGTAAACAAAATGATTATGGGCAAAAATATAAAACTCTCCATTGAGAATACGGCCGTTAATACGTTCAACTTTTTTACTTTAACATGTATACATTTCAATCTTATTTCTGGTATTCACATCAGAGAAAAACCAAATAAATTCACCAGAAACAGAAAAGTGAGGTAATTTTCGTCCAGAAGTTTGAATTCAGACAAATCCATTGGAAAACAAACAATAGAAAATTCTTCAAATTTTCTGTTACAATTGGATTTCCCATGGTGTTTTTGACCAATAAAAACCACTGTTTCAGTTTCTCATCTTACAGGCAGATGAGTAAGAATGGATCGTGACAAATGAGAAAAATTAAACCGAAAAATTCCAGGATTATTTGCTTGGATTCGATCCATGGTCTGCCAGAACGGCAGACTAATACTTTGAACGTTTGTTTCATTCGAACTTACAAGAGAATTTGAAATTAATTCTTTTCATGCTGGCGATCTACAGCAAATAATTGAGTGGAATTCGTCATGCAGCGCATTTTTTGCAGTTTTTGGATAATTTTTAAATCGCAATATTTCGCTTCAAAATCGCGCTATGTTTAATCTGTTTTTTGTGTTTGATTAAGAACATATCACAGTTTACGAGTGTTTAATTTTTAGTTTAAAAGAAATTTAAAATAATATTAGAATTTGAATCTTACGAACAAAAGAAAAAAAAATAGTTAATTTACAGAAAATCGCTAAACTTTGTACATCTGTTAGTTAGATACATCTGTCTTCTTTTAAATAAAAAAAACCGCAGCTCTCTAGCTAGAGCGGGAGAGAAGTTATTGCCATTATTTACACTATGTCTCTAATTACTTGGCAGGGAGGAGTCGATTGTTATCGTAAAGCAACACGTTAAAGTTTATCATCATATATTTCTGCTTAAAATAGTGAATACTTGACACTTTTTTTATATTTTTTCAAGGCTTTATACAACAATACAGTAAAATAAGCGATTAGTTAATTTTTCCTGCAATTACGCAATATCCGGAATTAATGAGTTTTTCGGTAAATTTTTCAGATAGAAGCTCTTGATAAAAAACCTTCTTGTCTAAATAAAGTCAAATGACATAAAAGCTAGTAGAATTACGGCTCTAAAATGATGAATATAGTTATCTTTTAACGTTTGTTTACATTCTGACTTTAATCACGTGGATTGGGTCTTTGCGGGAAAATCCCGACCAAATGGTTAAAAACAAAACTCTCATTTGTTGAAGTTGATTCAGTCGTAATATAAATTACCAATTATAGCGTAATAGGCGTGGAAACAAAATTTTTAAAGCCAATTAACAACAAAATCTTCCATAGATTTACTATTGAGTGGTGGAGTTTCCTGGAAATATTTATTGCTAGATAGTTTTAAAAACATATTTACTAGCCGAAATATTGTAGAATTAGCTAATTTAATGTTTAAGTACATTAAATTTGTTAATTAATGCTAAAAACGATTTAAAAAGCTGATTTAGCGCGATTTTTTGCATTTTACTTAGAAAGTTGAAGACGGGACTTTTCGCGGCAAATTTTCCTGTCACAAGTCTGTGATTAGTTAAAGTAATGTCAGCAAAGACAGAAGATTCCCAATAAAAATGTAGAAGGAGTTTCCCTTTGATTGTTTTCAGTCAACTGTGTAGTAAACTGGGAAGATTTGCTGTAGAATGGTAGGGGGTCCATTTTACCGAAATATTTATGGCCCAGGGATGGTCACAAAACACTTTTTGGCGTAAACAAAGTCAATCGACCTACAGAAGAGCGAATCAAAGCTAAGATCGTTGGAAAATCAAATATAACGCAAAATAATCGAATTTTTTTATTAATTACGACTAAAGGCGTATGCCGCATCACAAATTAACGGCAAGTCACGTGACATACGCCTAAAGGATACGCCTAATATAACCGCATGGAAAGGGTTAAGTTAAATTTTTCAGCATATTATTACATATGAAATTTAAAAAGAATACCATTTCTAATTATCTAAAATTAATTAATCACTCCTTTACATGTCTTATTCTAATGCAATAAGGCAACGTAACGCATAGGCAATCTGCCAAGGAGAGACACAGCGCAGGAGGACTTTGTGTAGAAAATTTTGCCCCTATTTACGTGTGTTAGATATGTAAAGAAAATTCATTCAATTCTACGTGATCAGTCCATTTGTGAGGCTAGAACCCGCGACTGAATATTAATGGTTCTACCTAACTGCTTTTAAAGTTTTATTCATTCAATTTTTAAGAAAATTTAAAAATGCAATTTCATTATAGTTACTAATACAGTTTGTACAATTATTGTTTATTTTAGTCAATTAAATAACTTACTATTCTTTTTAATTAACCAATTGCGCACTTAATGCGAGAGTAAATTTAATATCGAAGAGTATTAAATCTATTGCCAACATTCCTTACATTTTATGTTAGATTTTGCACTCAATGTTATGAATTTCGAATGAAACGAATAAACTCGATGATAAAATAAAAACTATTGATCATTTTTATTGCAATACACAAGGAACAATTGATTTATTTAGGAGAGTGTCACTAAGACAGGATTGTGACAGACTTTCTTGCTCACGACTTCTGAAATTAAGTGATTTTTTCCAAATAAAAAGCCAATCCAACACATTTTTGAAAATTTATGTGGGACTTTTTCTTTTGTCTCTGAAAAAACTTTAATTGAGATAAGAAAGGTTTGGATAACAGGAACGTTTTACGGAATACAAATTACATAAAAACATTGTGATTATTATAAAAAACGAATGTAAGACTTCTTTTCCGTCTTCCATCTTTTCGCGCGTTCTTCTTCAACCGTCGTCTCCTCTCGCAATGTCGCGTCTCTTCTCGCCCTCGTCGTCTCGCTGACAGATGGCGTTTCACTTTCCACAGCTCGGCCATCCTGCAGATCACTCCTTCCACAGAGAGATTACTGGAAAACTAAAAAAACAACACACATCAAAAACATAAGAACAAAATGAGAACATACGATCAGAAATGTTCTGGAAAAGTTCTTGATGTCAGTCAAGATCAATGGGCCATGTCTTCATGTGGTCGGCTGCAGTAACAGTCACATTGGGCCCTTCATGATGACCAATTTTCTCCACCGCATATCTGTCTCTAGCAGGGCCGGATTATCGAATAGGCAAAGTAGACAAATGTCTAGGGCCCGTAATTCGGAGGAGCCCGGCTTCAGTGCAGAAGATTTCTCTGTTTCAAAACGAGTTAAAACATTATTTAAGAAATTCGATAGGACAGAAAAGGCTGTATTTAACAATTCTTACTAAGCTCCGCTCGACTAGCCATTACCTAAAAAAAAACAGGTCAACAGCCACCCGTGCGTCAGAAGTAATGTACGCCACGAGATCTCTCGCACCATCTAGAAATATTCCTAGGGCCGCCTCTCGTGGTAGTACTGATGTATAGTTATGATTTATTTTCTAAATCTAAACTTATACGTCGCGACATCGCATATTCGATATAGCGTTCAAGTTGCTCGAGTGCGAAGATATTACAATTCAATAGTGTTTTATAAAAGAGTTAAAAGGGGTGACACCACGATATCCGCACCGGGTGTCACCCATGCTAGCTACGCTAATGTCACATTATATAAGATTTGTTTAGAAGCAACTTATTTAAATGGGGCCCCAATTTAAATTTTGTCTAGGGCCCGCTAGAGGCTTAATCCGGCGCTGGTCTCTAGGCATCATCGAGGTAACCTTGTAAGGCCCAAAAAACTTAGGTCTTAGTTTAAGTCCTGTCCCATACTGAGTTCTCTGAATGGCAACAAAGTCAAAGTAATTTGATATTTCGGAGCTGGTTTTCTTTTCTTATTGTAGGATTTACGATTTTCCTCCTGTAGTTTCAAGATGTTTTGTTTGGCATCTTCTCGAATCTTGTCTCTATCTTGCATCGTACAATTCAAAAACTCTTCTTCCAAGATCTCTTTTATTCTTAGGTCTTCTTTATTTTTCATTTTGGTACCGACCAAAATTTCAAAAGGTGTATATCTCGTACTACGCGTTGGCGTACTGTTGATGATTCTTTGGACGTCCGAAACATATTTGTACCACTTTGTAGCGTCTTCTTGCGCGAGTTTCGCCAAAACGGGGATCAAGACGCTATGCATACGTTCTATCTGTTCATTTCTACTAGGAATACATGTGGCAATCGTAATGTGCTCAACCATCTCGTTGGTGCAACAATCGTTAAATTCTTTGGAAGTAAAAGCAGCTCCACGATCCGTGACAATAAGAGACGGGTTTCCAAATACCGCTTGTTGGATCCTCAGCTTATCCAAAGCATCTTGTGTAGTTGTTTACTTAAAGGGGTAAAACCACACAAACTTAGTAAATCTATCTACTACCGTGAATATGTGCTGGTAGTTTTCGTTCGTTGAGGGTAGTGGTCCGAGAAAATCTACATGGTATGTGCTCAAAGGACTGTTTCCTTTTGGTATGGGATTTAATAAGCCTTCACCTTTCCCCCTTTTCCTATTATATAGTATGCAGTCGACGCAATTCCGTATGACGTTTTCTATGTGTTTTCTAGCGTTTGGGATATAAGAATTGCATTTTAGAAGATCCTCCGTCTTCGCCGCTGCGAAATGACCTTTCCGATGTACTGTGTTTGATTAAGTCAGTTTGCATCGACTTAGGTACAACGTACAGTTCTAGTCCGTTTTCGTATTTATATAAAACGTTATTTTTCAGTATACAGTTATTTGTCTGTTTTTTTCCCACTGAATCCTTAAGAGCTTTCGTATCCTCATCAGTATCCTGCGCACAAACAATTCTTGTTGTTATTTCGTCGGAAGAACGCGTATTTAGTAAAACTGCATTGCGGCTTAGTGCATCCACATGTTTCATCTGGCTGCCTTTCCTATGAACAACCTCGTAGTCAAATTCGTCAAGTAATAAAGACTATCTTGCTAATTTTGGAGTAAGCTCCTTCTTTCAGAGTGTTCGTTGGAACGTAGCGCAGTCCGTAATTATTTAAATTTGGAACCCAACAAATAGTTTCGAAAGTTTTTCAAGCCCTCAATTATCGTGAGTACTTCTAACTCGTAACTGTTATATTTTTCTTGCTGAGGTGATGTTTTCCTACTCATATAATTGATCGGGTAATACTTTCCGTTGTCAGCTTGTTGTAGCAAAACTGCTCCGAACCCGAGGCAACTCGCATCTGTATGTAATTCTAATGGAGCACCACGCTTGAAAATATGGCGAACTGGACTTTGTGATAGCATGTCTTTCAATTTTTGAAATGCTTCCAGTTGTTCTGTACCGAATTTGAACTTTACGCCATCTCTAAGTAAATCACTTAAGGATTTTGCTATCTTCGAATAGTGGGGAATGAATTTCCTAAAATAAGCCGTGAGTCCTAGAAAGCTTTGAACATGTTTTCCTGTTTGGGGTTGTGGAAACTTTTGAACGGCTGCTGTTTCAGTCGGAGAAGGTCTAATTGTTACGTCTTTGATGACATGGCCGAGAAATTCTACTTCGTTCTTTAAGAATTGACATTTCTCGAAATTAAGTTCTCACCCATATTCTGAACCTACTTTTAGTACATGCTTCAACTTTTCTAAACCTTCCTGTGCGTTTGATGATGGTATTAGGCTATCATCCATATAAATTACTACAGTTTTATCTTGTAACAATGGTCTAAACACATGGTAAATATAACGTTAATATCCACTTGGGCTATTACACAAGCCAAAACGAATCTTTAAAAATTCATACTGGCCCTCGTGCGTAACGAAAGAGGTATACTTTCTACATTTCTCATCAATATCAACATGGAAAAATCCATTTTTTAAATCGAGCGACGTGAACACTTTTGATTGTTCCAAACGATCTATCACATCCTCAATCAAAGGCAAGGGGAAGTGATCTCTGACCGTTTTCCGATTCAACTTTCTAAAGTCGACGCACAGTCTAATTTTGCCATTTTTCTTTTTGCATAAAACTACTGGCGCAGCATAATCTGAACAACTAGGTTTGATTATGCCACCGTCCAGCCATTCTTGGAGTTAATGTTCTTCAATACATTCTAGTCGATTGACAAAACACAACGTTTATATTGACGAGACAAACATACAAAATAAATACAAAATAACGTTTACAACTAAGTATCCACAAAACTCTAATCTAAGTTACAACCGGCTATGTTCCGTACAAGTTCGTTGGAAGGACACCTTACGACCTTCGTTAACAGACTTAGTACTTGCAACACCTCTGAATCAGGAAGAGTTGTAATAGTCCAACGAGGAGTCCACTTACACCTGGTTTCAGCAAGGTCCCAAAGAGAGATAGTTAGAACTCCTTTTCTCGCCAAAAACTGCTTCTTATATAATAGTCGGCGTTCAAATTCTCTGCCAATCAGCTTCACTGTTTTCATAAAGTCCAGCTAACGGCCATTCTCCGACAGCCAATCGTCTGTCGATCGTCGATTCAAACCACAACGGCTTTTTCAACGGATCTTTTCTAACGGTTCTTCCGTAACAGCTATGATTTTGAATTACGAAAGTTCCCGTTATCAAATAATTCTCATGAAAAACAATTTTGTCAATAAACAAACATCGTCATATTAAATAATCTTCTGTACTAATCTTTTATTAAATAATTATTAAAGGAATTTAATAAAACTTTAATACAGACGTTAACCAAATTGTTCGGTAAAGTATAAAATTGAATTATCGCCACAATCGAGAGTAAGGGCCTCGCCAAGTAAAAAAGTCACCAACTGACTATATACAGGAATTAAAGTTACCGATTTTTGAGACTTAATTTCTCCACTCTCAAACGCCTACAGTAATTCGAAATATCTCGTTAAAAAGATTCCTTACGTAATGTAAAAAAAATCTAGATATTTATATATAAAGGGTTTACCGAAATATACGCAGTCAAAAAGTGTAAATATCGCCAAAAAACTGTATTTTTTTGTGTTTTCTTATCCTGCACAGCAGTCGTTTTTAGAGATAAAAACTGAGCTTGGTTCGAAAAAATACTAACAAAAGTTTTATTATTGTTTCTTCAATCATGCCTCTAAGCGCCATACCATTCTTTACCAAAGGAAAACAATAAATCGACTGTCATCTAACTTGTCATAACATTTTACCTAGCGCTCGGTACATTAACAATACTGTAATCAGGGATAATGACTGCTTTACATTTTGTTGAAAAATTGGAAGAGGCTTCAGAAGTCACTGCGCTTCTAAACGGTAGAGAATTATGGCAGCAAACACCTTATAAAAAACAGAGTACAAACAATAATATCAGGCTATTTTCAGTACAGTTAATACGAGTACGGTGTACTGTGTTGTAATTACAGTAAACGTGTTTCGGGTGTGGATGTTGAATTTTTCCACTTTAATATCTAAACGGAAAATTTAACAGTAAAATGTATGGCTTTGTTTTCTACATTTCTATGTAATTTAATGGTTTTTCTCTATTGTCAAAAAAAAAAAACTCGAACGAGTACGATTCAGACTACAAATATACATTTATTATTATGAAGTTCTTCAGAGATAATGTTGGTGAATTTTGTGGGAACGCCGGGAAATAGGACGGGGTCGTACCTCCTTTTTTTCGGCGAACAGGTCGGCAAGACCCACCCCACTGTCGCGGATGGCTAAATTTTTTTGATATCCCGACTTGTCGGGATTGGGTAATTATTTGTCAGGTCGAGTGGAGGAAGCGTGTGGGTTCGTCGATAAGTTTAAGGCGATATTCAAATAAACGGAACCATGGTGAAAACAAACAACGATTTATTTAGACCGACAAACAAAATACAGAGAGTAGCTCTACTCTAATGCGTCTGGTTCCTAACCGCGGGAGAGAGAGTTTACAATTTTCGGTGTCATACCTCTTCCTAGAAGGGATGTTTCGTTGTTATAGCTTGCTCGAGTCTTCGGATCGGACTTTCTCTGGTCGTTGAGGTGGGAAGAAGGATCGGTCGATGGCGGCACGTCGGCGGGCTTCGGCGTCCTCGGGGATCGGCTCCGGATTCTCTATCGGGATCAGACAGGCCGTGTGTCTGCACGGCCCGTCTGATCCCGATAGACCTTTACCTTCAGCCTTATTCCCCTTATATACTACAGGTCACGTTATCTTCGATCACCAATCGCGATAGTTGGTGAATCGCTGATGATTCGTTCTCCGAGACCAAGAGTTTGGATCCGGAGAGAAAGGAAGTGCTTTCAGGTGGCGGAAAGCTGAACATCCTTTGAATTTCGACCTTTTCTACAATTTCCCACGAGGGGGTTTTAACAAAAAAAAAAAAAGATTTTGGGCCGGGTTAAACCTAGTCCTCACAATTTCTTTCTCGTCCTTTCGTGAAACTGATCGTAATTTTTCTGTATATAATTGATATTTCAATAAATATTTTGAGTATAACATTTTTACAAGAAGGATTAAATCTTCTTACAATTTATCCAAACTATTTTAAAGTGCCAAAAAAATATCGAAGATTTTATGACTATTTCACAGAATTTTCATTTTCAGTACACATTATCATTAACAAAACATTTGATTAATTTCTAAGAATAAGTATAGAAATCGATGGAAAATTAAAGTTATATAAGAGTCAATTAACTTCTCTTGTAATATTTATTGTTTTTGTTTTTCTTTACCGGATGTTGTCTACGCATTAATTGATTCAGTTTCGGTTTACATAATTGTCGAAACAGTTGGATACATGTCGTTATGAGGTGTTAATCTTGATATTTTTTCCATTACGGTTGTGATACTTTGTAACGGATTTTGTGTTAATTATCCGACTACATATGTTATACTTTTCTGACTTCATCTCATTCTGCAGCGAAAGTAAAGCTGAAGGAATCGTTGTATCACGTTGGTTTTCTCATAATGCAAGTTGTCCACAATTATCATATCACCAGTATTTTTATATATTAGTATGTACGTAAACGTAACATTTGGAAAAATTGTTGTTCTTAAACTTCTAGAAACATTTTTTTCATGCTGTACTTGTTATTTCTGTATTTTTAGTATAGTTTCTTTTTCAATTGCAAAGAAAAATCCGAGTAATATTTCTTAAATGGAATATGATATTATTCAGAATACTAAAACAATAAACTCAACGTATGGAGATATATTATTTTAAAAATTATTACGCTTATTACAGATTTCTAACTTAATCGCCTTCGATACATTTTCCTTGTGCAGTTATAATTTGCTCTGTTTTCACTGCTTGAAACATAATTTAAACTCAACTTCTAAAATGGCAAGCGGATTTCTTTCTATTTCTTCAACATCCTAAAATATGTTTTCTTTTAAATAATCTTAATTATTGCAAAAAGGAAAAAGTTTCAGAGAGCAGGATATAGCGAATAAAATGGCCATAGTACTTGTGAATGCTTTGCGAGAAGCTGCTTTACAATGTATGATGTATGCGGAGATGTGTTAACGTAATAGAGTAGCCAATCTCCTTTCCCACTGTTATACATAAAGTAAAATATCATTGTTATAAATAAAACGAGAAAAAAACTTGTGACCTCAAGTTTAACAACTTGCATACTGCTTTCAATTGTATTGGTTAGATCCTGGGTTTCCACACTAGTCTGGATGTTTTTGCTTACAGTTGATAAAGTAATATTATAATATCTGTATTAAAATGCTAAAAGTAACATTTTTCTTGGGTAATACACTTTAATTGAGTATTTTTTTTTCTTTAAATGTATTATTATCATAATAATGATAATAATAATTATTATTATTATAATTCAATACTGATTACTTGCTTTATTATATATCATTATTGTAAAATTATATTTTATAATAATTCGTGTTTATATATATATCTACACGCAGTATTATTTTTTTGAAGATAAATCAGTATATGGGTACAATAAATGAAAGTACTGTATTGATTTTAATAAACAGCGAAGCTGCAAGATGAAAAAAATGTAAGCACAATGTTTATTGGAGGAAGATAAGGCCTTATCGTAAAGTGGTGTTGCGTTGTTGTTAAAACAATAATTAAGTGAAAAACCTTATCAGATTTATTCCATGATTTATCGCCTTCGAATAATAGTCGCACCAAAAAATATATATATATGTATGTGTATATGTTACGGCAAAACCCAATTTTACGCCAAACTAGTTTTGCCTAGACCAAACTAGTTTGGCGTAAAATCGGGTTTTGCCGGTAACATATATATAATGCAGTGTGGTTCAAAAATCTCCATACATTGACACAAATCAAGCCACCAATGGCCAAATAAATAAAACCATTAAACACTGGTAGTTAGTCATTGGTTCGTGCTTGACCAACTGGCTGGCCACCATGCAGTGTTCTATGTTTTCTTCATGTGTCTAACACCTAAACATAACCCGGTTTCCACATAGGAAGTCCTACTGCAAGTTATCGCATTGGCAGATTACCCATGTGTTTCATCGTCTTATTCTGTCAATCTACTGACAGAAATCTTAATGCTGAAATTTTACTGTTTTGAGGATAAAGTAAGTTACATTTTATTTTTGTATGTAAGTAAACTTTGGAGAAACCCTGTATATATATTAAATCATCTTTAATAGTAAGTTTCCTGTAACAAAAAGCACACTCACAAGTAGTGAAAATGTTATACACCATACGCTGAATATCATAAAAAATAAGGTATAATTGTACACACGAAATATCTTTCTATAGTACTCTAGTATTCGTGTGATTTTTATATAATCTAACGGTTGTATAGAAACATTACTTAGATAATGAGCAGAATGTGTCGGTTGTAATTATTGGTTAAATGTTCAGTTTTCAAGTAATTTATAAATAAATATGATATGCATTTAGAATGTAATGATTATATAACTCGAAATGCTCGATTCTTTCGTAAAATAAACGTTTTTACAGTTGAAAAGATAATTCATTTATAAGAAAACTATACAGATGTTTTCAGTAGTTGCATTCTGAAATCAATTATAGAAACGTATGTAGTTCAATTGTTATATGAATCTTAAATAACTTTTCCCCCGTAAGAAAATATTTAAATAAATTTTTAATTTCAAAATGACTACATGTGATGCCAGGTTTACAATACATTAAAATCCTGCAAATAGTTAAATGATTTCTTGGAGAAAAACGTTTAAGAAATATTAAGAAATTAGCAAAAGGTTAAAATTATTCTTTGCTCTATCTGTTATGAGATGTTATTAAAAAGTAACTTTTATATTATTAATTAATTATTAGTAGCTTCATAAGATAAAAAATCTTAATTTTTTAGGTGAGAAATGAGTTTATAAAAGAACATTAAAATCTAAGTCAATAAGTTTTTAACAATAATAGAAAAAAACAATTACGATTAAAGTTTTCATTAATAATTAAATTGTAGATATTAAACTTTGCAATATTGTTAAAATGAAGTTAATTTAATTAAGATTTGTGATTAGTATGGCTTAAACCACTACTACTTATATCGATGTTTGTATTTATTTATGGAATATTGAGCAACGAAAAATATTTTAATATTTCAAGAATTTATTATAATTATTGATTATTATCAATAGAACTTTGAGATATTTCTCAACTTGAAAGCGTAGCAGAGAAGGAAAAAATGCAACACAAAATCTTTTCTGTATTACTTTCTATTCAGTAATAAATTTCCTCTTCTAAAATTGTTATATTATTGCAATACATAAAACATAAAGAATAATAAAACTGCAGCTTAAAACTTCACACTAACAGGATACAGTTTAAGACGTCATAAGTTTAAAAACATTATTATTAGCAAGAAAGAAGAGTCTCTAAATTTCTTACAACTGGTTTACAATGAGTGAATACGTCACAATTGTACTTAAAATAGTAACAATAAGCTTCTTGTCTATGTGAAAAAATCCGTAAGCCGTAAAACGTGGCAATTCTTGCACGCAATTTGCATAAAGAGTAAATTGAAATGTAATATTTCGCATGAAATTATTCTCGAAGGACACTATATAAATGTCATTTAACACGTTTCTCGCAGCATCAGTCACTCTTGAACTCGATACGCTTAAATCAATAAAGTAAAAGAACGGAATGAGAGATTCTATAGTGAAAATAATTGCATACTGAAATAATCTCAACGGAGGAGCGGTTAACAATAGATGGAAATTGAAGATCAGCATGAAACATATTAAACTAGTCAGGAGAAGTAACAATAAGGAATAAACAGCTCCTAATTTATTACAAATGTTTACGATGGTCAGATATGTTCTGAGAATATAAATAATCTCTGTAGATTTATTTCTATTCATTTTAATTCTTTTACTTAAATGCAAAAATGCGCTTTCTAACTCTTTACATATACAAGTGAAAAGCAGAATTAACCACAATTGTGGAATGGAAATTAAAGCATAGTATAACCCATTTATAAGAACTTCTTCGGTTACTCGTGTTGATATATGACTTAAGGAATCATCTGGTTTTCTCTTGCTTCTAATGTAGTATTCACTTATAAGAGTAAAAATACAATATATAATTAAACATATCCAGATAAAAGTAACTTTAATTCCAATTGATTTTCTATTTACTCCACTCGTCATTTCTACTGTCTCCGTTTTAAATAATTTCAAAAGATTGCGACAAATTTTATTCTTTTTATAATGAAAAACGTAAATAGAAACAAAGGTAATTATTGCACACATCTCGTAGAAAATAGTGGATAATAAATTCCCGATTGAAAAATAATTAATCAAAATTTTGTTGAGAAAATATGTATAATAAACCAGATATACTTTACTTACTATAATTATGAAAGTGCCATATTTAGTTATGTCTTTTTTTCCCAAATTTAATCCAGAATACTTCATTGATTTAAGCAATGGACTCCAAGTTTCTCTATAAAATGAATTTCTGGGAAAAAATTTTGAATTTTTCTTCACCATCATAATGCTGTTTATCATATTCAAATAAATAAATTTTCAAAAATGTGTTGGACTGGCTCTTTATTTGGAAAAAATCACTTAATTTCAGAAGTCCTGAGCGAGAAAGTCTGTCACAAACCTTTCTTAGTGACACTCTCTTAAATAAATCAATTGTTCCTTGTGTATTGCAATAAAAATGATCAATAGTTTTTATTTTATCTTCGAGTTTATTCGTTTCGTTCAAAATTCATAACATTGAGTGCAAAATCTATCATAAAATGTAAGGAATGTTGGCTATATATTTAATACTCTTCGATATTAAATTTACTATCGCGTTAAGTGCGCGATTGGTTAATTGAAAAGGATAGCAAGTTATTTAATTTCCTGAAATGAACAATAATTGCAAACTGTATTAGTAACTATAATCGAAATTGCATTTTTAAATTTTCTTAAAAATTGAATGAATAAAACTTTAAAAGCAGTTAGGTAGAACCATTAATATTCAGTCGCGGGTTTTAGCCTCACAAATGGGCTGATGACATAGAATTGAATGAATTTTCTTCACGTATCTAACACGTGAATAAGGGCAAGATTTCTACAGAAAGTCCTCTTGGGAGGTATCTCTCCTTGGCAGATCCTCAGGCTCTGCCAAGGAGAGATACCTCACAAGAAGGTCTCACTGCTGAGATACCTCACTGCCTTGCATCAGAATAAGACATGTAGAGACTGATTAATTGATTTTAAATAATTAGGTACCGCATTGTTTTTTGAATTTCATATTTAAATAAATGCTTTAAAATTTACTTAATTCTAAATTATTTTCGAAGTTCGAATAAAACAAACGTTTAAAGTATTAGTCTGCCGTTCTGGGAGACCACGAATCGAATCCGAGCAAATAATCCTGGAATTTTTTGGTTCCATTTTTCTTATTTGTCAGGATCCATTCTTACTCATCTGCCTGTAAGATGAGAAACTGAAACAGTGGTTTTTATTGGTCAAAAACACCATGGGAAATCCAATTGTAACAGAAAATTTGAAGAATTTTCTATTGTTTGTTTTCCAATGGATTTGTCTGAATTCAAACTTCTGGACGAAAATTACCTCACTTTTCTGTTTCTGGTGAATTTATTTGTTTTTTTTTCCTGATGTGAAAACCAGAAATAAGATTGAAATGTATACAAGTTAAAATAAAATAGTTGAAGGTATTAACGGTCGTATTCTCAATCAAAAGTTTGATATTTTAGCCCATTATTATATAGTTTACATTCAGTACATGGACACTGATTGGATAACTTGATTCTTGAAGTGTACCATGGATTCGTCCAAATATACCACTGGGAATGAAGATCGTGGCTGTACAATATTTGTTTAAAGTACCACTGAAAATTTATGAAAATCAAACCTGATTTCGCAACTTTCACGTTCTTCACACTAAAGTTTGTAAGATTTATTGAACTCGAAACGAAATTCAAGTGAAAATCTGTTAATGCCTGCAAGACAAAATAAAAGGTATGTTTTTCTTTTTTGTAAAACTTTAAGTTGTCCTCATGCTTCTGGAACTCCATTCAGACAGGCATTTCTTAGGTAAAATATGTCATATCAATGTCACGTATTTCTCTGACGTTACGTATTCATAGAGCCGTATGAACTTGTCCAGTGTTCATACGGGAGCTCTGCTTCTTACAATTATTCAAGTATTAACATTTTCATAATTATTCTTTTCTACTTAAATAAGTAGGTTTTTAACTGTTAATTTAGTTTTTTGCATTTCTCACTTATTGTTGTTTATGTGTAAGTACAAAATAACAATTTTAATTGTATAATATAACTGCACTTCTGTCAAAATCAGCTTGAAATCGATTCCAATGTAACAACGTTGTTGCCACAAAAATATGTTCCTAGCCTACAGTAATGTCACGTTACGTCGGTTATGTTACGTTAGGTGCGCCTGTCTGAACACAGCTTAACACTTAAATTTATTTTCCTAATTGATTAACCACCAAAGTAAGGTGGCCGGATGGCCGAGCGGTCAAGGTGGCAGTTTACCGCTCTGGGGGACCCGGGATCGAATCCGAACGACTCGAGAAATCCCCAGGAATTTTTCGGAAGGTGGTCCGTTCAGATATGTCGGGCCCCGTCCCTCACCACCCGGTCGCCCCATTGTAGGTCTGGCCGAACTCATAATGGGCCTACTGAAAGAGGCCCTCTTAGTGCCCACAGGGCGAAAGAGTAAAAAAAATTAAAAAAACCCACAAAAGTCAGTTAAATTGGAATGCCAAACTAGAAACAGTGAAAATAAGATCGATATCTACGTAAAACATACTCAATCCTGAAAATTCGGGTAGAACTTGAGAAGTAAGAAAAAAAAAATGAAATGCAAAGGTCACTTTATTACTTATTATAATTAAGAGAAGAATCGTAAACATTATCTGCATTTTTCTTTGCAGCTTCACATGTTTTCCAACAATAGCGATTATAAATGAACAAAAGAAATGAAAAAATAGAAAAAGTTATGAGAATAATAATATATCCCAGTCAGTGGCGTAGCATGGGTGTACAAGTCTATATTACACATTACTACATATCGTACAAGTCCTTATTAGAAGTCATACAAATCTTGTATGGAGTAGAAAGTAGAGAATTTGTTTTTCTTTACGTTTTTATCGTATGACGTAGAAACGTACAAATTTGTACTATAGGAACTGTTAAAAATTGTATATGGGCCCATAAGTGGTCACAAGATTCTGTACCTTGAATAGTAATAATTTGGTCATTGGTTCGCGCCTTGCCAGGACAGTCTGGTTAAAGCAATTTTCCGGATTTTATCCACGTCTATAACACCTGAATATGGGCTATTTCCCCTTAAAAGACGTCTCGAAGTCACTTCTCCTGGGTCTTCGCACATTATGCTGAATGGTCAAGCAAAGAACATTGAGTAGCTCGTCAGAGCCTTTACGACTATGCAATAACCTCCATATTAACCCAGTGTCAAACGCGCGGGGGGTCGAATACGGTAAAACGCGCGAAGTGCACCTGCACCACACGCGTCTAAAGTTGTTACTGAAAAAATAGAAATTTTTTTCGCGGTTTTTTGTTTTCGACGTTAGTGGGATTGTGTTTCTGATGTATTAATCAACAATACTACTTAAAATATATCATTTTTGTTTATTTATAACAAAAAGAAAAAAGTATTACGTTTCGGAAATTTTTCAGGGAAAAAATCGTCAACTTCAAAAGTCTATTTTAGAAACTGTAAACATGTCTGTTGCTATCTAATCGTTGAATCTTATCCTCGTATGTGTTTTTTAACTGCTCCAATCATTAAATGCTTTGTCACAAACTCCGGGCCAAAAATATTTCAGTATTTCCAAAAGTACACCCCCGAAACTCTACAGCAACTAAAGGTAAAAAAGCGGATTATTGCCAGATAACATCGATAGTTAACTTCTTTTACACTGTAGTTGGTTACTTTCTTTGTCTGTTATTAGATCCAGCAGTAAAAACAATTCTCGGTAAAAGTCCCGCGAAATGCCATGCTCTTGCAGACTACCACTTGGACTTATGTAAACAGTCGCTATAAAATCGCTTGTTTTAATCGTTTTTTTTTACTACTAATTTGGTAACGAGAAATTGTTTGACGTTATTCAGACAAATAAAAATGTTTTCAAGACAATTTAGAAATAAATAGTTTTAGAAAACGCCACTTTTTAAAGTTTCAATGCTAAGTCTATGGGACACCTTCTTTCTGTTAATTGGCCTTAAAAATCTTATTTATACGCCTTCTATGCTCTAATTCGTCATTTGTATTATGACTGATTCGATATCAGGCAATAACCGTTTTTTCAGTACACTAACTCGGATCCAACCCCTCCAGTGGTCGCGCTATTAAAACTTACTCTGTTAGGCCATGTATTTTGCTTGTTTTTTATGAAAAGTTTTTTTTTGGAATTTTTAACTACTTCCGTGCGATCTTCAGTACTTTGAAGAAATGTACTGAACGCATCATTTCTGAGCATTTATTGCATGAAAAAATACACGCGATTAAAAGTGTTTGGGATGCACCTGAACGCCGCGCGCCTAACGCAAAGATAAATAACACATTATATTTTATTTACGTGAAAAAATCCGTAGCCTCCTCGACAACTCTGTACAATAGTTTTTAAAGTAGTTCCAACGGACTTCTGAGGTATCCGTGATGGGGTTCGTGGCAAATTAAAATTAATTTTGGAGCACTTTGTACAGTACAACATCAGGGTGTCCGCGAAAGCTTTCATAAATAGTAAAATAATTCTGACCCATTTTCATCATTATGAAAGTTAAAAATAAATGGTAATAAATAAATTTCTATTCATTTTTGCGTCCTTAGTAAAATATAAGTATGCATAAAACACAAGTAACGAGAAACATTGCATACTGCTAATACCAGAGAAGCCTTACCCATTTTTGAATAAGCTCTGTGCTTTATCATTGCATACATTACGAAATTTTATAATTTATTTCGTTTGTTTATATAATTTTATACATTTATTTAAATTTTTCGAAAGCAGTGACAATTATTTGTCGCTTTTCATATTTATATAACTATTTAATGAATAAAGATAAAAATAAATGAATTATTTATATATTAAAAGTATGTTCGTTTATTAACATTTAATACATAAAATAAAACACTTATTAATTTTATATTTTTGTAATGTAATTAAATCATAACCCAATTAAAAATAAATTATACATTTTCATTTTTTTTTGTTTTTTACCATATTATATCTGTTTTATGAAAGGCAGGCAGACGTTTGCTAGTAAATTCAATAAATATTACTTTAAATATCAAAATGTTATATTTATATTTTATTTTTATGTCACTATTCACCATTTCCAGACATCAAAGTTAAATTTGTAGTTTTACTATTATGTAGTTATGTAAAATTATTTTACTTGGTTTTCGTGGTCAGATTTCTGTTAAGGCAAATTCTGTGGGCATACTATATAATTATTATGCCTTTGTGTCCTTTTATAACTCTATTAAAAATTTATTTTGTATACTAGTACTTTCTACATATTAACAGGACTTATTATACTGGAAATTATGGATGCAGATATTTAGTCTTACAGATAAAAAATAATGTTCTTTATTTAGATCACCCGAACACATACACTTCAAACACGTGTTTCGGACTTGTTCGTCCCTCTTCAGCAGGTTTTTAAACGACACTTTTTACAATTAACAATAAAAATATTGCTCGGTACAATTATAACTAAAATTAGTTAAAAACAAACATTTCCCGACAATAAATTTAAAAATTCTTACAATTTCTGTATTTTCTATCTTCTCTACATTTCATAGTTAAAACCTTAAGTGAAATAACTATACAACTGCATTATAGCAAAATTTCGAATTTAACTTTGATGACTTCAATGGTATATGGTAAGGTAAAAATAAAATATATATAAAACATTTTAATATTTAAAGTAGTATTTATTCAAATTACAAATTTATTTTTAAATTACAAAAGCACATTGTTTTATAATGAGATGAGTGAATCTGATAAGATGATATGAAATTATTCATGTTCGGTTCGATGTTCGTAAGTAACATTCGAAAGTCTCCGCGAGTGCTAATTTGCAGTCGATTTCTTTTTTTTGTGATGAGGTTCATAACTACACTAAATCCACGCTTTACTAAATAAGAAGACGGAAAAGCAATGAACGGCATCTGTACAGTGGCCCATAATGCAAGATATAAAATTCGTATCTGTTTTTGTAACAAGAATTTGTAGTATTTTTAGTCAAACATTGGTTTCAGCTTCTCATTTGTGGGTAATTCAATAAGTTACTCCTGTATTATTATGGCTTCAGCTGAGTTTGTGGGTGTACTTGCAAAAGTGTCCAACACCCAATCGGGGATGCCCAAGTGAAGAATATCTTGAAATCTCTAGCCGAGATCAGAATAAAGAGCCGTTAATTGTTGACAATAGACAAGCAAATCATCATCTCGTTTTCGCAATTTTGAAAAATTTTCAGAGCATTCTTTTTTCTCCAAGTTTTCTTTGTATAAAAAACGATTTGCAACAAACGCTGATATTATACTTTTAGTTTTGATTAAATTTGATTGATCATTTTGTGACTTCAAATTAGTTTCGTTAAATTTGGCAAAGTTTCCTCGTCAAGCTCTATACAGAATTCAGATGTTTTTCAGTACTCACATAAAGAATTTTGTACGGACAGAGCCATTTTGTCAATCATCTTCTGCACCGCATTATTATAATATTATTTCTGTCTGCTGGTACGTACTTTCTATTAGCAAGACTTATTAGACTGGCATTAAAGATACTGCAACAAAGTTTGACAAATAAGAATTATCCTTAAAGCCAGTCTAATAAGTCCTGCTAATAAAAAATGCGTACTAGTAGACAGAAATAATATAATAAATTAAGGACATTTAGGCATATTAATTTAATCCACCGTATTATTACTCAATGAAATTTTTTATAGTATCGGAAGCTGGTTTATGCAGCATGCTGAGTATTACCTTACTTACAGCTGGTAGAATGAGTTTTTGACCGATGGTGCGGCTTTCCAGACATTGCAATCAGTAAAGAAATGTCATAAGAAGCATGCAGTTCATTGTCGTCTCGCTCAGATGTTGTCACAAAGACTTGTTTCAATGATAGTGTTTTCAAATATTTTTCTTTGATTGTTTAAAAAAAATGAATCTTTATCTTTTTTGTCGCTATGGACTTTTCTCAAATGTTCCTTAAGCTTAGACGGTTTCATCGATTCGTTTGACAAAATTTTATTACATAGAAAGCACATTGGTAAAGTACTATTTGTTTGTAAAATACCTTATTAAAAACTTTTTAAAAACATTATAACAGATAATGCCGCATTCGATTTTAAACTTTAACCGGGAAAGTTACACAACTCGGTTGATGGATTTTTCGTGTACAAGATTTTTCGTATTTGTTTACAGTTTAAATTTTATAAAATAAACGAAACACCTTTAGAATTCTCCTGAAGTATAAATGGCTAATTCATAATTTAAAAAGATTATTCTATTTTTTTGGCAGCAGGATTGCCAAAACTTTTAAGGTGTCATCCTTACTTATCTGGGAAATTTTAGCAGTAAAATATTCCAGGAGATTTTTTGGAGTAATTTTTCTCAAAGATATCAGATTTCCCTACTCACCAACGGTTCGTACCCATTTCTTATTTCTCCGAGCCCACGAATAGGAAAAAAGTCCCTCATCGGGCATAAACAATGAAAAAAACAAAGCGAAGATAATCAATGTAACAAAATAGTGCTTTATCTTTACCTTGTTCATTAACGAGCACTATTATCTCTGTATTATTCGAAAAAGTACTTCAACTTAAATTAATATTTTCATTAGTTTTAGTCTTCGAATTTTTAAAATTCTTTTTGTTTTATGAATAATCGTATTATTGTTTTGTAAAAAATAGGTAATTTTATCTGATTTTCTTAAGGTATTACTCTATACACGTGGCGATTCAAATTTTTTTTTTTTTTTTACTTTTTATATTTAGAGTTTGAAAACTTGTAAATTAGAATTTCTTATAATTTATAGCGTATAAAAGGAAAATCTCGAAAAGTATTGATGAAGTTATATATAATATATAAATTTTTTTCGAAAACAATAATTAAAACGTTTGGTCCACCAGAGACCAAGTGGTCTTTGTTCTGAGGTCGTGGGTTCACGACTCGCTCGGACGGGTTGGCCACGTGGAGTTATCCGAGTTTTATCTATGTCCATAATGCCTAAATAGAAGCAGATTACCCTTGAAAAGTCCTCCCGGAAGGCATTCCCTAGGCAGATCGCCTTAGTGTTTCATCGCCATAATTACACAAACAATTAAAACGTTTAATTAATATAAATATAAATTTTAATGTTATCTTCCAAATGAAAATAATTGATGATTCGATTATCGAAAATTTTTATATTCGAGGTGTTTTGAGACTGTTTATAGCAATTTTTAATTTATTACCATAATAAAATCGTACAGAAATGTACAGAAATATTTTTAAAAACAGAAATACAGAAGTTTCAATGCATTTTCAATATGTGTTTACATATACAATTAGATGAACTTGCTACTATGGTAAAACATTACATTAGAGTCTACAGAATTAAGTAGTGTCTAATAAGTCATGAAGAATTTTGTTTTTTTATGAGGGATAACTAAGATCAGTCAGCCCGTTTTTAATCGAGAAGTAGTATAGAATTGACATCTTCTGAAATAATTTCATAAAAATTGAACAGTTTATAACTTTTCTTCTGGTATCTGTTACATTTTGGAGAGAAAGACATCGAGCAGGTACAAAAATGCGATGGTTTCTAGGATAATTCCAATATCATTGGACAATTTCTGGGATAATTTCTATTTCATAATCTTTCACGTACCCAAAAACCACACTTTTTTTGATGCCCCTTCAGACATACTTTTCCGCGTGAATTGAACGAGAGTTTTTGAGATATGGTCTTAGAAAATTTTTGCATTGGTTATTTAAATTTATATATATTTTTTAAAAACTAATATTTACTTAGGACCAGGGTTCCAGCGGGCTTTTTAGCCCTTTGTTATTTTGAACAGTTTTTACAGATTTTTTCATCGCAACAGTCTTAGTTTTTCAGGCCCTTTGTAAAATTTCTATTCTCTCTCTCCATAACGCAGATATTTCAATTTTTTTAAATCCAATTACCGGATAATTCTGATGATACCATAAAATCTTGTCAACCCATTTCGTATAATCCCGTTTCACAAAGTAAATAGTAACGTCTTTTGAAAAGTATATATGCATTACAGTAAAACTTCTGAAACTCAAATCTCTGTAACTCGAAATCTTTCATTGCCTCTCAGAATCAAGTGAAGTTTTATTGTATTTATAATTATCATTATTAATTAATATATCTAATATTGTTTATCTCTTATCAAGCCTGTAAAAACAGCTAGTTTAGTGTCAACATTTTAAAATATTGTATTACGCTCAAATAATGATTATTGCATACAATTAAGACGTAACAAGAACTTACAACAATTGCGTGTTACTAGCCATATTTTGAAGTTTATAGAACGAGAAGAGAGTTGAATAAAGCCTACTGTACAACAACGACAATCTGTATCTAATTACAAGAAGCCACGTTTTTATGTAACGTTTAACTATAATGTTTTGTGGCTGCTAATTTTGATGATATTAACCGACTATGCATAATACCATATTTATTGTAATAAACGGCACGATGTCTATGTTTCTACTTTCCAGGCTGTTTTATATATTAAAAAAGTCAAGTATGGCGGTTGGTCAAAAACGACCACAGAAGATTTTAATATTTTTGGACGTTAGAAACCTTATAACGCTAAGATGTATGAAAAAGATTAGAGTTATAAATGACTGTATGTGTGTGTGTGTGTGTGTGTGTGTGTGTGTGTAAGCACGATTTTTTCGTACATTCAGTTCGAAGCTTATTAATTCCTGAGTATTTTGTCGAAACTATCTGAAAATTTTGCATGGAGATTTGTGTATAGTGGAATTCACGCTATGAAATTTTAGTGATCGAAAGCGGGCAGTAAAGGGGCATTCGTCATATCTCGAGTGTGGTTGGACTTAATGGAAATTTTACTCGTTATTAGCATTTACAAGTATTTTTATAAATAAAATTAGTTCCCACATTAAAATTAAGCTTTTTGCCATTTTATAATAATTAATAATATAAAATCTTCAAAATAAAATCTCATAACAGACAGCGCCACGCACAATTTTCACTTTGCTTCTGGGAAAGTTAAACAATTCATTGGTGGATATTTTCAGCTTGCAGCTGTACGTTTTATTAGAGGATGCTGTTTATAAGAATTAATGCAACATTTGTGATGACAATATTGTATGCGGAGTAGGTTTTAGTCTGATACGAGATGAAGTATATACAGGAGTGTCTATAAAGTGTCTTTACAACTTAAAAAATGTATTGCAAAGGCAATTGATAAGATATCTTAATCAGACTTGTTCTGTTGTACTCAATGGTTCCCGAAGTTTTTAATCACATTGCATTTGTGTGTTTTAGACATCCTGCAGATTGAAGAGGCATTCATTTGAATGAACCCGTAAGAAAGGCTACTTTTCAAGACAATGTACAATTTGTTCATTGAGACAAAATCAGATAGTCTCAAAGTGAATGCCTGGTGTGGGATTATGTGTAATCGAATTTTTGGTCAATTTTTCTTCCACGAGAAATCAATTAATTAATGCATATGTGTATCTTGATTTTTTGACTGAATATGTGGCCTCACAACTGCAAGTTTTTTAACCAACCATTATGTTCCAGCAGGATATTGCTTTACCACTGCATGTTTGTGACTTCCTTAATCAAACAATTCCAGACCGTTTGATTGGTAGGAATTGAGCAATTCCGTGGCCACCATCTTCACTAGATATTACAGCTCTGGATTTTTTTCCATGGGGCTATGTTAAAAATATCGCGTATCGAACAAAGCTATGGTACATTAGTAAGCTAAAGCGAGGGATAACAGATGAAATAGTAACCATTGATGAAGCTATGCTACAGCGAACATGAAAAGAAGTCGAATACCGTCTTGATGTGCTAGTGCACATATACAGGTGTATTAAATGAGATACAAGAACTTTGAGAATCATAGAATGCAGTAGAACATGTTTGATTCAGATATCTTATCAATTGCCTTTGCAATAAATTTTTTAAAGTTGTAAAAAAACTTTATGGACATTCTGTATAATTACTATACATTTATATTTGTATGGAAATAATAGATAAAATAGTAACCATTGATGAGGCTATGCTACAGCGAAGATGGAAAGAAGTCGAATACCGTTTTGATGTGCTTCGTGTGACTAATAGTGCACATATCAGTGGCGTAGCGTAGAGGGGGCAGCAGGGGCGGCCCGCCCCGGGCGGCACTTTAAGGAGGCGGCAAAATTTCACAATAAATAATAATAATACCTAAATAAAGGGGTGGCGAAATTTTCCTCCGCCCCGGGTGGCTGACAACCACGCTACGCCACTGTTAAGCACATTTGTAATTTTGATTGTCGGAACGTAGTGACGACTAATACCTGACTTCGTGCATTCCTTGTCAACAAAATAACTCTAGAATGAGTTGTCCGATCTTGATGAAATTTTCTACGACGACTCATCATCACTCAAGGATGAACTGATTAAAATTTCAACTCTCAAAAATGATCCATTACTGAAGAAAAACCCTAGATCAGTTCTACAAAATGAATCATTTTTGAAAGTTGAAATTTTAATCAGTTCATCCTTGAGTGATGTTGAGTCGTCGTAGAAAATTTCATCAAGATCGGACAACTCATTCTAGAGTTATAATGTTGACAAGGAATGCATGAAGTCAAGTGTTAGTCGCTTCCTGCACGCACGTGTAGAAGCGTCATCTAGTGGTCGGAAAATATGACAAGCATTAAAACAGTAATTTTGAAAGGTAAATGTTATCGCTAACTAGGTACACAACAAATATAAAAAATCTTTATAGAATAATAAGTTAAAAAAGTTTTCTTTTTAACTTATTATATAACATAGAGCAGCAGTGATCAACATTGATGGCTTTACGATCCATTCTCTCCTTCGTCTTCCTATCGTTAGTACGAAATTTCGATCTCTAAATGAAGAAGCTGCACAGAGATTCCAGAGTTGAGATGAAGTCGCTCAAATTCATCATCATCGATGAAATGTCAATGATTGGTGCAAGAATGCTTTACATGATCGAGAGAAGATTGAAGGAGATAAACTCCGAGAAAGATGAGCCGTTTGGTGGATTCTTTGTCTATTTGTTTGGTGATTTTCGTCAGCTTCCTCCTGTTAAAGATACTCCTCTCTTCTCGAGTGTTTTTTATGATGTAATGTCCCAACAAGGCAGGGACCTTGTTGGGACATTACATTACATTTGCATTTGATTCTTTTGAGAAGTTCATTGAACTTAGTAATTCTCATAGACAAAATAGCGCAGATAGTTCCTTCACAGATGTCTTACAACATCTAGCTTCGGGTAATTTCTCTGATACAGAGCTGAACATTCTGACGACAAGAAATCGAGCCTCTTTATCCAGAGATGAACTTGATCAGTTCCAAACGGCAGTAGAGCTATATCCAACAAACGAGCAAGTTAAACAAAGCAATGAAGACTACTTACAGTCAACTGGATGCCCTCTTGCTTATATAGCATCTGAAAACACTCCAGATATTGCCCGCCTTCGTCCAAAGATGACTCAGCTCTCGGTCTCTCCAAGTATTTGAATCTCTCAGTTAATGCTAGAATCATGCTGAGAGTCAACTTATGGGTGCAAGGATGTCTCGTCAATGGTTCACTAGGAACTATACGCTACATTATATATGCTCCTAATGCTCGCCCTCCAGCTCTTCCTCTGTTTATTTTAGTGGAAAATTCGATAGCTATCGGGGACCATTCATCTATGGTAATCTGTTTCCAATAATCCCCATAACACGCTCTTCGAACGATGGCAGTATATTGCGATCTCGTAGACAGTTTCTCCTTACCTTAGCATACTCGATGACTATACATAAATCACAGGGATTAACTCTTCCAAAAATCAAAATAGATATATGGAAAAAAGACTCAACTATCGGTCTTACCTATGTTACATTGAGTCGAGTGAAGAAAATAACTGACTCAGTATTTTTAAAGAGTTACAATAGAAATCTCTACGAGTCATCTGTAAGTCCAAGGCCCGTAGTGATAGCCAGAATTTCACGAGACGTTGGCATAGCAATTAATTAATGGCTTATTCTGACCTTATATTTGTACTTTTAAATGATCCAATAGAAATCAAATATATTGTTGAGAACGAATGATTCTTTGTTTTTTTCCCTTCATAATCTAGAAAATAAAGGTGCAAGCAGCTTCGTTCCGACTACACGCTGATACAACGTTACTTAACTAGTTAAATTATGTCTTATCATATCAAAAGACGTCATGGCACCGCTGTCGAAAATGATGGCATTGGAGGGGTTTCCAACCGGGAACATGAAAGCAAAGGAACATACGATCGTCACGGGTAATAAAAAATACAGAGGATGAATAGAGATGGCCACTGCCTGTAAATACGTTATTCTATTTTAAGAAAATTTCCTCCAGAGAAATATTATATGAACTTTCAATATATTAACAAATATAATATAATTTGATAATAATAATTGTCATTGTACTTCTTCGTTCAGATATATAGAGTAGCACCTTCCTTTATAGCCAGACATTTGCCAACAATATCGAATCGTCATTGATTCACGTGACTGGCATCCGTCTTGGCACTTACGAAACCTTCATTTCACTTTGTAAGCATGTTAGGTATTGAGAATATCACACTGTTGGCATAATATATATGGCTGCCGTAATCAGCGAACCAACGATAAATTATTTGGCGGAATAACAACAAGAGAAAAAGAAACATTTAATTTCACGTAATAGGAAGAAAACATTGGATAATTTATGCTTATTCAGAAATTTGTGAGGCAACGTTACGTGTAATTGAGTTTTCATTTAGTGCTATGTGATTTCGTTAAATTAATTCTTACCATAAAAAGAATTGATTTAGTGTAAAAATTAATGGCGCGCACTATTGCTAATACGGCTCTTAATTATCCGACATACCCACTTTTTTAAAAACTTTTTCCGCCTTGTCGACACTGTTTTAGCAAGCCCACTATGGGTTCGGCCAGGCCCACAATGGGACGGCCGGGTGGTGAAGGACGGTGCCCGACATATCAGGACGGACCATCCCCGAAAAATTCCTGGGGATTTTTCGATCCGTCCGGATTCGTTCTCGGGTCCCCCAGAGTGGTAGGTTGACACCTTGACTGCTCGGCCATCCGGCATACCCACTAATGTAATTGCCTACGCGTTTCCGTTAGTTATGTCATTATCCCGTTTCGACATTTACTCTGATTTTATTTTGTGCACAGGTTTATTCGTATACGGCAACGCCACACATAAACGATCTTCCGAGGGAAATGCCTCCCGGGAGGTCTTTCATTGGCCCCTATTTAGGTGTTACAAACGTAAAAAACCCGGATAATTCCACGAGGCCAGCCCGTTGGCGAAGTACGAACCCACGAATAACTACTAGTGTTGCGTTAAAGCCTGTCTAAAAGCAATGGATAAGTCCATACATTCGGTAATCTTGTATTCTCGCTAATCTAGTGTATTTGTAATTAAATTTTGCATAACCATTTCGAATTCTTTCGTAGTATATGATGTATGTATGTCAGATTTTATTTAACATAAAATTGATGTCAATCATTCTCTTCTTCATTTAAAAATTCATAAATTTAATAAAAATACTTTTCTAAAACTTTATATCAATAGTACGATATACACGAAATAGTAACAATTAATTACTGAATCTTTTGAAATTTTTCTGCGCAAACATAAAATTTAACACAAAACTTACTGCATAAATTAAGTAGTCTTATACGTTACTCATAAAGTGACCGTAAGCAAAATTTCCTTATGAGCGACTTTAGAAGAATGGTTTGAAAGAATACGGCATTGCAACACGTGGGCAATCTGTCAAGGGGAAACTCCCGAGAGGACTTTCTATTGTAAATTGGTGTCTACTTGACCAATGAAATTGTGCTATTTCGTACCGTCCGACTACCACGATAAACGCGACAATGGTAGGCTGAAATAACCACTCTTTATATGGTTTTCAGTTTAATGTTCTTATAGTATAGTATTTGATTTATATAACTACGAAGGTTATCTTACGTACGAGTTTATCACTCCAAGTAACTAAAGATAATCTTTGTAGTTATATAAATCAAATGCTATAATGTAATATTATAGATTAGGGGTGGGCAAGCAAGAGTTCAGTGGGAGCCGAAATGTAGGTTTTGCAAGATGCATGGGAACCGCAGTTCTGTACTGTCGTGGCGGAGAGTATGGTAAGGCGCGCGATTTTATTATATAATATAAATATAATATAAAACAAATATTGAATTTTTTTAATAAACATATTTTCACAAAATTATAAAAATAAAATTGTAAAAACAATAATAAAAAACAGAAATTAACACTTTCAGCAAGAGCCGCATGTAACTCAAAAAGAGCCGCATTTGCCCATGTCTGTTATAGATGGTTAGAAGTAAGAAATAATCTATTAGATCATTTCGTACTTTCAATCTTAATAGTGTTGTTTTTTGCCCTGGCAACGCACGGCTCATCTGCTAGTAATAAAATAAAATTTAAAAATATATATATTTTAAAACGTTTATATTTGTTTTTGTAAGTCTCAACGCTTGGAAGAAATAATTTAAAAAAATTAAAACAGTTTCGAGTCGGAATGAATTGTAGCGATGTTACTAATGCCGTCGATTCCTAAATAATTCGATACAATACTAAAAAATAAATGTAAAAATTTAAATATTTCGTTGACATTTCGAAGAGTATTTCTTTTGTTCGTTTGTATTTTATTGTGAAATAACAAACAAAGGTGTGACAAAATTCGATGCGTAAGAAATATAACGACGTTGACGTTAGCGCCATCTGTCGAGAAGTTACTAAAATTTTCCTACTTAACGCTTAGAAAAAGTTAAAATACTCATTGTTCCATATCTTTAAGAAATATTCGATAACTCGGCGTATTATTTCGAATGGCTTTACAGTTTACAAAACTGTTTAAAACTTTTGCGAAGAGAGAAATATAACTACAATGACACCAGAGAGACGAAAGCAACTGTCCAAAGGACCCTCTTCGGCCAGAGTATCCTCTAACTCTAACTCAGGTTTCCCTTCATTCTATACGTGCTAATCTTTCGCCTTTTACTAAAGACTACCGTGGAGGGGAGCACTACAATGAGCCTATAGGCAATTTTTGAAATTCTGCTTTATGTGGAATGGTTTATAAATCAAAAAGCAGTTCAATTAACGTAGAAGCAGAATTTAACGAGTCACGCTATGGGCGTGTTTCTTTATGCAGCGCTCGAGAAGCACTTTACAGCGAACTCTCCTTTACTCGTTTCTAAATGCAGCGCTGCGATGTAGCGAACCGCTTCTAAACGTTTGCTGCAAGAGGTCGCTGCAACAAAGATAAAGCAGCTTTTACGTCCGCTACACGTGTAACGCAAAATCAAAATGGACGTTTGTGTGTATAACAGTGGCGTAGCGTAGTGGGGGAGGCAGGGGCGGCAGGGGAGGCAGGGGCGGCAGGGGAGGCAGGGGCGGCAGGGGAGGCAGGGGCGGCAGGGGAGGCAGGGGCGGCAGGGGAGGCAGGGGCGGCAGGGGAGGCAGGGGAGGCAGGGGAGGCAGGGGAGGCAGGGGCGGCACTTTTTCACAATAAATAATAATAATATCTTGTAAAAATTTAAACCATTTCATTTCATATTTTTGTCACACCTACGATTCGGACCGATTGAAACGAGCACGGAATTTTTCATTATTTATTCTGTGACGAAACTGGGGAATCCCCTTTTTTTAAATGAATATATAATAATGACATCTTGCTCATTGTAGCGACTGACAACACCGTCTGTACTGACTTGTAAGGATTCCCCGTATTTTATTTAAGGGCGGCTGACACCCACGCTACGCAACTGGCACATATACAGGTGTATTAAATGAGATACAAGTACTTTGAGAACCATAGAATGCAATAGAACATGTTTGATTCGGATATCTTATCAATTGCCTTTGCAATAAATTTTTTAAAGTTGTAAAAAGACTTTATGGACAGTTTGTATAATTACTATACATTTATGTTTGTCTGGAATAAAACCAGAACTGTATCAAAACATTCAAATTGTTTATTCAGTTAAGAGCCTGTTTCTTCAGCATATAACTATGTACTGTACATTAGTGATGTAGATTGTTGGAAATATTTAGCACTATACTGAGGAGTATTTGCAGCTTCACATTCACAGTAGGATTATCTGTAAATTTTCATTTGTATGATGGATAATGAATATGACTGCATTGTTATTAAAACAAAATCGTTACATATTTGTAAGTAAACTTTGATTAAAAATAAATCAAGATTTAAGACATTAATAACTACAAATATTTCACTAAGATTCCTAATGAAAATGAATATTATTACGTCTAAATATTGCAATACAATATGATATAATTTGAATCGCATGATAAATTCTAAAATTTCCTCCTATAGCTTTTATCATGTCTTGAAAAAACTTAAATAAATCGCATTTATTTCCAAAATTTTCCTTAATTATTTTTCTTTGTTGGTTGTGATTTCAATTTCGTAATTACTGCTAAAGGAAACTATTTGCATTTATTCATTTCAGAAGAAAAAACTTCGAAAACATTTTTAGTTAATGAATTCTGTTCAATGTGTTTCGATATTGATTCTATTTTTAAAAATGTCATCTAAAATTATTAATGTTATAAAATATTCTTGTAACATTCTGAAGCGGAAGTGAAAATTAGGGTCTGTTTCACACAAAAGCGTTAAATCTTCGTTGCGAAATCTCGAGATTTTAATGGTGTGAAATATGATAATTTGTTGGTTAAGTATATTTGTTTAAGGCAACGCGACATATAAAGATTTTCAAACGGAAATTACAACGAGAACATTTTTTATTGGAAACTAATTACTATTCAGGTGTTAGTAATGTAAAAAATTTCGGAAAACTTTACGAGGCAAGCCCATTGACCAGGCGCGAATCCAAGACCTACTACCATTGCTCACTAGTTTTATCCACGCGACTGCTTGTAGGCCTTTTTACAATGTTATTTTTCCAATGTAAAAAATTCAATATACATTTCGTATTAAATAAAATTAAGTTATATAGAAAGTAGTTTTATAAATATAATTTTTATAATATTTTTTATTTAAGTATTTAAAAAAAATAATACTTATAAAACTACTTGAGCATTTTTGTGATGATCAGTCTTACTCTTAATAATTGAAATTTACGAATTGCTGAATCTATTGTTGTTATTTCTAATTATGAATTCAAATCATGCATCAGTTATTATCTGAATTTATATTTAGTACCTGAAGGAAGATATCTATTGTATTACAGAAACAAGGGAGTTTAAAAAGTAAGTTATTAACAAAATTACTCAGTCATTATATATGTTTTTATTTGAAAAATTGCTGCCTACGTTCCACTTTTATAAACAACTCCAAATTATATAATAAACTACCTCTCCACTGTCTGTACGTGTATATTAAACAGTAATTTTCTTAAACCTTTTTTTTTCATATTTTATGTGGCGAAATAATATTTTAGAGTCACCATATTTCCTCGAATAAAATCCCGGGTTTGTTTTAGTAACGTGCGTATCCCCGGACTTTTTTCACGTCGGGTTAATTTCTTAACGTATGTTTAAAAATTATAAGAACTGACATAATTAATTCTACATATTCAGATCTATTAGAATCATTTTTCATTATGTTTATAAGTTAAAGGTATAACTTTTTAAGCAATTTCTCTTTCCATAGTTAACTTGTCGCAGCGATCGTGTTTGTGTATTGGAAAATAAATACGAATGATTTTTTTATTTTTTGTGTATCTAGAACACTGTGTTGAACAAAACTGTTATGCGGCACGCGGTCGTAATTTTCTCAGTTTTATCGCCCGCTGTAAAAAAATATCTGTGACCCCTGATTTAGTTCGATTCAGATCGTATATTTGTTTATTAAAGTTTCAGAAGTACAGTGAATTCACAAGCAACAGTACATATACAGAAAGCTTGTCTGAAAATTTAAACTATTTATACATAGATACATTATACATTAATCATATATTATAATTACACGAACGTACCTACGTAAGTATCAACAACAACAGACAAACTAACTAATTTCTCAACATTTTAACATGCGGATTTGGAAAATTTACTTTATTATATTACAATAGTTTGGCATTAAGAGACATTCCCACACTCGAAATAGTCTGTTAAATGAAAGTTTTACTGCGTTTATTATTTTTTTTTACGATATGTTATGAAGTTTTTAATACTCGATGTTTATTTTATTTTTACTGTTAACTAAAAAATAATATACGTATATTCGTTAATTCGAAATAAAATAAACGGATATTTTTATTTGTTAGATAAAATTGACATTAACAAATCGCTTATGACGCAATTTTTATAATGCATATTTATAAATTCAAACTACCGTGTTATACGAAGGTTATAAAATTAAATTTCGGTAATTCACCACACTACATTTTTTTGTGTTGCCGAGATAGTTTTATTGAAAAAACTAACGTTTTCGGTCTACTCCATAGGCAATCCTTAGGTTAACTTGCGAAAAAAAACATTAGCATTCCATTTAAAAAAATATTTGTTTAAAAACTAAAAACATCAACAACAGGAAAAAAACCAAGAAAGAAACTGAAAAATAATAAATACAAATATAAATATACAATAAACTCGAAATAGTAATAGAAATAAAAAGTAACAAATAAAAATAAAAATGAATTTACTAGTTACATTTTATATAAACATAGCAAATTGTTAAGGAATAATTGATGAAAAATGTAAATATACACTAAGACAAGTTAAATTTTTAACTATAAAAATCAGGTGTTACAAACGTGAAAAAAATTCGGAAAACTCTTCGTGGCAAACTTTTTTCACCAAGCGCGAATCCAAGACCAACAACCATTGCTCACTAGTTTTATTCACGTGACCGCTTGTAGACCTGTTTTTATTGTTATTTTTTTAATGTAAATAATTCAATATACATTCCATATTAAATAAACTTTTATTATATAGAAAGTAGTTTTATAAATATTATTTTTAAAATATTTTTCTATTTAAGCATTTTAAAAAATAATACTTATAAAACTACTTAAGCATTTTTTGTAATGAACAGTCTTACTCTTAATAGCCGAAATTTAGGAATTGCTAAATCTATTGTTGTCATTTCTAATTATGAATTCAAATCATTCATTAGTTATTATCTGAATTTATATTCAATAGCTGCGTGGACGATTTCTATTAAATTACAGGAAAAATGAAATTTAAAAAGTAAGATATGAAGAAATACTCTTTGTCATCAGATATAATTCAACTTGAAAAGTGCTGCCTACGTTTTACTTTCATAAAAAGCTCCAAGATATATCGTAAACTATTGTCTCCACTGTCTTTGCCTGTATAAAAACAGTAAGTCACTAACGTTTTTTTTAAATTATTTATTTGGTAAAATAATATTTTAGAGTCATTATATTTTTTGATTAATATTTTGAAATTTATTTTGAAAACATGCGTATCCGCGGGCATTTTCGAGGTCCGGTTTGTTTTTTAAGACGTGTAAACATTATAAGAACTAACACAATTCATCCTACATTTTCCAAACTATTATAACCATGTACATACACTTAACACCTTATTCTTGCCGAGAAATATAAATTTATTTAAAACAAACAAACGTTTTCAGCCTGATTCACAGGCCATCTTCAGGTTTAGAATACATTTGAATTAAAAATTCTATCATTGGAACACAAAATTCAAATTCAAAATTAATAAGATACATTTAAACAAAAAATTAAATAGACAACATAAATACCAATAAAACTAAAACATATAATATATAAATATGCAAGAAATGAATATATAAGTATTAATACATGCAATACTAAGACATTCAATAAAACTGCTATAATGATTGGTTAGAGCCCTTATTAAACTTCTTAACCATGAACTTCCACGCAGAGGGAAGACTTTCTGCGTCCCTCGCATTTAGACAGCCTTCTTGTAATCTACTCCTATAAATTTGCAACTTTTCTGCTGTCAATGCCAAAGATGGAGAAGATAAAGGGTTTATGATGGTCGCCTCATTCCATTTAACTACAGCTCCTGGCGCTTGCGCCATTTGGGACAAAACTGTTGCATTAGACCCTTTTCTGATATTATAACTATGCTCCTTGATTCTAAGCCTTAAACTTCTAGTGGTTACTCCAATGTAGTCTTTATTAACGCCCAATTGCATGTTCTCATACGGAATTTTATAAACTCCTGCTTTCTCTTCTGATTTTATACCATCTTTATCATTCCTGAGGATTTTGTATAAATTAGGCGCCCTTTTTAAAAGCATTCTCGAACCTTTCTTGTGTGCAATCTCCTTCATGACTGCATTCATACTTTCATTATATGTAAATTTTACGCTTCTATTGGGAGCATTCTTAAAAAACCTTTTTTTGATGTTGGTTTCATATTTCCTAATTATTCCCAGAATCGTACTTTCTTGGTAACCTAGGGCCTTGGCTACGTCTATTATTCTATTTATTTCTTTCCTCCTGTCTTGCACTCTTTCACAATACAAAAATGCTCTTCTTATTAAAGCTCTGAAAGCCGCAATTTTATATTTATAGGGATCCTTGGATTGGGAGGGAATATACAAAGGGCTGTGGGATGGTTTAATAAAAACGTTAGTGGACAGGTGGCCTTTTTTGAATGTAATATCAATGTCGAGAAAATGCAGATTCAAGGAACTCTTCTGCTCCAATCTTAAAGTAAGGCCATCATTGTTATCGTTGATCTTATCCAAAAAATCTTTGATTCTGCTGTTATTTCTCCATAATATAAATAAGTCATCAACATATCTGCTAAAATACATGATATCCTCCTTAAAATCATGAAAAACTCTTCTTTCTAACCTTCTAACCACCAATTCACATAGGATCCCTGAAAGCGGACTTCCCATAGGGACCCCTCTTCTCTGTCTGTAGACCTGTCCATTGAAAGCGAAGCAAGATTCACGGCAGACCAAACTAGCCAAACTCTCTACTTCTTCAGTATAATTAAGCAATTCTGAGTTATTACAGTATAAGAAGTCCAATAGCGCCTCTTCGCACGACTCTATCTTAACCGAAGGATACATGCTCTCATAGTCGAAAACAGTTGCAACTTCATCCTCCATTAATGCTATATTCTGCAGATCTTTAACTACTTTCACAGGGTCACGTGCAACTAGAGTATCTGTGTCCAGCTGCGAGGATAAATACTCATGCAACTTCTTTTCTAACACAAAGGTGGGACCTCTGCATTTCTCTACCACAGGTCTTATTTCTTTACCGGCTTTATGCACCTTAGCGAAAGCAAATAACCTAGGTGTTCCAGGCCTAGGGTTCCTACACTTCCTGAGAAAAGGCAAAGCATTGGAAAGTTTAGAGACCTCTAGTTTTTTGACCTTTCTATCCAAGCTTCCAATAAAATTGCTGTTGATCTTTTCACATTCTGTCTTTTCGATATAGTCCATTAGTGCTTCGTTATATGTACGCCTTTTCATGATGACTATCTGCTTACTTTTATCCGCCCTAGTCAACACCAACTCATTCTGCCTTAACCAATTCTTAGTGAGACGGATATCACTACTTCCAATATCTTGCTTTCGGTCCCTCTGCCTGTCGTTAAAGGACTGCTTTCCATCTCAAATACTCTTTCTCTAAGTCGTCTAGCCCAACAATGCCCCAATCTACCGAATCAGCGTTCCTACCGAATGCAGTTCACTGAAATTCGGGTTTTGTTTGGCTTGCCTCAAGAAGTCTATTCGGATTGCGAAGAACAAAAAATTCGGATTATTGAATGATCTCGTTAACCTAGAAAACACCATATATAACGAAGATCCAGAAAAACTAGTAGATGTTAATAAAAGAGTAGTCGGTCTAGCTGAAACGGTCCAGAAGAATTATACTAATAACTATGTAAAGAAATTGCAATGGATTATGCACAAGCAAAAGGTTAATAATACAAAGAAAAACCTTATTACTTTCCGCACATGGGACCAAATAGAAGTACCAGGAAGGATCAAGAAGCTCCTAGAAAAAGGCCCAAATTTTGTTCCAGTGGAGGCTATGAATTGGGAAACCTCAGTACAGGAAATTGAAAGGGGCATTGTTGGGCTAGACGACTTAGAGAAAGAGTATTTCAGATGGAAAGCTAGGAAGGCAGCCATCTTATAGCGATAAGGATCATTCGATTGGGACGGTATGTACAGTGGTCCGTGGGTTGGTTTAATATAAACGCTGGAGAATAGATGTTCTTTTTTGAAAAGGATATTAATATCCAAAAAATGTATAACCAAGGAACTCTTTCGCTCTAACTTCAGTTTAAGACCATCGCTATTACTATTAATCATAAGCATAAAATCATTTATCCTACTGTTGTTTCTCTATAAGACAAAGACGTCATCCACATACCTCCTAAAATATACCATATTATTGCTGAAATTATGAAGGACCCTTCGTTCCAGCCTCCTAACAACCAACTCACAAATGTGCCTGAGAGGGGACTTCTCATAGAAACTCCTCCTTTCTAACTCATATGCTCAATGCTCATATCACCAAATGGTAACGCTCCCTGATGTTTTCCCGCGGAAAACAGAATTACCATATTTTCCGTATTTACTACTTATAGTCTAGAATTGTAACTTTTCACGTGCTTATTTTAAACCCTTGTGATGTCATTTCTGGACACCTTTCACTCACCCTGTCCCACTCGTTTCTTGCTCTCCTCTAACTTATTCAATTGACTCCGAGATCGAGCTACTCCAGCCCGTGCCGATAAAAGGTTAAAAGAGTATCCCATTTAGCCCTGGCTTATCTCACAATTATATTATAAGAAAGTAAATTTTTGTGTTCTATTATTTTGCATTTGAGTAATTACAGTAGAGCATCGATTATCCGACCCCCGATTAACCGACTTATCGGTTAACCGACCGCGTTCTAGTCGGCAAATTCAAATGTCCGCTAGTGATGTGGCGCTACAATATTTGGTTATGTCTTGGCTACTTTAATATTATTTTTGTTAAATTTTTGTATGTTTTAGCTGGCAGCACTGGCTCGATCATAAAACAAAAACTAGTATTTAAACCGGGTCTAATACACTACACTAATAATGTATTTTTTCATACTTTTCGGTTATCCGACCAATCTCAGTCCCCAATTAAGTCGGATAATCGATGCTATACTGTATTATGGTTTACATAAAACACAGTTTACTATTAATATCGTTAATGATAAGACAGAATTATTAATATTTTTTAATTATAAATATAATAGCATAAAAAATTTCAGAATAAATCTAATTTATTTATAAAAATTTTATGCACGTTTTTTCACAAAACGACAAAGACATTGCCAAATATCATTTCGAAATTCAAGGAAAAGTTTTACGTATTATCAACAGTTGTTTTGAATTGAAAATTCTATGCACGTTTTTTCACAAAACGACAAAGACATTACCAAATATCATTTTGAAATTCAAAGAAAACTCTTACGTATTATCAACGATTGTCTTGAATTTTAAGTAATAATGTTTTTCCACAAATTTTATCATGCTTATTTGCAACCTTCAGATTATTATAGGTCTATTTTGTAAGTAAATAATCTATAGGTATAGGAAATTTTAAAAATTCTTTTGTTTTTTGTAAAATATTTTTAAAAATTAATTTTTTTCATAAACAAGTTTGTCACTATTGAAATTGATAATCAGAAAACCAATCTATTTATTTTAAATTTCTATATTTACGGAAAAATTTAAAAATTTGTGTGGATGTTAGGCCGCGACTTCACTAACCGTAAAACAGCAGTAAAACCCCTCGCCGTAAAAGCTTTTAATCACGTGACCTATTTGCGTTTCCGCTCAGATCGCGGTGGAGGTCCGGCTAGCTAAGCTTTTTACGGCGACAGTACTATTACGGTGTATACGTGATATATCAATATAAAGACAATAATTATATTCTTCGAGTTTTCTCTATACTATAATTAAAAATATACTAAAAGTAATATTTTTACTTTCGTATATTGACTTTTATTATTATATTATTAAGATAATATACAGCATTTATAAGCTTAGCTTTTTTATTATATACTCCTCTAAATTGAAAGATTTTCCTTTGCCCGTTCATATCGCGTGTTTTAGGCATCCATTATTATAATCGGAATACCTCTTGTCGTAGATACACGAATACTTTCGGATGTTTTCGATAAATCTTTCCAGATCTTCTAGAGTAGCCACGAGAGAACGTACACAAAAGCGCGTTTTCCGCCATTTTCGCACCCTGTCACGATGACCTAGATTTAACTGACTTCTGATTGGTGGATGGTACTGATTTACGGTCGTATTCACTTCGAAAGTTAAACACTGCTCAACTCGCTTTAACGTTGGTTTTACGACCTGCTCAGGCGTAAAATATCATGGTCACGTGATTAAAAGCTTTTACGGCGAGGGGTATTACGGCCCTTTTACGGCTAGTGGAGTCGCGGCCTTATTCTTGAAAATTAAAATTTTGTTTTTTTTATGATACTTGAGAATATTTCAAATTCTAAAATGGAATACAATAAACAGATTGCAAATTTGCAAATTGTAAATTGCAAATTTGCAAACAAAGTTGGAAATTTTTCCAGGAAAGTTAATTAATAATACTTTTTTCATTTTCTGCAAAGAATTGTTGAAAAATGTTTATAGTTTCTACTGCTCAAGATAACCTTTTTGAACAAAAAATTAAAACAAGTGTGCACAGTTTATTGTAAACTAATTTTGTGATGGTAATTTTTTGCAGTATTTATCTACATTAGTTTTTAAATTTTCGGTAAATATAGAAATTTAAAATTAATAGATTTTTTTTCTGATTATCAATTCGAATAGTGACAATCTTATTTATGAAAAAAATAATTTTCAAAAACATTTTACAGAAACCAAACGAATTTTTTAAATATCCTATATCTATAGATATTTTACATACAATATAGACCTATTATAATCTGAAGGTTGCAAATAAGCATGAAAGAATTTGCCGAAAAAACATTATTACTTAAAATTCAAGACAATCGTTGATAATATGTAAAAATTTTCCTTGAATTTCAAAATGATATTTGATGATGTCTTTGTTGTTTTGTGAAAAAAAATGCGCATAATATTTTCATTCAAAATTAAATTTATTCTAAAGTTTTTAAATCTATTATTTTTATGATTAAATGACATTAATAATTCCGTATTATTATTAACGATATGAATAGTGAACTGTGTTTCATGTAAACCATGATAATTACTCAAATGCACATTAATACTATACAAAAATTTACTTTCTTATAATACTGTGTGAAATTTTCGGGACAATGATTATTTAAATTTTTAGTTAAAAATAATATATTTTAATCGATTTATTTTAAAAATTGTTATTTAAAATATTATTGGAATAATTATTTTAACTTGACAAGTATGCAGTTTACCAACTGCGTAGTTGTCAAGTTAAAATAAGGAAGTGGTGACAGAAATCGATGTAATGACTAATAACGAAATGATGTCATTTTCCTCCTTTTTTTACATAGTAACTGTTAATATTGAACATAAAAAATTTCAATTTTTATACAATCTGTTGTTAAATTATGTTCCGAACCAAATTGTCATATTAATTTAACTTAGGAAGGACCAGAAATATCTAAAATTTATAAATTAAGTAAAGTGAAAATGTTAACTTCACTTCCGTTTTAAAGGAAGTTAGTTTCCGATTTAAAGATCGTTTATCGTCACTTTGAGTTGTTGACATCAACACTTTGTTTAACCTCCGCTATGATGTAAGATTGTGATGAGTTGATTGGGTGTAACTGAGGAATATTATCGAAATGCGCGCCAAAATCTGGGAGTCCACCTAAAGCTTCTGTCTAAGGAGTTAGCAAAAAGGATTCTCTTATATGTTATAGTGGAGTTCACTGAAAAGCATCATTCCACGAAAAAGCGAATTTGGGTTCTCCAAAATCCAACATTTGAATTGAATCAATCTCCCGATAAAAGAATAAATTAAAGTGGAAGAATCAAGTCTGATATCATAGGTGCAAAGAGAAGATGAACCTGAGAACTTTTAGAAATTAACTTTCTCTTCAAGACTGAATTGTAAATCCAAGACAAGTCTACAATTTGTCAAGGTAGTATATATCATACTCGAGAATTTACGTAAATTCTCTCTCTCGAAATCATCATTATGTCCAACTTCTTCCGAATATTGTCACATGTCTTTTTCTCTCTTCAATCCTTCACAACGAAATTTAAAAGTTTCCATTTTCCCGTATAAACGAACTACTCTGCAGAATTACAAAAATTTTTAAATAAAGGCACAGGAGTTATTTCGCTTCAAATTGGATAAGCAAAATCGTTTATTTCTACACACTAATTTTATATATACATAAAAACCTGGCAGGTATTTTGCATTTTTAGACGTTTCAGGTTCCTCTGGATCCTGGGTCTCGGGAAATGAAGTTCCGAGTTAATACAGTTCTCTGACTTATAACATGCCATGTAACATATTTTTTAAAACATTAAATAGTATTTTCATCTACTTTTAAACTCTGTAATTTTTCCCAATCAACCGATATAATGTGTTTATATTCTATACGATAAGAAAAAAATCTGTATTAGGATAAATAGTTTTTATAATAATGTAAAAGTCTCGGGTGTAGTTGTTTGTTCGATTGGCATACTTTTCCTCTGTTATGTATGAGAGCAGAAATAGGAAAAGTCGTAAAAATTTACTTATATGTAAATAAGATAGAGTTTTGTCCTTTACATGTATAAGTATCTTGAATCATAAGTTAAAAATGGAAACTTCGAGGACATTTATTCACTTAAAAATAGGTTATCAGCATGCCACACGATCAATCAAACGTTACATTAAAAAAAACAGAAAATAATTCTGTAGTGGTAATGTGACTTTTGATAGACGAAAATAATGCTTTCTAAATGATTAAATAATGGAGTTAAAAGTACAAAACGTTTGAAAACAATTTATAAAGATTATATAGAGGTATGCAGACAAATTCTATAACCTTCAGTATACGAAAAAAAATAGACACTTATTATTGCCTAAAAACGTGTAAATGTTAGATAATAGAATTTGTTTGCTTGTTACTATGATAAATGCAACGTAATCATGCAATAAATTCATTGTATAATTGCTCTGAGCCTTATCGCAGTTAATATAACTTTCTACCCTATTTCTTACGATCATTCCATAAAAATCATCAAACAGCTATTGTGACGTTGTCTTAATATCTGGCTAAAATTTTATTCATATTTCAATTTAACAAATTTACTTACAAAACGATCTAAATTATTAAAATTATTAAAACTTGAGATGACATGAGTATTGTACACCTTATATACCTTATTATCAAAGTATTTACGACCCTTTATCATACGGATAAATTCTATACCCAAATTATGCTGCATATGAAAAGTCAGCATTTTTCAATTAAAATTAGTTGTTTATGGTTAAAACCTGAAGTTTTTGAATAGTTATCAAAGACTTTAATCTTCTAATCTTTCTGCACATGGTCTCAATTTTTATTGATCTAACTGAGATTTCCTGATTAGAGAAAGTATCACAATTGGAATATGCAGATTTGAAATTTAAATTTCAATGAAATATCATTTAATTTTTTAATAATTAATAATGTGATTCATTTTAAACTAATTAAAACTTATTGTACGAACAGAATTAAAAATATAAAACCATTATTAAAAAAAATTTATTAATAGCTTGAGGAAAAACTTTTAAAATGTAGTTGTCATTAAAAGCATTGTATCGAAGGTTACCGCAAACTACGCCATCTACGAGTAATTCTATAGTTTCAAAACACGGTATAAGTTCCACTTGGCAGAGTCAAATAGGTTGTAGAATAGTATTGTTTTCAACTTTCTGTAATAGTACAATAATTCGGTAAGTGATAACTAATATATCGAATGTTATGTATCTAAATTAGTATATGTCTTTAAAATATATATATCTGTAGTAGTGATACGATACACTTTGTGTTATACCTATAAATTTGTATAGCATTGAATGTAAATCTCTGATATATTCTGGATTTTATTCTTCTTTTTCTTCTTCAAATTTATTTAATTTTTTTGTTATATCATCGACAACAAATATTTTGAAATATATAGACTAATAAAATATGTGAATTATCAGCAATATATTTTTGATCTAGGATTTGATATTTTAGAACAAAACACTTTAAAAGGTGATTTTTGAAATGTATATAATATATGTAATGGATGCGTTTGTTCCTATATTTCACTCTGCAGCCAATACTACACATTGCACATGAATGGCGTTTGTATATGGTAGTAACCCCAAGACTGTTATCGTGCACTATGGTGGTTGCGTCTCGATAGCTATATGAGTGCGGAAGATATGGGGGTTAAAAGTGGTTGACTTCGAAAGTGTGTGACGCTTTAATGAGAATGTTCCAGTTTTTTCTAGAAAGATCCAGAACCTAGAAGTGAAATTTGGTACACAGTTAGGGTACGTCATGAAAACGTACACTAAGAAGAGATTTTTCGAAATTCCACCCGCAAGAGGAAAGAGAGAGCATGAAGTCTTAGCCTGAAGAACGGTTTCTAATGTACTATTTTAGATGCGATTTTTTGTTTTTAATTACGTTTAGTCTTCATTGAGTACTTAGGGGTATTCAATTGATAACGTTTCAGACATTGTTATAAATATTTTTTATATATTTCGATTTTTATAACCAAATGTTTGAACCGTTTTAAATTTAATATTTTTTCGCATATTGGTTCGATTGTAGAACGATTGTAAACATTCCAGAAAATTTATCAAATTAAAAAGAGTTCGTTTGATTCTCAGCAATTCTCATCATTCTCGGCGGTAGGTTTTAAATAAGCAATTACTATGGTTGTTTAAATATTGAATGTAAATAGGGTTTGCTTGCAAAATCCGCGAGTGCGAAGCCGCGGGTAACAGCTAGTCATGAATAAAATCTTCGTTCAGTATTTAATAAGAAGGAAAAACTAAATTCCAATGTACATAATCTTTTAGCTTGTATAGTTGTTTAATCGTTGATATTTTAAAACAATTTTCATATTTAATTTACATACATACTTCTTACAAAATTATCAGAGTGAATTTGAAATTTTGCTATTTGATTCTAATTAAGATATTTTAAAAAATCATTCGTGAATTCATTGTCTAATACTTCATGTTTCAGAAATTAAATCCTATTTTTCATGTCTAATATGTTTTTCCATGGAAGTAGTAGTAAATGTATAATTTTTCCATATTAATTCCCAGTTTAAATTATCTGTGAATTTGGAAATGAAGTCCCGAGTTAGGTCAGTTCTCTGACTCAAAACATGCCGATTTAAAATATTTTTTAAAACATTAAATACTATTTTCATCTACTTTTAAACTCTGTAACTTTTCTAAATTAACCGATATAATACGTTTATATTCTATAAGATAAGAAAAAAAATCTGTATTAGGATAAATAGTTTTTATAATTTTTTTATACAAATAAAATACAGTACAGGTTACAATACTGATTTTTACAAAATACAACATTTATAAATTCAGTTTGTAAGAAAAATATTCATTTATTTCAATTAGTTCACTGATATTTTATAAAAGTTTTATTAAACTATGGTATCGTTATCTTCTAATTTACTATAAAAAATTTAAAATCATATCTGTGGTAATTTGTGATAATTTTAAAGACACTGCTTTATTGTGGGATCACCTGGAGGTAGAGCGGAGTCGTACTTCCTTTTTCTCGGTTAACAGGTCAGTAAAACCTGCCCACAGTCTAGGATGGCAGTTTCTGGTCTAGAATTAGTTGTCTACTTATTGTTTGTTAGGTCGAGGGAGGACTTTTGTGGATTTGTCGATAAGGCAGTAGCGATACTCGAATAAATAACACCATTGTAACAAATAAACAAGATTTATTTTGGACAGAATTACTCGAATACAAGATTAATATCGATATCTATAGCTTGGCATGAGCTACAGGGGAGGGAATTGCCGAGAGAGAGAGCGAGAGGGAGGGTTTTCAAAAATTGGTCGTCATACCTCGTTCGGGCTATTAAATCTTCAGTCGGATATCGCTCGAAGAAAATCGTTGAAGGAGTCGGCAAAGCTTTTTTCGAGGGTTGCACTTTAGAGAGTTGATCAGACAACCCTGTTAATTACTTAACGTCTCCCTTTTATACCTTAAGTGACGGGATGGTTATTGCCAGTAGCGATTATCAATGATTAAGATTTTGTGACTCAGGTTTAAAAAATGCTGAGAAAGGAAGTGAACTTTGGCGAATAAAGGATGAACGCCCGTTTTTGTTCAATTTAGCTTCTGATATGGATTCTCATGAGGGGATCTCTTAGAGTACCGTTGTTAAGATATTTATACAATCTGGCCCCTCACATTATTCACAGTTTGTTTTAAACAAAGATGTTTTATTGCAAACACTGTACATTCAGTTAGTTTTAGAATTTTGTTTTTTTTTTTGTATAATAATAAATATCTATATGGAAAAAATGATAACAATGATATCAAACAATCTGTAAAAATTAAAAGTAGAAGCTGTAATGAGCAAATAATTCCATTATCATAAATAAATTTTTTATTATAGAATAACAAAAGAGAGATTTCGTTCTGAAGATATGTAGCAAGAAAATGATGTTTACTTTTAACTCTATATTGCTGATGTCTTATCAGTTCAGTATTGAATGAAACTTCTTTATATTTTCGTAATTGAAAGTTTTTCAACCGACTTTTTTAACTTATTTAGCTGTTTCATTTTTAAATTTTGATTGTCAAAAATATAAGAATACATTTTGGGTTATAATGAAAAAAATTTTATAATTGGTTTTGATAACGTTTCATCGTTAAAATATCCTAATGTGAGATCCGGAAATTTCCCTGAACGTAAATTCGTAAAAACGTAACAATTTTTAATAATCGTTCCCTTTATTAACTTCAGAATTTTCTTATTATAAACATCCTGTCTAAAACGGTCCTGGACGAGAAAATATGCGTCCCCGGCCATATAACTGTCAACAATCCTTTGTTCTTAAACTGTATCCAGATCGTCTTGCAACCGAAGTTTATAGTTAACATCCGAACTCGTCATATATTTTTGGTCCCGGGAACACCTATGACCCCGATCGCCATCCACCCTCGATCACGTGACCGATTTTCCCAGCCAAAAGCTATAAAAGCCACTCATTTCCCTCCCTCCGGGGGTCTTGTATCATCTGCCGGATGAAAGCCATCGCTCATCGTCACCGCTCGGACCTACTGTCCTAATCGTCTCCGCACTCAGTCGCGACTTTATAAAACTGTGCCAATTTCAGATACTTATCTACCCTTCGTGGATATCCAAGTGCTAACTAACAAAAAGGAGCTAATAATGAGGTATGAACTGAAACTGTAAGCTCACTCTCGACCCTACGCGAATTAGGGAATCTATCAGATTTTGTATTTGTGTCCTTTGTTAATTTCTAATAAATCTTGTGTTAATTGTTAAATGGTCTCCTCTTTGTCTCGAATATCGCTTTCGCCTTATCGTCGTCCTCATCTCACCTCCTATCCACTCGACCAACAAAGAAAAGTCCCAACTCGGGGGACTGAATTCGAAACTGTAGCCATCCTGACAAGTGAGTTGCCGGAAAGGGAGGTACAACTTCCGCCTAATTTTCCTCGATCTCACACTAATATATTTTTGTTCGTTGCGTTATAGTTTTTTGTGTATTGCCACGGTGCGCAAACTAGGACACGCGACCCCTGTGGGGGTCGCCAGAAGTTTTTTGGGGTTGCCAAATTTCTATGAAATGCATTATGCCTGCATGCTGCATACCATACAGTGTACATATAAAGAGTGAAGCGCCGTCACTCACTGTTTAATTGCAATTTCATGCTGTCCGCTCTTTCTTTGACCGTAATGCGTAATGTATGTAAAGTGTGAAGACGCAAGTTTTTCACTCCGGTAGATGGCGCCCTCTTCGCGGTAATTCGCCAGTTTTACTAAAAAGCGCCTATTTGTCCGACGTATTGATGTTATACGTACTGTGTCGAACGGTGCGCACTGAGCATGCGCGCCGTACGAGATGGAGTGGTAATCAAGGGCTGTGGTAGTCATCTTGTAGACATGCGTACCAAGCCAAGGCCAACCAAGCCATAAAAGAAGAGATAAGATAAGTGAAGCATTAAGCATACCAAGCCAAACAAAGGAAAAAGCCACAATCCTCAAAGGCCAACCAAACGACCAAAAATTATCGCTGAATGTTTTACTGCGCGTTTCCATGTAAAGTTGTAGCATGTAGCAGTTGGCCTGCAATTGTTTTAGTTTCTCCTCGAGTTTTTTCATGTGACGTTGTGTAATTATGATTTTGTATATTTTTATCGGGCTTTACTACTCTTTGTTATCAGGTATGTACTATCATTAGAGAAAGATCTCTGTTAATTTTATTGAATTTCTCGAAAAAAAATGATAAAAAAAATATATTATTTGTTTTAGTTAAAAAAATTTAACCCCTATCTTCATAATGGATAAATGGGTAATACGTACACCAGGTACATCTTCAGCTAACAAACGAACAAATACTGATGAGGAGTCGCAAAATACTGAACTAAATGCCCTATCTAAAAAAATAAGAAAATACAATGAGGATTTTATTAAGTATGGTTTTACATTTTGTGTTGTTGGTGATGAAGAACGCCCGATATGTGTCATTTGCAACGAAAAATTAGCAAATGAGAGCATGAAACCAGCTAAATTAAAAAGGCACCTGGAAACTAAACATAAAGAACTTCAAAATAAACATGCCGATTTTTTTCAAAGACGAGCTGAAAATCTGAAAATTCAAAGTGCACATTTAAAGAAATTTACAACAATACCTCAGAAAGCATTACGAGCTTCTTTAGAAGTTTCTTATCTAATAGGAAAAACAATGAAACCCCATACAATTGGAGAATCCCTTATCCTTCCTGCAGCAACCAAGATGACATCAATTATGCATGGCGATAAATATGGAAATGAACTAAAAACAATACCATTATCAAGAGATACCGTGTCTCGGCGGATTTCCGAAATGTCACGAAATATCGAGTCAGAAGTCATAAAACGCATACAAAATTCATCTGTATTTGCTTTACAACTGGACGAGACTACCGATATTACTAAAATGTCACAACTAATTATTTACGTTAGGTTTATTTTTAATGAAGATATAACAGAAACGTTTTTATGTTGCAAAAGTTTGGAAGGAAAAACAACTGGAGAAAAAATATTCGAAGTAATAAATGAATATTTTGAAGCAAAGTCCCTTACCTGGGCAAACTGTGTTGCGGTTTGTACTGATGGTGCTGCAGCATTAACAGGTTCGAATAAAGGGCTCAGAGGCTTAATTCAGAAAGTGGCGCCTCATATGGTATTTAATCACTGTATGATTCATCGGCAAGCTCTTGTTGCAAAAGATATGGATGAAGAGTTGCACAACATATTACAAGACGCTGTTAGTTCAATTAACTACATTAAATGCAACAGCCTCAACAGCCGTCTCTTTTCAATACTTTGCAATGAGATGGGCTCAACGTATGAGAGTTACTGTTACACACCGAAGTCAGATGGCTTTCACGTGGGAAAATACTACGACGGATATTTGATTTGAGAAATGAAGTGTACATGTTTTTAATCGAAAAGAAACATAGATTGGCAAGTTATTATATCAATGAAGTTTGGCTAGGGAAGCTGAGCTATTTAGTTGATATTTTCGAAAAACTTAACGACTTAAATTTGAGCTTGCAGGGTGAGAATTCAACTATCATAACTTCAGCCAGTAAAATTCAAGCTTTTAAGAATAAGCTTAGTCTCTGGCAAACTGAACTGAATAAAAACAACACCGACATGTTCCCTTGCTTTAACGATTTTATCAAGGAAAATAATATAGATATATTTACATTTAAAAACATCATTTCCAATCACATTGAAAAGTTAAAGGAAAATTTTTCGAGAAGATTCAAGGATTTTCCTGAAAACGATCTTGGTTGGATTCGTGATCCATTTTCCTACGACATATGCAGTTCAACTCTTCAAATTAGTGAGAAAGAGCAATTGATAGATTTAATTAGTGATTATACTCTTCGAAATCAATTTAAGACTCAGCCTTGCCAAAAATTTTGGCTATCCGTGGAAAAGCAATATCCCGTTTTATGCAAGAATGCCATCAGGGTTTTAATACAATTTGCATCAACGTATTTATGTGAAACTGGATTTAGCAAACTAGTTTCAATAAAAACTAAATACCGCTCGCGTTTAAACCCTGAAGATGATATGCGAATTGCAATTAGCAACATACATCCAAACATCGATGAGATAATTAGAAACTTGCAGCCACATACATCTCATTAAAGGGCAATTTACTGATTTTTATGTTATACAAAAAGTATTTTCTTAAAATTATAAATAAAATTAATATGAGTCAGATATGATGATGTTTTTATTTGATGAAACGAAAGAAATGCGCGAAATATACATCGTATTTGTGACCATTTATCTCTAGGGGTCGCCAAAAATTTTCTCTCTACAAAAGGGGTCGCAGTCGAAAAAAGTTTGCGCACCACTGGTTTATTGGATAACTAGCAGGTAGGCCTGGCGTTGCTCAGGCAAAAGTAACGATAGCGAAGATTAAGATTATTACCTTATAGTCACAAAAGAAAGAGAGTAATTTTATCAACAAACTAAGTATTTCTAAAAAAAGATCGAATTTGAAAATCGAATGTTCTAATATTGTTCGATTTTCATGACGTGTTATGATTATATCCTTCGATTTTCATCGAATGTTCTAAAGAAGAAAAGTCGAGAAAAACCGTACTAATCTAATTAAATTTGAAAATCGAATATGCTCTAACATATTACTCTATTTCGTTTTTCTTACAGCGCCCGTTTTTTCTCCATCTGCGTCTTGCACGTCGCTTCCTCTTAACAATTTTATTGTTACGTAACACTTTCATTGTTGATGGAAGTGTTAAGCCTTAATCCTGTCCCTCTCCTCGTGGAAAGGAATTTCGAAAAACCCCTTATTAGTATGCGTTCTCGTCACGTACCCTAACTGTATACCAAATTTAAACTTTCAACTCTTAACCCTTTGGGCTCTGCACTAATTATTATTATTATGTCGCGTTAAGTGAGATATACTCGATTAACACCGGTGGCTGTGTACTATGCCAGACCAAAGTCAAGGCATAATAACCAAAACAGAAATTAAAGAAGTGTATCAGTGTGTGTGTCTGTATTCAGAAATTTTCTCACAATATGACATGTATTCAATATAGTGGCCTTCTGTAGTGTGATTTATGCATTTCTATTCAATTGTAATGTGCCCAGGCTTTTGTGTATTGTGTGTGGTATGACACCTGTAGAGGAGAGAACAACAGGTACAATAAGCATCCTATCCATCCTCCACAGATGCCTTATTTCCTGGGCGAGTTCTGTGTACTTGCTAATTTTTTCAGAGCATGCGTTTTGTATATTGTGAGTGTTTGGAGTGGATATATCTATAATGTATGTGATTTTATTGTGTTTGTCAATGAGTGTGATGTCTGGTCTGTTGTGGTAAATTATCTTATCTGTGATTATGGCTCTGTTTTAGTACATTTTGTGTGTGTTGTTTTCCAATACTGTCTGTGGAATGTATTTGTAGTATGGTTCGTGGATGTCTACTAATTTGTGTTTCTTTGCAAGCTCTTGGTGTATTATATTTGCTACTTGATTATGTCTGTGTAAATAATCTGTCTGTGACAAGAGCTTGCAACCAGAGGTGATGTGTTGTATAGTTTCTGGCATGATGTGACATTTTCTGCATGTGTCATTTGTGAGTGTTGCATCTTTGAGTATGTGTTTTTTGTAGTTTTTATTATTTATGACCTGATCCTGTATGGCGATCATGAATTCTTCCGTCTCCCCAAAAAGGAATCCCCGAGCTAACCAGCTGTTTGACGAAGTTTTGTCAACAAAATCCTGGGCCAGATCATAAGGATGCCTACCATGGAGTGACTTTCGGGCCCAACGATTGCTTAATGGTGTCTATGCTTTTTATATGTTGTGTTGTGTCCATATGATGTGAGTGTAAGTTTAATGGTGTGTTATTTGAGTCTGCTAGATTTACTGCTTTATGTAATTGTGATGTTTCTTGTTTTTTGTAGAAAAACTCTCGCAGTGACTGTATTTGTTTGTAGTGAAGGTTAACTATGTCAATCAGGCCACGTCCGCCATCTTTACGTGGAAGGGTTAATCTTTCTGTGGCGGATTTAGGATAATGTTGTTTATGCTTAGTAAGCGTTGTTCTTGTTTCCCTTTGGAGTTGCTCAAGATCTGTGTGAGTCAAATGTATAACTCTGAAAGAATATGTGAGTACTAAGATGACATATGTGTTTATTGCTTTAACTGTGTGTTTTGCATTTAACTGTGTTCTGAGAATAGCAATTAACCTACTTTGGTATTCTTTAATTGATCTTTGCTTTATTTGTGCCTGTTCTGTTTGTTTGGCCTGTTGGAATCTTAAGTACTTGTAGAACTCGCCCTCTTCTATGGATTCAATAATGTCTTCATTTCCAAGTGCAAAATCTTGTTTCTTCAGGATTCCTTTTTCTATGTGAAGTGTTTTGCATTTATCTAGGCTAAGTTCTATTTGTATGTCCTTGGTGTATAAATGTGTGATTTGTAGGAGTTGATGAAGTTGTTTTTGTGTGGATGCATAAAGTTTTATGTCATCCATGTACATGAGATGTGACAGTGTAAACTGTGTTGTTTTTTCATGTCTGATATTGTAACCATATTGCGTGTTGTTTAACATGTTGGATAATGGGTTTAGGGCTAAGCAGAACCAGAGAGGACTCAAGGAATCTCCTTGAAAAATTCCTCGCCTAATAAAAATTTCGTTTGTTTATATGGAAGTGTTATGAACCCTGAGATGTAGTGTTGTTCTCCAGTGCTGCATAGTGTTTTGAAAGAATGCAATGAGTGATGGATGTATTTTGTACATGTGTAGGATATGTAGCAGCCAACTGTGTGAAACACTGTCGAATGCTTTTCTGTAGTCTATATATGCCATGTGTATGTTTCTGTGTTGTTTGTGTGCTTGCCGTAGAATGACTGAATCTATGAGTAACTGTTCTTTGCATCCCCTGTGATTTCTACAGCAACCTTTTTGTTGTTTTGTAAGAATGTCGTGTTCTTAAACATGTTTGTATATTTTGTTTGCAATACAGGATGTCAGTAATTTGTAGCGTGTTGGAAGACATGTAATTGGTCTGTATTGTGTGGAGTCTGTGGTATTGTTGTTTTTAGGTTTCATGTAGGTGATGCCCTGAGTAAGAAAATTTGGCATGTTTTGTGGATTGATGATGATGTGTGTTAGATGTTTAGCTAGTTCCTGGTGCAGTGATGTAAACTTTTTGTACCAGAAATTGTGAATGTTGTCTAAACCAGGTGTCTTCCAGTTGTGTGTTCTGTTAACAGTGTATTGAAAATCATGTATGTTTATTTCAGCACAGGGCATAGTTGGTATGTTGTGCAAGTTTCTGTTCTCCTCCTCGATCCAGCCTGCATCAGCATTGTGCGTGACAGCACTGGACCAAAGAGAAGACCAATATGTTGTGAGTTCTTCTTCTGTTGGTGTGCCACTGTGCTGTGTATCAGTGTTTGCTTTGTTATTAATTTGTCTGTAAAAGAGTTTTTCATTGTTTGTAAATAATTTATTTTGTTGTTTTCATAGTGTACATGTTTTGTATCGTTTGAGTCTACGTGCTTTGGCAGCAAGTTTTTGCGTTAGTGTATCAATGTGTTCTGTAATGCGTGTGTTGTGTGTGTTTTTATTTTCTTGAAAATGTTTTTGAGCTGTTTCCTTAATTTAGGTGTTATGTTGATTTAGTGTATTGTGTCAGCCTGCCTAATTGCGGTCTAATGTCATTTATTTGTGTATCTATTCTTCTCTGCCATGCAGGCTTTGATAGAATTGGGTTTTCTGTGTATATGTCTGTGATTGTACTTTCAGTCCATGGTGTGTCACTACTGTGACTGCCCCAGCATAAACTAATGTATGAATGTCTGCGAGTGTAGAAATTGAATGAATGTAGTGTGATATTAAGTGAGTGTTTACATAATTTAGTGTTTTTCCTACTTCCTTTCACGTGTTGATTTTTGGTATTCGTTGTGTGGGATCGTTGTGTGGTCGTTGTGTGGGATCTATGCCTGTATATTTAGTGAATGTTTCCTGAAATATGTTTCCTGAAATATAAGTAAGAGCGTATTAACTAAATTCATGTCTATGTTATCAGTGATGGATGAGGAAGTGTCTGTAGTATTGTTAGAAGTAATTGTTGTATGTGTGTTATTATCAATGCTTGTTGCTGAATTATTCTGACAGGTTACGTGATCTTCATTAATGTTAGATGTTTCTGTCTGTTGATGTATTTGATCAGCAACCTGTTTTTTGATAAGTTCAAGTGTTGTTTGTGGAATAAGGTTGTTGTGTATAATTGTTCTTTTTTGATCAACAACTTTTGTTTGGTGACAGTGATGTGAAGATATTGTTGTGTGAATTTATGGTGTAGTTGTTGTCTGTATGCTGTCATGTTTGTTTCGAGTTTTGTGATGGTGTAGTAAGTACGGATGATAAACTCGTTCATTTTCACTGTCCATTTCCTCTGTTGGCGTGGTTTTCTAGCCTTTGTAATCTGTGGATGCATTACCACAGAAACACCAAAGCTGGGTTGGTCCTCACATCTGTTGAGGACATTGCAGTAGCTATGCTTGGGCCGTTGCTGCTTTCGCCATCGGTAACCAAGGGAGACTGTGACCTATTTTTCGAACGTGAGCCTCTGCCTAACCCACGAACGCGGACTTTGTTTACCCCAGCGACTTCGGAGCCAGTATCACATTTAGATCTGGTTATTACCATAATAAATATCATCACAAAATGTGGGTGTGGTCACTCTTAGCTTCATTTCTCCCCATAAACCTTACTGGCATCGGTGTCCCTACCAGGAGCTTGTGCTCCAGCCTGCATTGCCCTATGGATCAGTAAAATTACTGGGCTCTCCCACCACGACCAGGTGGTGACTACGGGAGAGCTATTATTAATATTATTATTATTATTATTATTATTTGTAACATCATCATCATCAACACGTCTCGATTATATATATAGATTGCTAAAATCAAAAATCAAAAATAGATTGCTAAAATCGAAAAATGATTTAAAGTGATCATAAACATTATTTGTGTAGATTTTTAGTGTTAGCGTATCAGTATTTGTCTATAATAAATCTACATTTTTACTGTATTTATTTTTAAATATTCAAAAAGTCCAAATTTGAATTCAATCAAAAATATGTGGTGTTTATAGAAGAGTTTTCACTTTTTCAGATGTTATGTAATGTAAACATAAGAAGGAAAAATGTCAGGATTATGTAAAATTTTACTTACCAAGTTTCTGCAAATATCCACGTTTTGATGCTATTGAACTTGATTAAGTAAAAAAAAAAAAACAAACAAAACATTACATGCATATGTGTGTGTGTGTGTGTGTTGGCGTCTATTTCGCCTAATATTTCAGAATGGGGCATATATTAACAAATGAAATTTGGCATTTTATATGAAGGACATAGGTGCTATTAAATTTTGCTGGTTTAAGGTAGAAGGTGTCGGTTGATGGAGGGAGAGTCAAGAAAGGTATAAGACTAAATGCAAATTATGTTCGTTATTGACACATACTTTTTTGTAAATCTGATCGTAGTGTCTAGTTTTCCGAAATTCAGCCATTTGTCATTTTCTAAAACTTAAAAATGTAAAAAATTTTAGAACAAAATTCGATAAGAGATGGCGCCAACGATTTATTTAATAATAGTATGATTAATGATATAAAAGCTGATTTTAAATAAAATTTTTTAACAGACAGAGAAGTCTGGAAACTGGTTGCTAGATTTTTTCACTTTTTTTTTACTTTTTTAAATATAAGATGCTGGACGAAATTAAAAAGGCTATATAATTAATTAAATTAATGTTTGGTTATTCTATTACAATACTTTTAAATTAATTAATATTAAGAAATTGTATTATATTAACAAAACTAATGACAACTAACACATAATAAGAAAATAGATGAACTGAAATAGGCACAAATTTTTATAATAAGATTTAAAAATATCCCGTGTATTGCATCAATGTATGTTTTTGAAATAAATTTTTGTGTTCTACGTTTGAGATTTTTTTCATTTTTACTTTTCCGTATGTATTACATTTAATAAAGGAAAAGGATCAATAAAAAATAATTCCACAAGATTTTATACTTTTGGACTCTGGGAATTATCAAACGTCAAGAAACACGAAAATATTAGGAAGTTGATCTGTATGTATTGATATTTGGGTCAGAGGGTAGGATTTTATTTATCCTCTTCGAAGATTAGTAACTCATGTGCTTTTTGTCAAAAATCTTTGAAATTATACAGAGAAATTTGTGTATTAGAGGCACTGATATTACTAAATTTCAGTTGTTGAAGGTCAAGGGGTGGTGCGATAGAGGGACATCGTGTGTCATATCGCGAGTACAGTCAGATTTAATGATGATTTTACTCGTTATTAGTCTTTACAAATTTTTTTTTATAAAACGAATTTCTACCAACAAAATTGACCCTTTTGTGTTTTCTACAATAATAAAATATATAAAAAAGTGTTTTTTTACTAAAGTAGCATAACAGACAGTTCGAAGCATAGTATTTAATGCTGCGTGAATAGCTAAGAAACTCATTGCTGGATATTTTATTATTATAAAGTATTTTTTATTTTTTTAATGAAATAAACTTCTAAAGTAATAATGACACCACTGTCAATTTCTGTTTAAAAATACTTTTGAAAAAAATATTAAATTCTGTTTTCTCAAAAAAAAAAAAAAAAAAAAAAAAAAAAAAAACGCAAATTACCGAAAGCTTGTTTTGTTGCGAATATTAGTAATTACTTCATTATTTACCAAGGTGCAAATAATTGTAAGTGTGACTTCGGGGAGGGTCCGAAAGAGTCGAAACCCCTCTCGAATGTCACCAATATGTGAAACGGGGAGAGGTCAGGAGCAAGTCATATCTCCCGTTCCGGTTCACTTGTCAAGGATGGTTGTTTGTTTCTGATCGTTACGCGTTACGCGTTATGCGAGTGGATAGGAGGGAAGACGGATGGGGTCGACGATAAGGCGAAGCGATATTCGAGACACAGAGGAGACCATTTAACAATAAAAACAAGATTTATTAATATTTAACAAAGGACACACAGACATCAATACAAAATCTGACTAACTTTCCTAAGTCGCGTAGGGGTCGAGAGAGAGCTTACAATTTCGGTTCATACCTCATTTTAGTTCCTTAGAGAGTTAGCACTGGATATCCTTTAGGTGGGGAGTATTATCCGAAATATGGCACAGTTTTATATATTCGCGACTGAGCGCGGAGACATTCGGACAATAGGTCCGAGTAGGCGACGACGCTCGACGGCGTTTTGTCCGGCAGATGATATGCGACTCCCCGAGGGGGTGGTAGGAGTAGCTTTTATAAGTTTTTGCCTGGGAAATCGGTCACGTGATCGTAAGCGGATGACGATTTGTGTCATAGGTGTTCCCGGGATTCAAAATATATGACAAATTCGGACGCTACGTGTAAACTATTCGCGTTTTTCATGAACTATAGAGGGCGCTGAATTTTTACAAAATGGCTACTTTATCTGGGTCGCTTGTAACTAGTAATGTAAAATTAATCATATATTACTGCCCGATATAATGATATATGCTGCTTGTAGCTGTTTATCGAGAAATTTTATAGTAGCAGAACAATTATTGCTAGCGGGATACGTCATTATGTGGTATCGAAGTAAGTGAGCGAGATTGTTTTATGCATATTTGTGCCCTTTGTGTTAAAAACATCAGCTTTGACATTGCCTATCAGGGTTAGATTTACAAGTAAAAAGCTATGTAAATTTTTGCTTAGGCTTCGACTTTCAAGGAGCCTCAAACATTTGTACAAGAAAAACAAAAAATTAAAGTCGAATTTTGTAATAAACATTTTTTTACAAACCAAAAATTAATATACAAATAAACAATATAATTTTATAATACAGTTCTAATACTATACAAAATAAAAAGTAAAGTATTTCGTTAATTTTTTTTCTAAGAGTTAGCGTAAGGTCTTTTTTTTTAAAAAAAATGATAAAACCAATTTTAAAAAAGATTTTTAAAGGAATGGGTATAAGAATTTAATTAAATTCAGTTATAAAACAGAAGACTAGTGAAACCTCACATCTTTTTCTTCCAATAACCGTATTGAATCAGAGAGATAGTCTGATTTAATTTTTTTCTTTTTATAATTGACTTCTAAAATTGTGAAGGGTTGGTAAGGGGACTTACATTCAGCTTAGGGCTTCGAAATGCTTAAATCTGACCCTGTGTCCCACACAAAATAACTGGCATTTTAACTTTAAGAAAATATCTTTTAAAATTGACAGCATAACTTGTTCGTGTAAAGTTGGACAATCGGGAAACTGCCAATTCTTAAGTCTAATTCACTCTTTCACAATTCGGAGAAGCTCATAAATATAACCGACCGATTTCCGAATAATCATCTTTTTTTCGTGTGAGAATAGACGAAAACTTATATTAGGCTCCCGTAAATCTTTGAAATTGCAATTTGTAACGCAACAGAAAGCTTTGCTTTTTCTATTGTTATTCATATTTACTGCTGATAATACACAAGAATTAATCAAACGACCCAGATAGAATAGTTTTGTTTTTAAACACCAGAGGGCGAGCATCCGGTGAAAAATGCGAATCGTGCAAGATGATCTGATCTACAAGGTTTGAACAAAGGATTGTTCACGTTCATCTGGCCGGGGACGCATAGTTTCTCGTCCAGGCCGTTTTTCGACAGGATGTTTACATTACAGGAGAATTCCTAAAACGAATTATTACAAAAAGTGGATCTGATAAAATTCAGATCTCACATAAGAAATACATAAACGGTTACGAAATTTTTCAAGTAATTTTCAAAAAATATTGGACTTTTCAAATTTGATATTTTTAAACTAAATCATCTCAATCTTTCGTATAAATATATATATATATATATTCTATTTTTATTAATATTGACAGTAGTCGATGCATTTAAATCGTGTTTTGTTTAAAAATAACTTTTTAAAACTTCTACTTAGTGTGAAACCAGAAACTGTCATTTGAAGAGAGTTATGGCAGTTTCTATTATATTAATTGTAACAGAAAAGGACTTGATACAGACACATCTTTAATATTTTTCTATTGTTACAATTGTTTAACAAATGTTTAGAAATTCAATATTTATATGACGTTTTTCAAAGTTTAATTATTTTCTTTTTTAGAAATTTATCGTAAGAATTAAGAAGAACAATATACCTCAGTTGCTATTAAGTATACTACAAAGAACGGAATAATGAAGATAACTTTCATAAGCGACTCATTATCCTTCGTATTTGGAAAACTGGGTAGAATTATAGCACGACATCCAATATACATTATCATAGCATCAGTGCTTCTATCAGTTCTACTTTCCATGGGATTACTGAAACTTAAAACATCAGAACATGTAGACTATCTAGTAAAGTCTGACAGAGGAAAGATCTACAAAGATAAACAATTCGTTGAAAAAACATTTCCGATAAACACGTCTGATTTCTATGATTTCGCCAGAATTACCGATCGACCACAAACGGCAATGGTTTACATTAAAAGTAAATACGGAAACAATTTAATTCGAAAAGACAATTTACTCGAAATCAAACTCTTGGATGAAATTATTAAGAATATAACAATTGTTGTAGATGGAAAAGAAATAAATTATAGTGTAATATGTGGAATTGTGAACGAGAAGTGCACGGAAAATCCTATAATAAATATAATGTCAGAAATGGATGATCTACTTTCTGGAAAAAAGAAGTTGAAATTTCCTATACAAATCGATCCGCTTACTTACAGATACGATATGTGGCTACTTAACCTTGGAGGAGTAAAATATGACGAAGAAGGATATGTTAAAGAAGTAGAATGCATGAGACTTCTTTATCCAGTTGATGAATCTGATTTTCATAAAACACATTGGATTCGAGAATGGCGTAAAGCGTTTTTGTCGAATGTCAACAAAATGAACTTTCATTCTATTGAAGTTTACCCGTGTCCATTATTAGCTACTGAATTAGATGTCGAAGTTCTTGCTAAGCAGATTACACCTTTAATAAGTGTGGCTTTCATTGTGGCAACATTCTTTTGCGTAATAACGTACCTGACGAATAGTTGGGTAAGAAGTAAACCATGGATGGGTATTGCTGCAGTTGTTTCTGCTGGATTATCAGTGATATCTTCTTTCGGATTAATGAGTGCATGCGGAGTAGAAAACATTAAGTACAATATTGTTCTTCCGTTTCTAATTTTTGGTAAGTATAAATTGGAAGTTCAGTTTAGTTTCATTGACTAGACTTACATAGTTGCAAATACAATTCGTTACACCTATTTGGCGCACAAACATACCAGGGACACTTTTATCAAAACACTGATGTGCATGAGAGTATTCATCGCTGCCACATAATAGTGTACTAGGAAAAATGTTACCGCATACGTCTATCAATTAAAGAATATTATATATAATAATTAATAACGTTTTCGCATTATTATTATTATATATAATGACTTATTTACGTTTAAAAATTTAGATTTCAAAAATTATTTTTATAAAAAATTAGAAATGCCTACTGAATAGTAATTATTTCATATAGACTATCCTCTCCTAGCAAAATGTTTTTATCTTCTATTAAATTATATATAGGATTATAGTGTGAAATACACTTTTATTTTTACAAGTTTTTTTTTCTCTTCGTATTGTGTTTCCTACTCCTAAGTAAAAATATATACTTTTCATATAAAAACTTTACTTGTATCTTAACCATTTCTTTATTTCCACAAAAAAACATAATTAATTCTGTTAAAGAAATTATAATGACTGCTTTTTCGAAAGTCGTAAATGACACAAATATTGGCATTTTAAAGGTACATTTCTAAGGTCTAAAAGTTAGAAGTAATTTTTATAACAAATATTATCGAAAGGTAAAGGCAAATAAGATTTTATTTTATAAAATAGAAATTAATTTACAACTTATATATTAATAAATATCCTATTAAACAAAATTCAATTCGATAGTGCTAAAAAACAAATTAAAATGATAATAAGGATATTGTCGATGGAAACCCAGGCCAGATATTGTAACAATGTGAAAATAGGTAATTTAAATTTTTCATGGTTAATTTCCCAAGTTCGCGACACGTTCAACGGTTATAGCAATATAAGTTTTAACGTGAATTTTATATTAACAATGAAGTCTGTTGTTTAAGTACGTTTGTTAAGTATGCTTACAGTTGTTAAGTATGCTTAAGTATGCTATTCAATGACTGTTTCTGTTTAGTGAAAAAATTCTGCACATCCAATTTGAATCACCAAAAACGAGACCTTCAGACTATCGGAAAAAATATAATAGCGGGGATAAATTTTATGAGTGATAGTTCTCACCAAATAAAACCGTCTAGTCATCATAAGGTGTTCATGAACATGTAGAGATATCAAACAGTCTAATTAAAAGGGAACAAATTAATTTATGATTTTTCAAAATATCCATCCCAACTTTAAATATATATTGTAAGTGATATTTACAGTTCGAGAAACATTTATAAAAGTCGTCTTTTATAATACAAATGATCTTGGCCAGAAGGCTGAGCGTTCAAGGTTGCAGCCTGCCGCTCTAGAAGACCCGAATTCGAATACGGACGGATCGAAAATAATTCCCATATATTTTTCGAGAGTTGTCCGTTCGGATATGTCGGGCCCGTTTTTCTCCACCTGGTCTCCCCTTTGCGGGCCTGGCCGAACCAATGATTGTCGTACTGAAAAGAGGCTCTCTTAGTGCTCACAGCGTAGATAGAGCTAAGAAAAAAGGTACAAATGATCCACACTATGTAAAATAATAGGTCTTTCCATTCACATTGATTCTTCTAGTACTAAAATCATTTTCTTTTTATATTCATTGCGTTAAAAAATCTGTATCAACTAATAAATTTTTCCTCGAGTTTTTACTTTTCCAAATTAATGAACAGTTTTACGACAAATTTCGGAAAAATTTTTGCAATTGCTGAAGCGCTATAATGATCATTTTACAGAACGTTCCGTAAATTCAAAAATATTCGTAGAACTAAATTGAAGTTCAGGTTAATTATTTTTACTTCATTTACATTGTTTTCATTATTCTCAAACACTTTTTGAATAAACTTTTTATATGAAATGTAATATATTTATTTATTTTTTGCAGCTACAGAGATAGACGACGCCTTTGTGATAGTGGCAAATTGGAGAATTACAAATGTTCAAGATAGCGTACAAGCACGAATGGAGAAAACTTATTCCAAATCTGCAGTTTCTATAACCATAACTACTTTAACAAATATATTATCTTTTTGCATAGCGATGACAGCAGAATTTCCTGGCGTGAGGATCTTCTCTTATTATGCTACTACTTGCGTGTGCTTCACTTATCTGTACCAGATTATGTTTTTCGGATCGTGTCTAGCTCTTAGTGGATACAGAGAAGAGAAATCATTAAATGCATTTACATTCAAAGTTGTGAAAGGTAATTTTTTTTTACATTGATCAGATTAAAAGCAATTTACATATAGAAGTTTCCGATTTCAGTCGTTATAATTTTCACGAACTGAAACATTTCTCCAAAATAAATGTTTCAATAAACACATTTAATACGTTTTGTATGTGTTAAATTTATATAAATGAAAATATAAATAAAAATAATAAAATAAGAATTTGTTTTTAGTGAACGAAACTAAATAGTGTATAATGTTTCGTTTAATTTTCTTCTAGAATTTATTATAAAATAGAAAAAACTTTCACTTTTATATATGGAAGAACATTAAACGAACGTCTTTCATTTGTTATTTTTTAAATTTATTACATCGATTGATTACACACAAGATTAAGTTATCATTTTTCCTTTTTCGTTATGTTTCCTATGTGCATTAATTATGTAATTATTTATCAAGACAATGTTCATTTTTTATACGTTAAAATATATATTTATAAATTATATATCAATTGTTTAGTTACATATTTTTGCGATGAAAAAGACTTGGATTCAATTTACAAACTTTTTACTAATTATTTTTCTGCACATTCATCAAACAAGAATTCCCTAAGAGTTTTTTCAAATGCACAGAAATTCAATAATTTGTGTGATGTTCAATGAAAACGAATACTTACGTAGGTATTTTATTTTCCCAGCTCTGTTTATATGTAAGAGAGAGCGATCTGTCAAAAAATGACCCATCAAGGTTTTAAATTTCTAGACTCGGGAAATTTTGAAACGTCGAGAAATGCGAAAACATTTGTTGGTTTTTTCTGTTATATGGATGTTAATGTATCAGTGGAGCATGATTAAGTTCATTCTCTTCGAACCTTGATAACTCTCGTTCTTATGGCTGAAATTTCTACAATTTTGTATAGAGGTTTGGATATTAGGAGGTCTGATCTTTAAATCTTGGTGGTTAAAGATCGATTTACAACGGACTGCACCAATTATGAAATAAAGTTTACCAGATATCACTAATGGTTATACCTTCGTTTAAATTCAATTTACTTTTCATTCTGTTATTTTAATAATTTTCCAGTATTTATATAATTTCCTTTTAATTAATTTTTTTTTCTTTTTCGAAAATTTTAACTGTAATTAGTGATATTTCGCAACTTTCCTCTAGACAAAGTATGACAACTGCTGAATTGGTATAGTTATGTTACCGGCAAAACCTGCTTTTACGCCAAATTAGTTCGGCCTAAGCAAAACTAGTTTGGCGTAAGCGTGTCAGGCCAAACAAGTGTAGTATTATTATTCAAGTATATTAATGGTTAGATATATTAATAGTTAAAATAAAATTAAAAAGCAATCAATTAGATGAATAATATTTATTCAAACATAGACTACTTAATTATTAAAAAAATGGGGTTCGTGTTACCGTAGATACCGAAGGTGGTGGCTGATCTCCGATTTCAGCAATGAGAAGACAGAGAACAGTGGTGGCACACATTCTAACCTAACCTAACCTATTCTAATAATTTGGTTGCTAATAATTATGGTAATATATTAGAATAGGTTAGGTTAGGTGCGTCCCCACTGTTCCCTGTCTTTTGATCGCTGGAATCGAAACGAGCCACCATAGGGTAACATTAACCGAAAACGGTATTGATTAGAAGTGACACAACACTTGTACCAAACAATAGAATAAAAATAAGCTCATCAGTACTCATCAATTTGTATTTTTTTAATAAGCCATGCACTTTTAAAGGTAATTAATTTCGATAATATTTTCAAAAATTCAAACGAAATAATAAAAACAATTTTTAAAATCAAACTAAAATTACAAATAAACTTATTTGTCCGTAATTTCGTTTCGTCCGTTGGCTTTTTTTATGTTTAATAATTTTAAGACAGTTCGCTCAAACAGAGATCACCATTTTTAATTCCGTGTTTAAGACTGTCTTCAAATTATTAAACATAAAAAAGCCATGGGACGAAACGAAATTACGAAGTAAAATGTAAAATATCGTCACCAGAGGGAGGCTTTCCAGCATCTACATTTCCAGCGCTTACTACTTAGTGCATTTGAAGCCGAAAACTTCCCAAGAAGGTTAGATGGATTAAACAAGATGTTCGTATGTCACCAATTCCTAATTTTTAAAAAATTATATTTTTATTTGAAAAATTTGTGTTTAAAAAAGACTTTTTTAGCGTTTTTGGCGGCTAGTAGCCTCTAAGGAAAGGTCGGTCGCCGGAATTGTATTGTTTTAAACACGGAATTAAAAATGGTGATCTCTGTTTGAGCAAACTGTCTTCAAATTATTAAACTTATTTGTGTTTTATAATGAACTTAAATTAACCATTAATATATTTAAGCATTAATATACTTGAATAATAATTCTAAACTAGTTTGGCGTAAAATCGAGTTTTGCCGGTAACAGTTATATTTAATTAAGCTTATACGTTCTCTTGTTCTAATTTTCAGTATTGATATTTTGGTTCGCAACTACAGGATATTCTATACATAACATTATTTTCTTGCATCATATCAATTTTTGTATGAATGATTTCTTTGCTTTTTAGCAAGTTTCAACATTATTATACTAGAGCAATGATAATATTTATGGTTTGAATGAAATTAACGATGACGATAACAACCTGAGTCAATATTTGTTTTAATTAAAAATCTCATATAAATATAAATTTTTAATGCAGATGAATTACTCTTAGATAATTTCTTTTGTTCGATGAAAGTGAAGAACTATTCATAAAAAAACATCACAAGAAATTTAAAACAAAGATGTCGTGTCGTGGAAAAATGAAAGTAGAGAACTAATATATACTGTAAAAGTTAAAATTTGCTTTGATACATAATAATGTACATAAAAAGATAAACCTAGAAATTATACTGAAGAAAGGAACAGGATTCGCCAAACATCTGAATAAAATAACTATGAAACGAAAACAAAACAAAAATGCAATTTTCATAGGTTTAATGTTCATTCTTGTTGAAATAAGTTGAAAACAAACAATATGGTACCGAAAATGAAAAAGTATTATCAAACTTTCAAAAAAGTTTAGTTTTTTCAAAGATTATATATTCCATTTGTTAATAGATATTAATGATATTCTGTAGTACAGTCAAACCTGTTTTTATGCAGTGGATAGGGACCGCATAGAAAAAAATGCATAAAAAAATCGCACAAAACTTCACGAGTGGCTATAAAAAATAGTTTTCGCAACACGATTAAAAAAATATTTTTTATGCGGTCAATAGGGACCTCATAAAAAAGTCTCACATAGAAAATAACTCAAAACCGTACGAAATAACTAGGAATTGCTTTTTTAAACGAAATCATGACGAGGCTTGGCAGCTAATTGGAATCTCGCCAAACCTTTTGGAATCTGATTTAGAAAATACGTAAATAATACAGTACATTTACCTTCAATTTACGCTTTGAAATGAATCTTATCTTAATGGACCAGGAATGTGAAAGCACTTTGAAGGTTTAATTAACGTAATTAAAACAGACGTAGAATTTATTGACAACAGATGTCAGCACTTGACTGCATCGTCTTGTCTATCGTCTGTTTTACATATTTTTGTCCAGGTGATGTTGACTTAAAAAATAAATTATTTCATTTTTCGCATATTCATGAAATAATATTGCTATAATAAGTTTATTTATATTATAATAAGTTTATTTAGCTATAATAAGTCAACGTGAGACATGACAAAACGCATGAGACTAGTCGCCGACTATACCGCACAAATAAAAAATCGCACAAAAAAAAACCCGCATAAAAACAGGTTTGACTGTAATAACGTTACGTACTAAACTAAACCAGATATTTCTTTTTATACGTATCAAAATATTTTACCTTAATTAAATATGCTACATATAAAACCTTCTTTCTACACTATAATTATGTGTTTTACGATTCTACTTATTTGACATTTGTTATTTTCAGAAAAATTCAATGAAGAGAACTCAAGTGAGAAAAATGAATTAGCTGTTATGAACTTCTTCAGAGAATATTTCGCTGAATTTCTTTCTTATCCCTTCACCAAAGTATTGGTTATAATTTTGTATATAATTAATCTTACAATAGGTATTTGGGGAGTAACATTTCTACATGAAGGATTAAATGCTTTTAAGTTATATCCAAAAGATTCCAAAATTACAGAAGGATATCGAATGTTTTATGACGATTTTAATGAATTTGCATTTCCTATTCATGTTGTCATTAACAAAACATTAGATTATTCTCAGGTAGAAGTTCAGAATTCCATTGAAAATTTAATGATAAATCTCAAATCTCACCCAAACGTCGCCAGTTCAGGATTCGAATTCTCCTGGTTGAAATATTACAAAGTATTTCAGAATCATCCAGTATCTAAATTCGCCTTGAGAGGTTATAATATGACACGAAAACAAGATTTCATTGACGGCCTTCGCAATGTGTTCTTGAGAATTAAAGCAGCCAGACAATTTTCAAATGATATAGTTTTTAACAACAATTACACAGACATTATATGCAGTCGATTTTTCTTGGTAACTAGAAACATTATTCGTGGTCAGACTGAGCGTACAGTAATTATTGACATGATGCAATTAGCAGAACAATCAGATTTACCACTTATTATCCATTCCTATTTTTCTCCGACGATAGAACAAAGTATTATTACCAAACAAGTTACCCTTCAGTTATTTTGGTTAACAGCTGTTCTACTCTTTATTGTTTTTATTTCGTTCGTTCCAAACGTTATTTGTGCAATAATTGTTGCAATAGCTGTTGTTTCAATAATTGTAGAAACCGTTGGATACATGTCGTTGTGGGCTGTTAACCTTGACATTTTCTCAATGATAATCATAATCCTTTGTAACGGATTTTGCGTTAATTATCCGACTCACATTACATATGCTTTTCTGACTTCGTCACATTCCGATTCGAAAGAAAAGCTTAAGGAATCGCTTTATCACGTTGGTTTTCCCATACTGCAAGGTTCGATGTCAACAATTATCGTATCACTAGTATTTCTGTATAACAATATGTATGCATACATAACATTCGTAAAAGTCATTGTTATTATATCTTTACAAACGTTTTTCCATTCTGTTGCTGTTCTTCCTGTATTTCTTAGCATACTATCTTACTTATTTGAAAAGAAGTTTAAGATTAATTGTTTTGATAATGTTAAAAATAAATATAATTCGGTTCGGAATGTTGAGAATTCAGAGTAAGAGTATGAAAGGAAATTGTTTTAAGTAGTGCTAAAGTCGCTATAAAAACCAGTGAGGGATGAATACGTTTTTGGTTTTTTAAATCCAATACGTTATTATAATCACCTTTTCAAAAATATCATTAAAATGCCTCTTAGTAAATTTTTCTTTAATGGAGAAGAACGAATTTCAGGAATTTACTTTATGGGTTTTCCTACTTTTTGCCTTTTTCTCTTTTGTTATTTTCCTGTAAGTCTGATGGCACAAAAATTACCATAATATCATTGAATTTAATCTTTGTAATAGCTATTTCGAATTTTCTATCAATTTGAAAGACTTATTAAAGTGCAGTTTTCATTTGGAAAATATATTGTAATTTTATTAAATTAATATTTGTATTTGGGAATGAAATGTTACGTTTCAACAGTTAGTTTTATTCAGGATAACGATTGTCAATTAGAATTTAATGTAAGTATACTTTTGAAAAACAAAAATACCTGAGATAAAACTATCTAATTAAAGACATTTCTATTCTTTTGTCTTTGAGTTTACTTTTTATTTATGAAATAAATTTAGTGAAAATATATGATATCATCGATGCCTGCTTACTACTGTCATGGGTCGGCATGCATAACATTCGGAATGACGCAGTAAGGATTTACTTTAATGTCAAATTTTTGCATGTTTAAATGGTAACAATAAAGTTATTTTGTATGCATAAATGTACAAAGTGAAACTGATAATTTGAGTTCGTTACAAACATTATTCCAAGTAATTTTTAGTACATCTACTGCTCTGATATAACTAATAAGAATGATTTCGAAGAAATGTTTCTAATTCCGTTTACGGTAAATTCAACATTTTACGGTCTGTCATTTTTTCATAATATTTTCCATTTTGTTCTGCGTGACCTTTCTAATTGTATTAGGAATTTAGTTTTGAGTTTTTGATTTGCTTCCTTCATATCTTCTAATCTGCTCTGTTATCATGTACGTATTCTATTTGAGGGTTTCGGCCAGATTTGAAATTATATTATGTTCTTTTAGTCCAGGCATGGCCAACATACGGCCCGCGGGCCTGATCCGGCCCAATTAATGAATTTATGCGGCCCGCGATTAATCTTTCAATATTAGGTACTTAACTTCCAATAATTGGTCGAATAAATTTGCGATACTTATTCATTTTTTAAAAAATTCCATTGTAGAGATTTATAACTTTTGTACTCATCTGTGTATTAGTGCCAAAAAAAGATAAATTTAAAATATAAATATTTATTATTAAATAATGTATGTTAGACAGTGATTCAAGATATACACGTAATATTCAATTTAACTTGGAAATTCGTGTACTTTGACAAAAGTATAATATTAATATTTAAACATTCATTTACTTAAATGAATTGTTTTTGTACTTAACATTTTTTTAATTGTAATATTTCGTTCGGCCCGTAAAAAAGTTTTCTTTCCAATTCGGCCCGGAAGCAAAAACTGTTGGCCACGCCTGTTTTAGTCTACATGTACACTACTACAATACAGATATGATCTTCTAACGAGCGTTTGACTTAGAGAAAAGCAATGCATAAATTACATACTCCAGATAGTAAATACCAATAGCAACTTTTAAACGTTACATTCGATAAATTGTAAAAGCCCTTTAGATTCCTTTTACGTAAAAGAATAAATGTATATATTTCATATTATTTTTATGTAAAGTCTGTTTTTTAATCAGAAGCTAGACAGCAGTTCCATATACTGTTACCATCTATACTTATGTTAATTAGTTCAGTTCATCGCTAATATAAATAAACGTTTTTGTTGCTTAAACACTATGTTGTGTGATTAATCGATGACATGGCATTTCATCATTTTTATTTCAGTTGATATGAGTATAAGTTACACGTTTCGGGCGTAACATACCCTTCTTCAATTAACTAAACATTATAAAAACTCATACTGTACATAAAAATTAATAAATACCTATAAATAATTCAGATGCTTTACAAGAAATATTTCAAAATTACAATTTTTTCGAACCGGCTCCGTTGGATGAGTACCTGATATACATATATGACTTACACATTTTCTATTATTGTATATTCATTTAAACAAATGTTTAAAATCGCAAATATTGTACTAATCATTACGATACGTTGATTGACATAATCCGTATATATACGCTATTAACATACTGTACTTTCGCTTATTCCTTTTTTTTTGTTTTTTTTTTTTTGTTTTTTGAGCCAATAGAAATAATTCTTTTGAAGGTAAAGGATACCGCCAGTAAGAAACTTTATGTTTATTTATTAAATAGATGAACGTAAAGTTTCGTACTGGCGGTTTCGTATAAGCGAAGATAAGTTAATAGCGTATATATAAGGATTGTGTCAATCAACATATCATAATAATGAGTACTATATTTGCGATTTTAAACATTTGTTCAAATGGATATACAATAATAGTAAATTTGTAAGTCATATATGCATATCGTGTACTTATCCAACGGAGCCGATTTGAAAAAATTGTGATTTTCAGGTGTCTTGTAAAACATCTGAATCATTTATATGTATTTATTAATTTTTATGTCCAGTGTACGTTTTTATAATGCATTAAACAGTAAGAACACAACGCCAATAAACAGTAAAATTTCCAGAGGCTGAAATTCGAAATATATATGAATTACGAGGTGCTGGAAAGTTTCAGAGAAATAGCTACAATAATTAGTGTTTGTAACCACTAACATAGATGTAGTACATTTTATTATAATATTAAAATTTGTTAAGTATATTATAATATGTTTAACATAATGTCAAGTATCAATTTGATTTGGCTCCATGGTATTGTTGTAATGTTAAATAACGTAAAGAAATACGTTATATAAAATATGTACCTATTATATTTGGAATTATTTGAATTAATTTTTAATTATGCTTACGACAGATATATAGTAATACAGTAAGTGTTGAGTGAAATTACTCTTATACTCTTATAAGTCAAAACATGCTTGAAAACAAGACGATGTTTCTACGTAGTATATGCGAAGTATTCTCCAATTAGCACAGTAGCAAACTCTGACCCTAAATATATATACATTACAGGCTGTTATATATGACGGAGAAAATGTATAGCGATAGCTTAAAACTAACTTTCGCGAAGATTTAACATTTTTGATTTAAAAAATATCAAAACGTCGAGAAATGCAAAAAATACGAAAGTTTGTCTGTATGTATGCATGTAAGAATATGTGGGGGACGTTTTCGTTCACTTTTTTTGAAGATTTTCTTCACAATCACGTTAATAACTCCTGTGCTATTTGTCAAAAATTTCCGAAATTTCGCAGGAACCTTTACGTATTAGGAGCATCGAAGTTGTTAAATTTCGGTAAAATAAAGGGGTGTCGTGTGTCATATCTGGAGTAAGGTCAGAATTAATTATTCTTTTAGTCGTGATTAGCGATTAAAATCTTTTATAAAACCCATCTTTACCTTTAAAATTATGTCATTTTCCCATTTTATAATGATTTAAAAACATAAACACTTTTTAAAATAAAATGTCATAACAGATGGCGCCATCAAACATTGCAGGAAAATTACGCAAATCGTCACTGAATATTTTTTTTAATTGACAAAGGTAGAGACACAAAATACATTGTAAACACTGCTTTAAAATTATTAATTGCTATAGGCACAAGTACACGAAATACTTCTGAATGCATTGATTAAAAAAAAAGTATCCTTGTTGAATATTTTTCTGAAAAATATATGATTTCTCATATTAATAGAAAAACAGTTGTTTGTCAAACGAAAACATAATATTCTTATTTTTACATTAGTAAAAACATAGTAAAAACACAACGTTCTGATCATAATTACTACCTTTATAACACTAAATGTATCAGTGATGCCCTCAACACCATTTTGACGTATCAAATACACGCATCATCGAAAGATAATGCCAGTATTTGCTAAATGAATCGAAAATAATTCTTTTTAATATTCTAATTTTATTTTCGTATTAACGAATATCAACATATATGTTTTTAACTTGAACGCAAAATAGATATAAACATCGAATATTAAACATATTAAAACGTTTTTGTTAAAAAAATTCATCAAATATGGTAAAACCTATATTTAACAGACGAAATTCTTGGTTTGATTGTGACACGTAAAAATTAGCAAAGTATTATTTTCAAAATACTTTATTTATGTAATCGAATTAACGTGATATTTATTATTTTTTAACACAAGAATCACCTCTTTTAACATAACGACACAACAAGTATGTCACGACTTATCGTCATCAAAAGACGACAAATAGAAAATGTTTGACTTTTTGTCAAATTTTAATTATTTTTCTGGCTGTCACAAGGGAAAGTATTAGAAACCTTTCAAATTTGACACTCCGAATTATTTTTTCGCAAATCTCTACGTTTTGAGATTCCTGAATCGAAAAAATTTAATAACAAACGAAAAAAATTTGTGAATGTGTATGTTTACATGTGTCTCCGTGTGTTGGAGTTTATTTCGTTTAGTAGCTCAGGATAAGGTGAAGATTACGAAATGAAGTTTGGAACTGTAGCTTTTGTATAAGGGTCATTAATGCTATTAATTTGTAGTAGAAAAATACCACGAGGGTCATGTGTAATTTATAATAATAATAATAATAAGTGAAAGGGGAAGAGGCCTTACTCGGAGGTATAGCCCTACAAGAAGAGAGGAGGGAAGGAGGAGCCAGAAGGTGGGAAAGGAGAGGTGGGGGGATTAGGAAAGGAAATAGAGGAGGGAAGAGGAGGATGAGGGTGCCTGCTGGGAACCGCCTGTTAAGACGTAGAAAGGCAAAATTACAAAATACAATTACAGTACCTAAGAATTAATAGGTGGGATAACAGAACAATAATAAAGGCGCCTTGGTATGGCTTACAATACAATTGCAAACATAGGATGGTGCCGGTGAGAGTAATGAGGAGGGAGAAGCACCCTATTGGAGATACCAAATAAGTCCTTGAAGTGTGGCCCTTTGAAGGTTGCCAACCATGTGTCCTGATGCTATGGAGTCTGGCTGTGGTTATCCGATGAGATAGCTGGCATGTTGGATTGAGTAGCAGTTGGGAGATGATAGTCTGATAAATTTAGGTTGTTAACGAATTTGACGAAATTGGTGTATATGTCCTTGTCCTCCAGGAATACACTAAGGTGGCAAGGCCAGTTGTGCCCTTTATGGGTTGTCAGGTCTCTGAGTTGTTGGCGATGCTGAATGAACTTGGTGCAGGTAAAAATTAGATGGAAAGGGTCGTCCCTCTCCTTTACAAGACAGTCACAAAGTCCATTTCCCTTCTTAAGGAAACGATGAAGGTAGCACTTAAAATTGCCATGGGCGGTGAGAATCTGCGTAATAGAATGAGTCGTTCTCAGGAAAGTGAGGCGGGAGCTACTGTTGACGTCCGGGAGGAAGTTGTGGGTATTCCGTCCAGTGTGGCTACTGTCCCAGTCATTTTGCCACCTTGACATAGTGATGGCGATGAGTTCCTTCCTGAGGAAGGAGATGGGAACGGAGGTGTAGGAGTACTTGGAGGCTACTTTATGAGCCTTCTTTGCCAAATTGTCCACAGTTTCGTTGCCGATGTTGCCGGAGTGACCCTTGACCCAGTAAAAGGTAATGAGAGTCACACCAGCAAGGGCACATAATGTGTCCAGACAATTACTTATGATTGGGAGTTTACGGTTTCCTTTTTTAATCTGATGCAGTGCAGTTTTGCTGTCACTTATTATGTTGATCCTTTTCCCAGTGAACTGCCGGATATTGTTGTGGATATATTGGAGAGACTTCCAAATTGCTAAAGACTCTGCTTGATTCACAGAGCAATTCTCGTACAGTTTGTAAGCAGCATTCCAAAAAAGTTTCCCTTGGGGATCCACCAGGTGAGCAGCTGCACCGACAGCACCTGGGGCCTTGGAGCCATCCGTGTAGAAACTGAGTCCCTTCAAGGGCAGTGGTGGATATTGGACAAAGTCGTAGGTAATGTTGTTTGCCGGGTGGACGGAAGTTTGGTCCTTTTTGATGTCAAGGCCACAGTTTGCTATTTCGTCGATCAGGGGGTGTATTGTGTCCGGAAGATTGTGATGTTTGATCATCTTGTGGATGGTATCAGGGTTAACGTTGGATGAGAGCTTGCCCATTAAGAGGTTCATTGTATATTTTTGGATGATCACAAGGTTGACTGGGGTTAAACCTGCGATCACTAGGAGAGCGTCAGTGGGAGCGGTGTTGTAGGACTTAGTGATCGCGATTGCCGCTTTCTGCTGAGCCGAGAGCAATTTCTTTCGGTTGTGGACTTTATTTACGGCGTACCCCCATACCTCACAGCAGTAGGTGAGGATGGGTTCAATAGCACATTTGTAGATGAGTTTGCTGTTAACGCTGTTGAGGCCCCAACCGTTCCTGGCTATGGACCTTAGGCTATGGCTGGCTCTGATGGCCTTATTATAGGCATAGTAAACGTGATCCTTCCATGAAAGCTTAGGGTCAAGGATGACCCCAAGATATTTTAAACTGTTAACAATTTGAATTTTCTCACTGTTTATCTTGATAGTGGGCTTCTTTTTTAGGGGGTTTCCTTTAGGGAAAACCATAGCAGAGCATTTGTTATAGTTGATTATTAAGTTGTTATCCTTGCTCCATTTGTAGACCAGATCCAGAAAGTTATTAGTATAATTTTGAAGAGTTCCTTGGTTTTGATGAGAAAGAAGGATAACTGTATCATCTGCATACCCTTGAATGTGGGGGTTCCCGTGATGGGAGGTGTCATTTGTGAGGTTTAGGATCCCATTATATAAAATGTTCCACAGGAGTGGACCAGACTTTGAGCCTTGGGGGCACCCCCTGGTGATGGCAGTCCTATGTAAGGTTTCCCCTTTTTCCACGGCCAGGGCAGACCTCTCCATGAGATAGCTTGTCAGCAGATTGAAGATGTTAAGGGGGCAGTGGACATTGGCTAGGGTGGCCAGTATGGCTGGCCACCAGGCATGATCAAATGCCCCTTTGAAGTCAATGCTGACCATGATAGTATGGTTCCCCCTTTTTTTGGCCTCCTGAACGTAGGAAATGACCTTTTCTAGAGCATGGTGGGTGGCTCTCCCTTTCATGAATCCAAATTGGTTGGGGTTTAGGATGTTATTAGCATTTAAGTGATGTAAGATCCTGTCAGCCATTAAGGCATCCAACACCTTCCCTACCACAGAGAGAAGGGAGATGGGGCGATAGTCAGTTGCTTTATTTGGAGGGGTGTTCTTATCCTTTTGTATCAGTTTAATGGAGGCCTCCTTCCAATTTTTTGGGAAGTATCCACAGTCAAGGCATTTATTAAAAAGGACTGAGAATGTGGTGGGAATGGCTGCATAAGCTTGCTGAGCCATCCTCCAATCTATAGAGTCTGGTCCTGATGCTTTCCGTTTTTTTATGTTGTTAAATTGCCTGGAGATTTCTTGAGTGGTGAAAGGCCTGTCATTTACATCAGAAGAGGTGTTCATACTCTGTTTCCTGATCTGTCTGTGGTAGTCGGTGTCCGTACTGGGGTTATCTGGAGGAAACAGTTCGGAGAAGATTATTTTGTAGGTGTCTTCTAGGGTGTTGGTAAAGTTTTGAGAGTTTGCGATGGTAGCCGGGGTTGAGAGCAGTTTCTTTTTCTTGAAGGACGTGTAGTATGGGGTTGCCCAGGGTCCCCGTTCGTTGGAGGCGTTGCAAAAATTTTGCCAGGATTTCTTCCTAGTCCGATTGATCAGGGTTTTATATTCTTTAAAATACCTTTGGTAGGTCTGGTGGAGTTTCTGCTTATTGTAAGGATCTGATTCTTTCCTGTACTTTCTTTTAGCTACACGCACTTTCTTCCTGTGGGTTGCAAGTTCCTGGCTCCACCATGGGGCTGAGGGCTTACTGGTTTTTATTCTTGTGGCGTGAAAGTAAGCTTTGTGGAGAGCATTTTGAAGCTGATCAACAGCATAATCAATATCATGTGGTTGATTGATAGAGGTAAGCTCAGTGGGATCCCAGTGAGTTTTTACATAGTCCTGATATAGGTCCCAGTTAGTGATGTTGTGAATAGTCAATTTTTCTGGGCAGTTTGCAAATAGGATCGTGGTCAGAATGTAGGCGTGATCACTTGCTGATAGACACAATTGGGTCTGGCAAGTGATTTTAAAATTCAACAGGATTGGGTTTGCAAGACATAAGTCAATCCAACTTTCCCCATTGCTGCTAGAGAAAGTAGGCAGCTGGCTAGTATTCAGAGACTGGAGGTCCATTTCCGAAAGGAATTCACTTACCGCATGGCCCCTAGGATCTTCGACCGGGCTATGCCAGATGGGGGATTTTGAATTGAAATCCCCACATACCAGGATTGGGTTTGCGGAGAGTTCATTAATATACCCCTTTAGTGCATTAAGAGGGGGAAGGATGTCCTCTGAGGGTGGAGCATATACATTGAGGATGAACAGGTGGTGAGAGCCATAGCTGACTCTGATGGTAGTGATATAGCTGTTACAATATTGTGTCACCAGCTGAGCATTCAGGTTATTATTGACAATTTGGAAGCCTGTCTTTATCGGAAGATTATCCTTGCTCCAGGTATAAATACGCCCCCTGCCTAACAGGGCGACCTTTCCGTCGTGGAGGTAGGGTTCCTGGAAAGCAAGGATGTCAGCCTTCAATTCTACAGATGTCTGGATGGTATTTGACATGGCTGCCTTACACTTCTGTAGGTTTATCTGCAGTATGTTGAGGGTACTCTTTGTAGGATGCATTGAATTGTTTGTCTGTTTGTAGATGTAATTGTTGGCCATGTTGAATGCCTGGGAGAGAGCCATTATTCATAATTTGTTGTCTGAATCTGAGTTGCTTTATACCTTTTAAGGATCGGACATGATTTGTCAAAGGCGTTGTGATCAGTCGAGACCGCTTTATTTGCTGGGACTCTCTTGTTATACTGCCTGCAGTTATAGCATTTAGGGCCACCTTGTAGGTGTGGACAGTCCTTAAATTTGTGGCGCTTTGTACAGTGGGTACAACGCTGTTTCTCAGTGCATCTGTGCGATGTATGCCCAAACCCAGTGCAGTTAAAGCAGCGGGTAATTGCTATATAATCATCCAGAAGAATTGAGGACCAACCTATGTAGACTCTTTGGTTCTGTATGAGCGAGTTTCTTATGCCTGGCTGGACACTTAAGATGACGTGCCTGGTATGGCTGTTTCCTTTGGGACGAAAACTGCGATTAATTTTGGTGCTGTTGATAAACTCTTCTTCGGGTAGAATTTCATGTAGAAAGCTATTTTGTTGATAGATATTCTGAGTTAGGTCGCCTTCTTCTATGTAGTTGGGCACGTTATACAAGATTAGTTTTGGTAATTTCTTGATCCTATCCACAATCCGTATTTTATTTGCTAAGGCCTCGTGATTTTGGACTGCTTTTTTTAAAGTCTGGAGGTCGGTTTCATCATGCAACAATATCTTAATGTCTCCGCTGGGGAGAGGTCTTGCTGACTTAATTTTAACTCCGAGCCTTTTGGGATCGACGTGCATTTGTAGGAGTCCCATTGTCTCTTCGGGGATTGGTGTTGGTTCCTCGGGTTCCCTTATGGCTGAAATTATTAGATCATGATTCTCATTTTTTGGGTTATGTACCCCTTCAAGTTTGGCCGATTTGGCTGTTATAAGTTTTGTGGTCTGACTCATCGGCGTAAGATTCTTCTTTACGGCAGCAGAGTATGTGCTTTTGAGTTGATGGGTACCAGTGATTTCGAGCGCCTTAACCCTTTCACGGAGAGCAAGCACGACCCCGAAGATCTGATTGGCGGCGGCATGCATTTTCACCGCAGCCTCCCTTGCCTGAGTACGCTCCTTCGTTTTTACGAAAACGTTGGAGTTGATGGGAATATTAGATAAGATTAACTCAAGATTCTCATTAATTGCAGTGATTAATTCTTCTTCCACAAAGCTGTTATTTAATGTACCATTTTCGTCCTCAGTGACCATTTTGTCCATAAACAAAAGTACTTTACAGGGAAAGAACAGGACTGGAACGTTTGGACGGGGAGCCCAAGCTTATTCAATGGCTTGAGCCGAGTTGGCCACTTCAGAGGGCGAGAAACACGACACGCCGAAACGGCGCGAGACCGCCGAATGGCTAGACAGAGAAATACACAAACTGGGCGCGCACGAGCGACGCCCTATAAGCTCGACCGACAACGAAAAGCAATAACGAAAGCGTAACAAAATTGGCCAAAACAGGAGAGGCAACAGCCGAAGACGCCGAACGCCGACCGGCTTATCTACGCCGATTGACTAGCACTACCACGTGGCAGAAGACTTCTTTGTCTAACGGTGAAATTACCCAACGATTTTGCGCTACAGTTACGAAAGATACTAAAATGAAACTTACAGGTTAAGATACTTATCGAACAGGCAAGATAATACTGACAATAATTCCGGCGAATCACAGTAGGGGTCTCCAGCGGGGGCCGAAAATGAGCGAAAGAATCGGACGTTAATTACTCCGAAAGTAGATGTCCAAACTTAAAAAAAATTATACACACAGGAAGTAATCGTTGACCTGGGACTAGCGATACCAGATAATCCAAGAACATCAGGCGAAAACCAAAAAAAAACACGAACGAAAACGGAGCACGAAAAACACGACCTCTTACAAAAGATCCCCTAGCGGCTCACTCGCTTGTAAATATATAGAGTTGCATTTCGGTATATAAAGATGTTTATACATTATTAGCATTTACAATATTTTATAAAAGTGATCACTATTCTCAAAATTAAGCTTTTTGCTATTGAATAAGAATTAAAAATATACAAAGTTTTCAAAATAAAATGCTATAAAAGATGGTGCCATACACAATTTTATAACTACAACTAGAATGTTGTGTTTCGCTCTATATATTTACTTTTCTAATAATAAGAGTATTTTGTTTTTGTCTGCGAAGCAATTAGTTTATTTTTATAATAATAGAAAAACATATCATTAAAAAAAATAATTGAACATGGATATTTTTTTATAAAATAATTCAATCAGAAATATTTCATGCATTTCTACATGTATGTGTTTCAGAAAGTTTTATTTTCAGAAAAGAACAAGATAGAAAAAAAGTCAATTCCGTAAATTTGCATTTTATCTATTCTCGTTTATTAAAAAACGTCGGTTTAATGAGATTTTTTTTAAAACTTATATTTTAAACTCTAGTATTTTCGTAGTTATTTTTTATAAAACATTCTTAGCGAGAACAGTGCGCTGTCGGTTACCGATATACAGAAAAATTGATTTCGTTGAAAAATAGTGTTAAAATAACATAATAATCTATAATATCGATTAGTATTTGCTAACTGCGATACTATAACAAGAAAGATTCTCGATATTCGGACGTAATTAATGCCGAAAATATAAAGGATGATCGAAATGTATAAATGTATATTGTACAGATACTTCCTATAAAAGTAAATATAAATTGTAAAACATGTTAATACTAAAATTTAATTTTATTTTTTACGCGTTTTGGCTGCCTAGTGAAAGCTACATGGGTCTGGAGAAAAGCTAGACGTAGGAAGTAAATAGTCATAAATGTAAATGATGATGACGATAATAATAATACTAATAAATCGGATAAATAAAAGTGATAACAAAATACTGAAATAGCAATTAACATAGTACAAGACTTGAACTATTTGTTGACAAGTGAACGTAGACAAAAGTGAAAAAATAAAGCACAGGAAGAGTTTTAATATACGAGGTAGTATATATAAAATGAAAATTGTTGTGTATTGCGATGTATGTAAGTTAAAAACTGTCTGTATAGCATATACATAAACTTATATAAATACATTATAGACAGGTATAAACATATTATCTTATTCTAGTGAATGTTGTAATTAAAGATAAATGTTATCATACATTCTATCAGCTGTTGTTTTTTTATTTACAATAACATTCTACATAGTTTGTAAAATTTTTTAATATATAATAAAAGCTGTATATATGAAATTATTTTGCTGTTATTTTTTATGTTAAATTTGTTTGAAAATGAAAAGCCTAACAAGCCTGTGTTTTTATACACCGAAAATTTCATTTAGCATTTCATGTGTAAGCTGAATTTTGCTCATAATTTTCATTTTATTTTTAGTCAAGTTTTTTAATGTAACATTTAATTATATAATGATTGTGAAAAATAGTTAGACATGACGTATGTGCATACATCATTCCTCAGTAATCGAAGTCTCATTATAGGAATTTCTATAGACTTTGTTTTCTAATCTATGTTATGTAAAAAAAAATAAATAAAATAAAACGATATTATTACCCGTTAAACAAATTTTACTTTAAAAAATCGTTTTGAAACATAAACTCACTCATGTTACGAAATGTAAATTTCTTATAACGCGATTTCTACAATGCATTTTTGTAATCTCAAACTACTGCTTTATACGAGGGTTTACTGTATGTGAAGTTAAATTTCGTTATTCGTGATTTCGGCACCCGGCAATTTGCAGTGTATTCAAATATTGCACAATTGAAAAATAGCCGAATAATTATATATTTTAATTTCCGTCGGATGAATAAATATTTTTTATACAATTAAAAGACACAGTCGCTTTAAAAATCAGATGTTCATCATTTTTTAATTTTCTTTTAATGTTCCAGAACGAATCAGACAGCCAGATTTTTCTTTTAGGCTACTTAGCTGCCCATTTTTTAAAAAAGTTCCTTAAAACACAGAAAAACCAATAAAAGTTTAAAAATTTCTTAAAATTGGTATGGTAAATCTTACGACATCATTAACGGAAAAGGAAAAAATAAATAAATAAATAAATAAATGGTGAGCGTCTGATTTTTAGAGCGACTCTGTCTTTTAATTGTATAAAAAGAATATATTTTTAATTCTATTATTATTATTAACTCAGTTTAACCAGTGTTGTAGAGTCAAAGTCTGGAAAATTTTTTTGACTCTTGCGACTCTGATCTCGAATTTTATTAATTAATCCTATAATGTGAAGTACGAAAAATACTTTTTAATTACTTTCTGAAGAAGTTTTTTAGAAAACGGATATTTTGGTAGATTTAGATATCAAAAAATATTCATGTGTAATGGTCAATTCAGCCCAAAGTTTATTGGGCATTGCACTCGATGTGCTCTACTCTTTCACAAAATAGATTTATTAATTTTAATGTATGAGTTTTTACATTTTTCATAACTGTATATATATGATTTTAAAGCAGATTTAACGTGTAAATTTCAATCTTGTTGTGATCAATATATCTTTATTGCTTAAGTCGTTTAAAGTTGATAGTGAATAATACATCTTATGTCTCACTGTATTTTTAAAACGGTACAAAAATAAGTAAATCATAATTTATTTTTGAATTATAATTTACTTATTTTTTAGAAACATTTATTGAACAATAAACAAAAATTCTATAAAAGTTATATTTCGTATGACAAATAGTGTAAAGAGCTAGGATGCTTTGATGCAAAGATGAGAGAAAACAAGAGGGGATGAAAACCAAACGAACCTAGGTCACGTGGCAGCAAAGTTCTTTTTCCTGTTTTTCTTGAATAATCGTATAAACTATAAAAACAATTTATTATAATATTAGGCATATCACAAACATATGCAATCAGAAATCCTATCGTAGTAAGGCTTTAATTAATGCAAAATATGTTAAAATATAAACGATTTATTAAATTCTCGGTATTTGTTTATAAACACCTAAGTGCGCTCTGTCGAACGGCAAAAACGGCCACTTATAACAATAGTTTGACATATAACAAAATGGCTTCCGTAATTTCATATTACCGACCGTTATGCGTTTATACAAACGAAACATTAAAAGTTGTAAAAGCGCACGTTAACACACATGGTGTTGAAATACGTAAGTATTATGTCAATATTTTTTCTAATACTAAGCCTTTATTCTAATTTGTTTGTGGCTACTTTAAATTCTCAGTCAGAAAGACAATTTAGTTTATGGTTAAATTTTACAACTAGAACCTTTCTATTACTTTTTTTTTCAAAAGTTAAATGAAGTGTTGAAAGTTATAAAAATTTCACACAATAACAAATATAAATAATTTTATTTTATGGACTGTGTAACAGAATTATAAAACAACAGTTAAATTTCAATTTCTCAATCTTTGTAATATTCTAATGAAATTTTAGATACATTATAATAAACACAAAAGTGTTAAAATATCATAATCATTAATATTTGATAAAAATAATTAAAATATTTATACAAGAATTTTGAAATTAACTGCGTTATTAAATGTAAAGATTATAAAAATACTGTATTTTTGGTTAAATCTAATCATTCAATACTCAGTTTGTCTCCTTCGTTTAAATAATATTAAACACGCTTTTAAGCACAGTTTTCATAAAATTTTTGTAATTACTTTCTTCTAATATTTTCCAAAGCACCTACAAAACCCACATTTTAACTGGCTTTCACGAGAAAACTGCTTGTTATGACCATAATCTATTTTTGTCTTTATACTCTATAAATTTTCTATTTCACTAAGATCTGCAGTTCTATTCTAATACTTTTATTTTCTTATTAGTAATTCACTTCTTTTTGATTTTTATGCATAGACTGGAGAACTGTCTTCTCGAGAATCCAATTAGTTTCACCAATTAAAGGTTCAAATGAAATGAAAATATTTTGTCTTGTGCATAGCTGCTTGTTACTTAGTAAACAAAATTTTTTATTTATCTCTGCAATATTATTTTTCTTTCATGCACGTCTTTTTAGTTACAAAAACTACTCTCAACATCACCCCAAAATCCAACAATTAATGTTTTCAAATTTATAATTAATTTAACTTAAAATATACGCTTGTCATCTCAAATTAGTGATGTCTTGCCCCTTTACATCATATTTTTCTTGTCTGAAATAGAAACCTGCCGACCAGTAAAACTGAAGAGAATTTTTAAATTGTAATAACGTGATTTCTGCTGCAAACTGGAAGTTTATATATACTTAATATGGGTTTCGGGATCATAAAACGTTCCAAATCTGAACTCAGCTTTCATCTATGTAATTGTGTTCTCGAGATTAAGGAAGGACAGTGGACAGACAGAAACATTTCGGTTATCCGTAATTTTGTTGCTTTGTCCATTCATTGGCCACGACCGTTTAGAATGATTAATTAACTATTGTCGTTATTTCTTCTAAACTTTTTAAAGCACTTCATAATTTAGGCCTATATAACTTTTAATTATCAGCCTCCGTAAGTTTGTTATTTCTTGGCATTGTGTCATTTTTGCTTATAACTGTTAAAGCATTAAGATATCAAATATTTTAACATGACTGGCTCTTATAATGATATATTAGCTTATCGTTTTAATTGAATATTTGAGACTGATCAAACACACACGATAAAACTTATTAAACTGTAAAGTTATTATATTATTTTATTTACAAAACTAAAACAGTATTATTAAGAAATTGTAAGATGCACGCATTTAGAGATAAACCACAATTAAATTCTCTTGTTCGCATAATATAAGAAACGCTAGATTCTCGCAAATACTAAAAATACATATAAACGTAATATATTTTTTTGCAGAAATACTATTTATTAAATGAAATAATTTAAAGATGATAAACACTGTACATATTTTATATAAGGTATTTCTTTATATTATTTAACATTCCAACAATACCATGGAGCCAAATCAAATTGATACTTGACGTTATGCTAAACATATTGTAATATACTTAACATTTGAACATAATAAATTTTAAAGTTATAATAAAATGTATTTCTTTTGTAAAACAAAAAGGGTAATGAATTTACAATTTAATAAAAATACGTAACATCTAAAGAAAGGTCGTCTCTGCAGTGAAAGATAATTGTTCCTGGTAATTGGACATGGCGATAAAATAAGACATTTTAGTCTCTGTCACCTATTTTTATTAAATAATCAAATGTAATACATTTATGTTTGTGGTTACAAACATTAAGCATATTCCAACCATATTGTAGTGCAAGTAACACCATTTTCCATAACTATAGTATTTCCATACTGCCAAAACTGATTTATAAGTATTACGTTAACGACATCCCTTGTTTATTATAACGTTAATAACAACATTTTTAAACTTTTTTCTTAAAAAAACCGTTAATTTTGTTTTTCTTTATCAAAAGAGGTTAACCAATTTTCATCTAATTTGAGACCTGTGTTGCCATTGATCCTAATTTCTTCTGGATTTTTAATGGTTACGAGATGATCATACAAATTGACTTTTAATATTTGTTGAACAATTTGAATTAAATCTAACGAGTCATTGTTTGTGTTATAATTAAATTGAATACAAATTTGACATTCTGCTGATAAATGAAAATTATTTTTGATGAGCAGTTGTAAAATATTAATATTATTCAATTAATTTTTTAAATAAATTAACAAAGTCTCAGACTATTCTTCTATTATAAAAGTCAAATTCTTTCAACTATTTTTCAAAAACTTAATTTTAGCAAATAGTTTTTAAAGTTTTATTTTGAATATTACTGAGCTACTTTGATTCAACCACAACCTCCTATTATTTATTTCATTTAACCATTTCAATAATCAATATTTATTTCAGAAATAAATATCAATTATAGCAGTGTTTCTTTCCTTTCATCTCTTTGATAAGTTGATTCCTTTTTAATTTTGAAAAAGCTTTCGAATAACAATCATAAAACGCGTTATTCTTTAAATAATTGAGAGATAAGTAAAACAATTCATTATTTTTTTTTATATTACGACCTTCTTCTTATGTTATTTTCGAAAAATATTAGATATTCTGTAAAAAAGCACTAAAATTTACAAGAGTAACGGGAGAGAAGAAAACGAATCGACACACAATTAAGTGCGTTTACGATTCGATTGCACGAACTTCAAAGCATCGTCCGAACTCTGATTTTTTAAGAAAATTTCCATTAAGTTCGCTTTAAAACTCGAACTTTAGAGCATCCAAAATTAGTGTTTTTCGATGAACGTGGTTCTGCGATATATATAATTGTTATATTACACTTTGGGAAAAAGTAAAACATTTATTTATTTCTCATGTACAATTTCATTTATTATTATTAAATTACAATACACAAAACGTTACCGCTAAAATGTTACCGCTAAATCTCGAATGCCTTTAATGTGTACATAACCTAACTAGTCCCCAGATTAACTAGGATGATTAGTTAACGTGCGGAATCAAGAGTTTTCCGCATTTGACCTAGCTAATCTGCACATTAACGGCTTCCGCATTTTAACGATACGGAAGCCGTTAATGTGCAGAAAATTTTGAACTTTAACGGTTCAAAGTTTTCTTTCTCTCATTTCCTTTCCTTAATACTTTCCGAAGAACACAGAGCAGAAACTGATGCTCGTTCAATTTAAGCTGTGTGTCTTTGTAAAACAGAGGATGGCTTTTGTAATGTTGGTACTAAAACGAGTGTTTTAAAACAATTGTATGCAAAATCTGAATTTAGTGTTTGTAAACAGAGAGTTTTAACGAAACAAAATGTCCCTGCTGTAAAAATATCTTTACGTCAAACAGCAATAAAACAATACTTCGGTTCCGGGCAGGGTTTCAGAAAATGTGACTACAAATCTAATGTACAATACCACAAATAGGTTTGCTGGTCGCAGAAACCAATTGCTATGTAACTCAAAGTGTCACCTATTGCACTAATAAATAAGCACAATTTTATCATATGTTTTGCGAATACATTTCCTTAATTTTAATAATATTTTAAACCGTTTAATTTTTTATTACAGTTTTTTAATTGATTGACAATTAATTCAATCAACTAATTTGTTGGTTGTTTGATCGTATTAATTAATTCTTTAGATATCGAAAATTAAATAAATAACATCATGTTAGTTTAAGCGTACAGAAACGTTGCTGTTTTTCCAGGAAAGATCTTATGTTTCCTTTACCGAGTGCCTAGTAGGTAATGGTCAGATTACCTACGACAATAATAGAACAATTTTCGAAACTTTGACGGATCACCCTAATTAATCTGGAGATTAGCTAGGTTATGTACACATTAACGGCGTTCCAGCTTCCACGGTAACATATATATGTATATATAGTTCTTATATAACTTTATAATATATATAATTGCATATTGGTATAGATTGCAGAATGAAATCAAGTATGTAATATCTCTCTGCAACTCAACTGGATTCCACATTTTCATACGCATTACTGAAATCTTCCCAGAGACTTTCGTGATAAGTCCATTGCCCCCGCTTTTTTATAATAGTTTATATTTATGAGAATACATATTTATATTTTCACTTTTTACTCTCAGTACTACGAATAATATCATATTCTGTTTCAGCAGAATTAGTCTCACTTTTCTTCTTAAATGAAAAAGCAACTATACTAAGAAGTACAGGAATGAAAAGAACGGCGTGAAACAACGTTTCTAAAGATATAACAGTAACGATTTTTACGAACGTAGTGTAAATGTACATATTGATATATAGAAATACCAGTATTACGAAAATTGCAGACATCGAACCTTGAAATATAGGAAAACCAACCAGATAAAGAGATTCTTTTAGCCTATCTTTGGATCCAGCGTGTGAAGAAGTCAAAAACGCATAGCATATGTGAGCCGGATAATTTATACAAAATCCGTTACAAAGTATTATCACCAACATAGAAAAGACGTCAAGATTTACACTCCAGATAGACATGAATCCAATGGTTTCGACAATTATTGAAACAACCGAGAATGCAACAACTAATGCGCAAAGAACGTGCGGAACAAATAAGACAAAAATAATGAACACTAACAGAGATGTTATCCAGAATAACTGAAGAGTAATTTGTTTGGTAATAACAATTTGTTCTGCTAAAGGAAATAACAAAGAATGGACAATAATTGGTAAATCAGATTCTTTTGCTATTTTCCTCAGGTCAGTTAATACGATACTTTCAATATCTTTATCAAACATATTTTTCGTTACAACAAAAAAACGACTACGGATAATATCTGTGTAATTGTTATTAAAATTTACGTCAGTGGTAAATTGTTTGGCTGCTTTAAGTCTGAAAAACACACGAAGAAGGCCATCAATGAAATCTTGTTTTTGTGTCATATCCAAACCCATCATGGAAAATTTTGATAACGGATGATTTTGAAATTCTTTGTAATATTTTAACCAGGAAACATCGAATTCCGTGCCAGCGACGTTTGGGTGAGATTGGAATTTTATCATTAAATTTTCAATCGATTTCTGAACTTCTACTTGGGAATAATCTAATGTTGTGTTGATGACAATTTGAACAGGATATGCAAACTCCGTAAAATAGTGGTAATATATTTGATATGCTTTTGCTACTTTCGAATATTTTGGATAAAATGTAGAGAAGTCGATGCCTTCTTGCAAAAATGTTACTCCCCAAATACCTATTGAAAGATTAATTATATACAATAAAATAACGGTCAGTTTGACAAAAGGACGAGAAAGAATTTCGGCGATGTAATCTCTGAAGAACTCCATAAAAGCGAATTCGTTTTTCTCTTCTAAATCGTGCTGGTTGGAGCTTTCTGTAAATAAAAAATATGAAAATTGAACTTTCTATCGATAGCAAAAATATATATGTTTTTATATTTAACAAAAATTTGAATAAAGATATTTCTACAGTAAAAAACTTTGAAAATATGACGAATTTCATATCAATATATTTTGTTGATATATCATGAGAAATATCTGTAATTTTTAATTCTAATTAATCGTTTTGCCATAATTAATAAATTTAGAATTGAAAATTTAAATGAAATTATAATGAAAACGTTGTTCTATTTTCGTTTTGTAGGTTATAACCTACAATATCCAGCTAGAACAACTTAACGTTAATCTGATCAACTGAGAATTAAACTGATATTTTATTGGCTAAGCCTAAGCTTGATTCTAGATTATATTATGCAAACCGTAATTAGGAAGTTCGAGAATTTCAATAAATTTTATGCTGAAAAACATAAAAATGTCTTACCTTTTGTCACTCTAAAGGTAAACGCATTAAGCCGGCGTTTTTCTCTGTATCCACTGAGTGCCAAGCACGATCCGAAGAACGTAATCTGATACAAATAAGTAAAGCACACGCAAGTAGTAGCGTAATAACAGAAGAACCTCACATAAGGAAATTCTGCAGTCATCGCTATGCAGAAAGATAAAATATTTGTTAACGTTGTTATGGTGATAGAAACTGCAGATTTGGAATAAGTTTTCCCCATTCGTGCTTCCACGCTTTCTTCAACATCTGTAACTCTCCAATTTGCTACTATCACGAAGGCGTCGTCAATCTCTGTAGCTAGAAATGATATGAGACAACTACATTTAATGTTTCATAAATTATATAAAATATTGTAAAATGTAACGTTTGTTCAGAAATCGCTACAACACTGTCAAAACTATACAAAAATTTTGGTTAATGTAACCTCAGGTGCCAAGATGGCGGAGTTTCCGGTAATCTCGAATACGAGTGTCGTGATGTAGTAGTCATAGAAGGAGCTATCTCTAAATATAGTGATGTAATCTGTTAATAGTCACGTAATGAATAAGGTGGTGTAATCACAGAGTAAAGAAATATATATATCCAGAGTGGTAGCTGGCGCTAGTGTCGTGAAGCTGACTTGGAACATGAAGTGGCGCCATATTCGGGGAAGAAGCGAAAGTTCTCTACTTTCGAATAATTGTGTAAATTCTGTACGTATAATTTAGATTCTACGATACAATGTTTAATAGCTGTTGTGCGATTAAATGTACTAACCGCAATACTAGAGGATGTGGTCTCACTTTTCGCCGGTAAGTGAATAATATATATATATTTATTACTATACCTGTACGATAGCCTATACATACCGTGTTTTGAAATTTTGTCTTAAATTATTTTAAATTATGTTCTGTAGATTTCCTTCTGAACCGACATTAAAATGAAAATGGATTTTTGCCACAAAAAAAGCTAAATGGCAACCAACCAAGTGGTCTGTTCTTTGTTCGGTTTGTACAATTCGTTCGTGGTATTCAGGCATTTCTGCTTCATCTGGATTTTCCGAGAAAGCTTTTGTTGCTCGACGCTCTATGTCTGCAAATAAACCAACTTTATGCTGTTTAATAATGTTTTAAATGGCTGTTAGAGAGCATGAATATGTTGATGGTCATCATTATCATGGTTATGTTGACATAGGAACTGTAATTTGTATGACAGGAGAAGTTGCAAAAGATGTTTTAGTTTTCATGCTGGTTGCTTTAAATGGTTCTTGGAATATTCCATGTGCATATTTTTTCATTGCTGGTTTATCAGCAGAAGAGCGTAAAGGCTTGCTTGTACAGTACCTACAACGCTACAACGATTGCATGATGTCAATGTAAAGGTGGTGGGAATTACTTTTGATGGTACAAGCACAAATTTTTCCACTGCTAGAGTTCTGGGTGCAAAAATATCATCTGGTCATATTATAGAACCTTGGTTTCCTCACCCCACAGACAGCACTTTGATAAAAGTATTTCCTGATGCGTGTCATATGATTAAACTTATAAGAAATATGCTTGCAGAAAAAAAGGTGTTGGTTTTAGCTTCCGGCAAGGTATTCTGCAGTTGTTTGTTTGTTGCACTGATAAATAAATGTAAGAGCTACGTTCAACGTTATTGCATTTTTTAGGTTGTCAAATGGGAGTGTATTGAGGCTCTTCAACAGCTGCGAAGTTCTAAGAGTTTGCACTTGCGAAACAGGCTTACAAAGGTCCACATTAACTTCCAACAAATGAAAATGAAAGTTTATTTTGCAACTCAAATACTTAGTGCTTCTGTAGCAGATGCTTTGCAAACTTGCTTAGAGTTGCAGTTGCCACAGTTTGCAGAATGTGAAGCGACTATCGAGTTTGTTCGTGATATAAACAAGTATATAAATTTGCTTGTTAATGTAAAAATTTGTTGAATATAAGAAGTTTTTAATTTAAGATTATGTTTCAGACTCTTCGATATCCTTAATAGGAAAAATCTATTTGCTAGGAACTTTAAGGCACCTTTGCGAGTTTCAAATCAGCATTTGTGGTGGCCCTTTCTGACCAAAATGAAACATGGACTCCAGCAGTAAACATTTTAGAATGAACAGTTGATCATTACAGTTGTTTTATTTGCCTAATCAAGGCTAGAAAAGCTATATTTAAAAAGCTAATAGTATCACCTTTACCTTTGTTGAAGTATGAAACAGATATTCATTGTGTTTTATTTATTATTACATAATTTTTAATCTTCATGTTTATTATTTTTTCAGTTATCTACTTACATAGAAGTTGTCACAAGATCATATTGAATTTTTTTTTTTTTTTGGTATGATCAGAGCGAAAGGTGGATGGAACAACAATCCCACAACAATCCAGTTCACTGCAGCATACAAGCGTTTGCTTACCCAAATGCAATTTAAAACAAGCGAAAAGACAAATGCAACTCCTCAGGATACAACAACAATTTTCAGTGTGGCGTCAACAAGTTGTAGATCACATAAACATTTCCACACCAACAAGGTAGTTCTTGGGCATGATTTCAAAACATGGGAAATGGAAAAGCCTCTTGAAGATGCCATAGCAGTGGATGCAGCACTTCAAGATCATAGCTACCATCTAAGTTCAGCAGGAGTGCATTTAACAAAATTCTCAATGAATTCTGTTGAATATATGGCTGGATTTTTGATCAACAGTCTTTTAAAGGGTATTTCTTGTATAAACTGCAAAAATGCCTAGTTTAGTCCTGCAAATACTGCAATAAGGCCTATAGTGCAACAATAAGATAATGGAGCTTTAATACATGCTAGCAATCATGTTATTGATGTTTGTAAACAAACAGAAAAGGAAATTCGTTATTTAATGCAAAGTAATGAAAACTGGAAACTCCAAAAAAATGTTTTGGCAAGTACTGTTCAATCAGTGATTATGCACTATACCAATGTAAATATATTTGAAAGTGTAAAAGATCATGCTACTGACATTTTGAATAATCATCTATACCAGATGTGGGCAAGCAAGAGTGTAGTGGGAGCCGAAATGTAGGTTTTGCAAAATGCATGGGAGCCGCAGTTCTGTACTGTCGTGGCGGATAGTATGTATGGCAGGGAAAGATAGGGTGTCCCCCATCCGGGCCGAGAACTTGTTTTAAAAGAATAGATTTGAAATGTCAATTTAATTTATTGCACCAACTTGGAAATAAATTATTAAGTATTACATATATATAATTACATATTTTCACAAAATTGTGGAAATAAAATTTTAAAAAAAATAATAAAAAGCAGAAATTAACACTTTCAGCAAGAGCCACACGTAACTCAAAAAGAGCCGCATTTTCCCATGTCTGATCTATACAAACTCATTGCGGCTGTGGCTAAAACATATGCTAAAATCAAATTGCATCACGAAAATAAGAAGTTCATCGTGAATATCAGAACTAGAAGTAGTCGTAAAACTTTGTCAAAGTTAATATTGTTTATGAATCAGTAAAAAACTTTGCTTCACGAACCAATACTAATTTTAAGAGTAATGTCAGAAAAATGGATAACCGTATCCAAATAGCTTAATATTTTTTATGTTGTATTTAGCCTGTACAATAAATAAATCTCAAATATAGTAATAATAAATTAATGTTCTTTTGTGCTAGCATTTTGTGTTTTAAATGTTTTTGCAGCGTTAATCTTTAAATAAAAATATATTAAATTTACAATATTAACTGTTTTAAAACTTTTTTATTTTAAATTTTTAATAAAATTTTAGAATGTATTCAAAAGTTTTAAAAAAGAATAAAATTGATTCTAAGTAATTCGCATAATAAAACATTAAAAAAGTCTCGTTGACTCCTCCTTTCTGTTCTGAACATGGCCGAACGCACATCCACCTGGTGGACACACATCGTGTAAGGAAAAGTAGGCCACCGCTGCCGCCATGTGGCTGTAATAAGGTATTGTGAATGAATATGCAAATTTATAAGTTATGACGTTGTAGATGCAAAATTATCTTGAATATATGCAAATCGTACCAGTAGCGAGTGAATCTTACAGCGTTGAGTTGTATGTTTAGTGCAAATTTTGAATCATTTGTTTCATTTTTTTTTCAATAAACAGCTAAATTTGAAAATATTTATATCTTAAAAAATAGTTTTTAAAATTAGTCATATTTATTAATTTTTTTAGTGTGTTGCTAATATTGTGAACATGAGTTTGTAGATTTGAATTCAGTCGAATTTTGGTCATATTGTACTACACATTAGTTTTATAAGTTGATGGAAAACGATTATTTGAAATTAGGATTGGACCCAGCTATTGATAATGCATTTAAATTCGCTGTTGAATTAGGAATACCACAGATTGAGTCAGTGTGTGCTAAGTGTGATAAGAGATGTAAATTATATTATAGAAGTGAAAGACAATCATGTACTACGATGTAGTGAATGTGGTATTAAGTACTCGTGCTATGGAAAAACGTTTAAGATTAAATCAGCCGTATATCTTGTGAATGTGTTTTGTTTTTCATATGGCACTACCTATGTCTAGAGTGTACTGCAACGAATTCGGCTATTGCTGCAGGAATATCTCGAAAGGCTAGTATTGATCGGTCTAATCATATACCACTGGTTATGCTTATTGCATTAAGTAACATGACATCATTCAAAATAGGTGGACCAAACAAAACAGTTGAAATCGACGAAACCGTAATATGCAAACGCAAGTATGAAAAAGGCCGTTTAATGAAATCTACTAAATAGGTTGTAGGAGGTATAAGCAGAGAGGACAAAATTACTTTATTTGTCAGGTTAATGATAGATCTGAGTTAACTCGGGCAAGTTTCATAGCGTTACAAACAAAACGGTACTTTTAGCCCAGAAATTTTTTTTTTTTTTTGCATCTTTGGAATGTTTTCTAAGTCTCCAAATTTTTTGAAAAATTTTTACCCACGCAAAAAAATTTTATTGCGATTTTAATTAACCTTTAATGACGCGCGATTAACACTTAATTGTTTTTTATGGGATTTTTTTATAAAACTTCATTCATCCTTGTAAAGTTCTAGTGCGCCGATTTTACTTCGGTAAAGTTATTTAAAGCTATTTTCTGATGTCAAAAACAACATCCAATAGTTTTTTAATTTTTTTAATTAAAAGATTTTATTATATATACGTTTAATTAAGTCGGGGGTCGGAAATTTCAATTAAAATCGTAATTTTAAAAAAATATTTAGAAATATACCGCCATCTAGTATTCACAGTACTTTTTACCCTTCTCCTCCCGAGAGTTTCATGAGAATGTCCCGCGAAAGACGACACCAGCTATTCTCAAGGTCATTCAGCTGTGTAAACAATGACTCATCGGTGTCAAGTTTCGCGCTAAGGCGAGAAAAAGGAAATTGTACTTTGAAGCTTTTACTTTAAAATTAACATATTTCTTTCGTTTTTTTTCAGTTTTAAGTATTTTTTATTGATTTTTATATAGAGTTCGAATTAATTAATACGCCAAGAGGTTGAATATGTCAATTCTGGAAGTTTAATAATTACCGATTAATTGAAAGCGATACAATTCCATGGACGACATTGAAAGTATGAATATAGAACATAGAACTCTTATCCATTCTAAAAATTTTGTAAATCCGACAACAGGCGACCATACTCAAAATATAGAACGGTTATGGGGTTACTTAAAATATAAAAAACATCTGCGAAAGCATTATACTACTGATTTATCTAACTCATACATGTATCTGTTTATGTACAAAAAGTCCATGAATTGGCTTAACAAAAAACCAGGAGAAAAATACCAAATTTTTGTAAAACATCTGATTTATCCAGGGACTGGAAAAATTCCAAAATGGGTTGAACTTGAAACAATTCCTTCAGCACCAATACCAAATATTAATAAAAACAAAACTCGGAAAAAACTGGAAAAAGCAATAACAAATGTGAATAAAAAGACAACAAAAGTCGTCTACGGTTGTAGCTGAATCGACACCAGTGAAAACAAGAACTGTAACAAGCAAAGATGAATCTACCAAAAAAGGGGAAAAAACGTCGGACTGGAAAAAAAAATCGTTAACGTGAATAATTTGTATGATTAATTTTCTGTAGTAGTTTATTATAGATTAAGAGTCATGTGATCTCCAACAAAATATTGCTAAACACGCAGTCTCCCGACTAATCCAATATGGCGACCGGAAACGCCTCCACCTTCGCACCTAAGGTAACATTAAACAAAATTTTTAATATGTTTGTAAGTAATTTCAGAAATATTGTAAAATTTTGCTGATTTCTTCTATCATGAAATCTCCGATGAATATTTCGTATGTGTTCTGTTTACTGAAACATTTTTGTTTTCATACTGAAAAAAAGTTTTTGATGTACTTCGCTGGATCTTGTAGATTATTATTGTCAAGAAATTAAGTAATGGCGCGAAATAATGAAACGTTGTCCAGACGAATCAAATACTATCTTGCTTTATCTTTCAAATACAGCGATATTGTCTGGTATTATCGATCGTACATTACGAAAGCTAATGCTTTATATGTTAAAAAATACTGACTTTCAACAAATAAGCGTCGGAATTAAATTTTTTTTTTCGAGCTTTAAATAAGCATCGGATATTTAAATCCGCACGAATCTATCAGCGCCAAAGATGAGTAATAGCACAAGCGTAAATTAAAAGGAATGATTGCGAAATTTACTCCATTAATGTTGCACGCGTTTTGCAAAAAGTTTTTAATTTCGCTAAATTCGCGTGAAAAATAGCTTGTTGTATTCTCTCTCGTATTGTGTCACCTTTCATAATAAGTATTCCAAGTAATATAACAAAATGGGTTAATGTTACCTTAAAATCCAAAATGGCGGCCAGGGAAATTTTTCCCTACGTTGGAGACTGCGACGGGGGAAATAATTTTCCCCTGCATTCAAGATGGCCGCGGTTCCGGCCGCCATCTTGAATTTCTCTGCAGACTCCACGGATTTTTTAACCGAAATAAACAATAAAAAACAACAAAAAGAAGAGTTTTTTACTCACTTTTCGATTGTTCGATATTCTGAGTATGATCTCCTGTTTGGGGGTGGACGGAATTTTTCGAATGGTTGACTGTTCGATGTTCGACCGCTACTCCTATGTGGTCAATGTGCATATATCCTTTCCATTCGTCCGTTATTATCGTACTGCCGGAATTCACGTATTTACAAACGATCCAATTCATAGTGTTTTCTGATCTGTCGTTCACCTGACATATGAAGCATTTCTTATCTTCATCGCAATGAATACAAACGGACTCGGTCGGCTGTATGCTTAATTTTACAGCAAAATTCGATGCGTTATCGATACGGGGAGGCAAACCTAGCTCCGAAAAGTCGTCTTCCATTTACTTTTAGAAATCACGGGAAGTGCATCTCGACCAAAATTCGTCGTTGCAACTCAAATCGGCAAAACTAGTCATTATCGAACAATTGGCAATAAACTAAACGCGGGGAGGTAAGGAGAGGAAAAAAACACGGTCTTTCCTTAATTTCTGATTACTTGGTTCTCTAACTTTTAGGATTAAATTGTAAAAACAGAAATAAAAATACTTACTAATACTGGAGGAATTAATAACAATACATATTCACGGATAGCAATTTGTGTGCAAATGAAATATCGTTACGAAAAAAAAAACCACAGCAATTAATCCAATATACGCAATTCGTCCCAACACAGCAGTAAACAATTCTAACTAGAAACTAGTCGATTTGCATAAAATTGCCCAGAAATGAACAGAATTCACGTCACAGATCATGCATTTGCATATTCGTTCGTAACACACCTACGAATTTCCCGCCGATTTTACTCTCGCACGACGTCACGAAAAGGCTCCCTCTACCGTCGCAAATTTACACACTACCGTCTCCGTTTCGAGGTTACAGGATACTCGGCAACGTCGAACTCAGGGTAGAAACCGAACGGGGAAAAATTCCCCACGTCGTAGACGTCGCGACTCTAGGGAAAAAATTTTTCCCCTGTCGCAGTCTCCAAAGTAAGGAAAAATTTTCCTGGCCGCCATTTTGAATACTAAGGTAACATTAACCACAAAATGTATCTTCCACCGGCATTCATCAGTATCATTTGTTGTAGTTTTATTATTCGATAATAGTGTCAGACACAGTAATAATAATAATAATAATAATAATAATAATAATAACTCTCCCGTGGTCACCACCTGGTCGTGGTGGGAGAGCCCAGTAATTTTACTGATCCATAGGGCAATGCAGGCTGGAGCATAAGCTCCTGGTAGGGACACCCATGCCAGTAAGGTCTATGGGGAGAAATGAAGCTAAGAGTGACCACACCCACATTCTGTGGAGATATTTATTATGGTAATAACTAGATCAAAGTGTGATACCGGCTCGGACGTCGCCCGGGTTAACAAGGTCCGCGTTCGTGGGTTAGGCAGAGGCTCACGTTCGAAAAATAGGCCACAGTCTCCCTTGGTTACCGGTGGAGAAAGCAGCACCGGCCCAAGCATGGCTACTGCAATGCCCTCAACAGATGTGAGGAACCAACCCAGCCTTGGTGTTTCTGTGGCAATGCATCCACAGACCACAAAGGCTGGAAAACCACGCCAACGGATGAAATGGACAGTAGAAATGAACGAGTTTATCATCCGTACTTATTACACGATCACAAAACTTGAAACAAACATGACAGCATACAGACAACAACTACACCATAAATTCACACGACAATATCCTCACCTCACTGTCACTGAACAAAGGGTTGTTGATCAAAAAAGAACAATTATACACAACAACCTTATTCCACAAACAACACTTGAACTTATCAAACAACAGGTGGCTGATCAAATACATCAACAGACAGAAACATCTAACATTAATGAAGATCATGTAACCTGTCAGGATAATCCAGCAACAAGCATTGATAATAACACACATACAACAATTACCACTAATGATACTACAGACACTTCCTCGTCCATCACTGATAACATAGACATAGATTTAGTTAATACACTCTCACTTTTATTTCAGGAAACACTCACTAAATATACAGGCACAGATCCCACACAACGACCACGAATACCAAAAATCAACACGTCAAAGGAAGTAGGAAAAACACTAAATTACGTAAACACTCACTTACTACCACACTACATTCATTCAATTTCTACACTCGCAGACATTCATACATTAGTTTATGCTGGAGCAGTCACAGTAGTGACACACCATGGACTGAAAGTACAATCACAGACAAATACACAGAAAACACAATTCTATCACAAACCTGCCTGGCAGAGAAGAATAGAAACACAAATAAATGACATTAGACAGCAATTAGGCAGGCTAACACAATACACTAAAAACAACATAACACCCAAATTAAGGAAACAGCTCAAAAACATTTTCAGGAAAATAAAAACACACACAAAACACGAACATCACAACACACACATTACAGAATACATTGATACACTAAAACAAAAACTTGCTGCCAAAGCACGTAGACTCAAACGATACAAAACATGTACACTACGAAAACAACAAAATAAATTATTTACAAACAATGAAAAACTCTTTTACAGACAAATCAATAACAAAGCAAACACTGTTACACAGCACAGTGGCACACCAACAGAAGAAGAACTCACAACATATTGGTCTTCTCTTTGGTCCAGTGCTGTCACGCATAATGCTGATGCAGGCTGGATCGAGGAGGAGAACAGAAACTTGCACAACATACCAACTATGCCCTGTGTTGAAATAAGCATACATGATTTCCAATACACTGTTAACAGAACACACAACTGGAAGACACCTGGTGTAGACAACATTCACAATTTCTGGTACAAAAAAGTTTACATCACTGCACCAGGAACTAGCTAAACATCTAACACACATCATCATCAATCCACAAGACATGCCAAATTTTCTTACCCAGGGCATCACCTACATGAAACCTAAAAACAACAATACCACAGACCCCACACAATACAGACCAATTACATGTCTTCCAACACTCTACAAATTATTGACATCCTGTATCGCAAACAAAATATACAAACACGTTGAAGAACACGACATTCTAACAAGAACAGCAAAAAGGTTGTCGTAGAAACCACAGGGGATGCAAAGAACAGTTACTCATAGATTCAGTCATTCTACGGCAAGCACACAAACAACACAGAAACATACACATGGCATATATAGACTACAGAAAAGCATTCGACAGTGTTCCACACAGTTGGCTGCTACATATTCTACACATGTACAAAATACATCCATCACTCATTGCATTCTTTCAAAACACTATGCAGCTCTGGAGAACAACACTACATCTCAGGGTTCAGTAACACTTCCATTACAAACAAACCAAATGTTTATTAGGCGAGGAATATTTCAAGGAGATTCCTTGAGTCCTCTCTGGTTCTGCTTAGCCCTGAACCCATTATCCAACATGTTAAACAACACGCAATATGGTTACAATATCAGACACGAAAAAACAACACAGTTTACACTGTCACATCTCATGTACATGGATGACATAAAACTTTATGCATCCACACAAAAAACAACTTCATCAACTCCTACAAATCACACATTCATACACCAAGGACATACAAAATGGAATCTAGCCTAGATAAATGCAAAACAGTTCACATAGAAAAAGGAATCCTGAAGAAAGAAGATTTTGCACTTGGAAATGGAGACATTATTGAATCCATGGAAGAGGGCGAGTTCTACAAGTATTTAGGATTCCAACAGGCCAAACTAACAGAACATACACAAATAAAGCAAAGATTAATTAAAGAATACCAAAGTAGGTTATAATGCTATTCTCAGAACAGAGTTAAATGCAAAACACACAGTTAAAGCAATAAACACATATGTCATCCCAGTACTTCACCATATTCTCTTTGGAAGTTATACATTGGGACTCACACAGATCTCGAGCAAACTCCAAAGAAAAACAAGAACAACACTTACTAAGCATAAACAACATCATCATAAAATCCGCCACAGAAAAATTAACTTTCCACGTAAAGATGGCGGACGTGGCCTGATTGACATAGTTAACCTTCACTACAAACAAATTACAGTCACTGCGAGAGTTTTTCTACAAAAAACAAGAAACATCACAATTACATAAAGCAGTAACCTCTAGCAGACTCGAAATAACACACCATGAAACTTACACTCACATCATATGGACACAACACAACATATAAAAAGCATAGACACCATTAAGCAATCGTGGGCTCGAAAGGCACTCCATGGCAGGCATCCTTACGATCTGGCCATGGGAATTTTAGTTTGATGAGAAAAAAACTGCGTTCAAACAGCTTGGTTAGCTCTGAGGATGCATCTTTCTTGGGGAAGAGACGAGAAGGATTCATGATTTTGCCAATTACAGGATCAGGTCATTAAATACTAAAGACTACAGAACAAACACATACTCAAAGAATGCAACACTCACAAATGACACATGCAGAAAATGTCACAGTCATGCCAGAAACTATACAACATATCACCTCTGGTTGCAAGCTCTTGGCACAGACAGATTATTACACAAACATAATCAAGTAGCAAATATAATACACCAAGAGCTTGCAAAGAAAACACAAATTAGTAGACATCCACGAACCGTACTTACAAATACATCCCACAGGACAGTATTGGAAAACAACACGCACAAACATGTACTACGACAGAGCCATAATCACAGATAAAACAATTTACCACAACAGACCAGACATCACACTCATTGACAAACACAATAAAATCACATACATTATAGACATATCCATTCCAAACACTCACAATATACAAAACGCATGCACTGAAAAAAATTAGCAAGTACACAGAACTCGCCCAGAAAATAAGGCATCTGTGGAGGATGGATAGGGTGCTTATTGTACCTGTTGTTCTCTCCTCTACAGGTGTCATACCACACATACTACACAAAAGCCTGGGCACGATTGGAATTGAATAGAAACACATACATCACACTGCAGAAAGGCCACTATATTGAATACATGTCATATTGTGAGAAAAATTCCTGAATACAGACCACAACACTGATACACTTCTTTAATTTCTGTTTTGGTTACTATGCCTTGACTCTGGTCCGGCATAGTACACAGCCACCGGTGTTAACCGAGTATATCTTCACTTAACCCAAAAATAATAATAATTAATAATTCAAGCTTTTCTTTGATTATTTTAGTGACAGGAACTTAAAGAGTTTTTATTTTTGTTTTTGACTATCAACTATCCATTTGTTTTGTTAGTGTAACAAAACGAAACAGAGTTACGTTATTCAAAGTGATTAAGAAGTAAATATTCAGCGCTGGACTTAATAAAAAACAAATAATTTTCACGCATGTAAATAAGCAAAATTAATGAAACTACAGTATTATACAAACTTTTTATACCGTCATTTTTTCTGGTATTTCTGAAAATTTACGAACAAACATTTTATATTAATCTACACTTCAGCTTTTAAACTTACCGAAAATTAGAAACGGCAACATGATATTAGAGTTGACATTTTCAATTCCACACGCACCCATCAAACCGAAAGAAGAAACCACTGCTAATCCAGCAGACACAACTGCAGCAATTCCCATCCACGGTTTACTCTTTATCGAACTTTTTGTCGTATACGTTATTATACAGAAAAATGTTACAACGATGACAGCGACACTCATCAACGGTGTAATTTCATCAGCAAGGTTTTTCACGTCTAATACAGAAGTTAAGAAAGGACACGGATATATCTCAATCGAATGAAAGTCCAATTGCTTGACATTCCGCAAAAACGCTTTTTGCCATTCACGAATCCAGTGCCTTTTAGAGAAATTTGATTCATCAACAGGATAAACAAGTCTTATATATTCTACTTCCTTCACATATCCGTCCACATCATATTTTACTCCACCAAAGTTAATTGCCCACAAATCGTATGTATAGGTCAAAGGATCAATTTGAAGAGGAAATTTTAATTTCTTTTTTCCAGATAGTAATTCATCCATCTTTGATAATACATTTATTATTGGGTTTTCCATGCACTGTTCGTTCACTACGCCACATATTTTTCTATAATTTACTACTTTTTCATCTACAATAATCGTTATGTTCTTAATTATTTCATCCAAGATTTGTATTTCGAGTAGATTGTCTTTTTGTATTAAATTGTCACCGTATTTATTTTTAATGTAAACCATTGGAGCTTGTGGGCGATCTGTTATTCTTATGAAATCGTAGAATTCGGATGTGTTCATGGGAAACATCTTGTTAACGAATTGTTTATTTTTAAATGTTTCTCCGCTATCAGACTGCACTAGATAATCCACAGTTTCTATGGTTATGAGTTTAAGTAACCCCACCGAAAGTAAAACCGATAGAATCACAGGTGGAAAGAAGAAGTAAAAGGGATGTCTTGCAATAATTCGTCCCAATTTATGAAATAGAAAAGATAATGAATCGCTCATACAAGTTATCTTCATTATTCCGTGCTTATGTAGTATATATACTGTGTATCAAATATTCGATATCGCTCTTCTTATTATGAAAAAAAAGGTTTCTGAAAAATTGTAAAAAATTCAATTATACAAATGGTACTTTAAAATATTTCATTTTCTCTATAAATTCTATACAACAAATAATGCTAGAAATATACGATAATGTAACACAATAATGCTATACACCAACCAAAGCCGAATATAATCAGGCGAGAAATGGCTATAATACTAATAATTTAATAGACAATTTGCATTAGAGGTAGACGTTAGGCGTCATCTCTTAATAAATTTAATAATCAGAATTAATTAAATAATAATGTAGAATTACTGGAAGAAAAGAAACGAACCGAAGCGGGACTCGAACCCGCAACTTCTGCTATGTGTTTAGACACGTTATTAGTTATGCTACCCGGATGTTCGGCCTGTTCTCCTTTTCCAGCATATATAAGCTATAACCATAGACGGTTATATTCGGCTTTGGTTAATGTATAGCTTCACAGGTGTGACGATCGGGATATTGTGAACTTTATCATTTATATGTACCTTTATAATCTTTTAACTATATTTTATGCAAACTCTATATTTTATAAAAAACGGAACGAAGTAGACCAAAAAGGGTTAGTTAAACGGGAAATCAACTGATAAAACTTTCTGATAAGAGCGGTCTAAACTCGATTCCCACGAGTTGAGTTTCTTGTTAAGATGAGTCAAATTTCGGTGACAGCGACTACGTCACCAATAACTTTATTGGTCCAAGAAGATCATCTCTTCTGACGAAATCAAAGAAGGGCCTGCAACTCCCTCCCCATATAAAAAGGGAGTACGATGAGTAAGACGGGGAAGTTGTTACTGACCGTGTGTTTGTGCGCTCAAAAGGATAGTTACCTGTTGCCGCCGATCCTCCCTCATCATCTATATTCAAGCCGAACTGTCATCGTTACCCTTCCTATCTGAACAACTATTACCTGTTAGTGGACAGAGTCATTACCGACGATCTACTACAAGATCATCTATTCTTAGCCCGAACGCCTACAACGGTCTATAAGGATAACATCGATTATTACATCGACATCCGACTACATATCATTCTACACGCGAATATTTGTCAGCTCTCTCTCTCTAATCTGCGTAGAATTTTTGTTCGCGGATCGTGAGCCTTGTACCTTATCACGTGTCTCTCTGTAAAGTAATCGTTTGTATCTAATTAGACATATGAGAAAATAAACGGGTATATTTTTATATATAAATCTCTGGGTGCGTTCTTTCCGTCATCCTCTCCACTCGCTTCATTCCGGGTCTAACCCATACGTAACCGCTCGCGCAATTGATTTTCTGTATCAATCAATAAGATACAGTGGTGTCATCCTGACGTGGTATCAAAGAGATACCGGCCTTATGGTCACACAGGTATCGGGTGTAGTAAAGATGTTTGATTAAAACAATAATGTTCGAATCCTCATAATAAGTTTTTTATCAGAAATGGTGAAGCAATGTCAATGTAATTTTTATTCTGTTTTAAATTAAATATCTTGTTTTATTGTATGATTCGGGAATTTCTTTTAAATAGAGGAAGTGAGGTAACATACACGCGTTTGGTTTAGTTTTATTCGATTACGGTCGATACGTGTAAAGAGGAAATGCCTCCCTCAAAATATTCTATTGAAAACTGGCCTATATTTAAGTGTTATAACGTAAAATATCCAAAAAACTCTACGTCGCGACTTGCTAGCGAAGTGCAAACCCAAAACGAAGTGTTCAGTGTTTCATTCACTCAGCTGCTGGTGGGTGCTGACATGAACTCGTTTCGGAAAAATCACTTATAATAAATAAACAAAAAACTATAAGAGATAAATTACGATTGATACCGAACAAAAACAGTAAAAGTATCAGAACTAGTGGCTGAATGATTTTTACTGGTATTTAGGCATGTATGTATCCAAACAGATACATGGAGTTTTCCTAGTCAATTTCTCACAAATAAATAATGCATATACATTCAAGTTTATTGAAAGATATATTATTAACTTGGACCTTGTTTATTAAACAAGAATGTTGCGTATGAACATCTGAACAAAATTTTTATCACAAAATTTGTCTTTCTTTTCTTCACGATGATCTTCTCAAGGCATATCTGTTGACGTTGGTCGTCTCTTGAAGCATTTTCTTATGTAGAGATGTGAAGTGTTTTTTTTTTTGTTGATTGTTGTCTGGAACTGTAGCTGGATACTTCTAGATGGAGTGAAATTCGTCTGAAACAGTTGTCTTTAGATTGTATCTCAAAACTTTGAAAAGTAGGAAGTTAACGTAAATTGTTTGTGTGAAATTCGAAGTTTTTATAGCGTAAATTTTAATTATTTTTCCTTCTCTTACATAAAGAGTTAGAGAGAAATTTTACTCAGCTGGAAAAAATTCCTCCATCTTTGAAAAAAAATGTCAACATTTTATTGTTATCAATGTCATTGTTATTGTTATTGTTATCATCCTACAGCTGAACTTGCACGATAAGTTTTATAGTTAACATTCAATTCTATCACTTTATTTTGATCCCGGGAACGCCTTTAATTTCCACACCTGTTCTGATAAACCTTTCCCTCCCACAACAATCGATCACGTGACGTATTTTCCCTCCAAAAAGCTATAAAACACTCTTTTTTTCTCCCTTCTAGAGGAGAGTCCTTCGTCATCTGCTAATCTAACGGTCACGTAACCGCGACGCCAGATATTCCGAACAGCCGCAGTCGCGAATTTTTACTCACTGTTTTTTTCTGGATACCTTAGGCCCTCGGACCGCCTTCTACGGAAACATCTAAGAGGTATAATAATTGATTACTGTAAACACTCAATTGGCCTCTTTCGCGAACAGAACTAGAAAATCAGCTCGTGAAAGGTTAGAAAGTGTAGTTACAAGTTTAGTTGCTTAAGTTTAATAAATTGTTGTACTATTGTTAAATGGTGTCATTACTCGTCTATTGCCCACGCCTTATTGTCGTCCCCTCTTCCCTCGCTACGCTGGCCATCTCCTGACCAGTGGACAGGTCCACGACCTGCTGCCGGAAAGCGAGGTACGACTTCCTCTTGCCTCCCGGCAGTTCACGTTTGTAATCCAAGGTTCTCAAAATTGCTTCGACCAAGTAATGTTTAAATTTTTACAATTAAATTCGCACTCTTACATTTTTAAACTAATTTGCGATCTTAAAATTTCGATCATTGTTTCACCGAGTTCAGATATCTTATTCTCTCTAAATTTTATAACTATCTAAAATTTGCTCAGAATTTCCAATCTTTGACAACAATCGAATTTTAGATTTAATTTTTGCATTGTCTAAAATATGGAGTAAAAAAGTCGTAAATTCCGTTCTGGACATGTCTCTCTTTCAATTTCGGCATGTCTATCTCCTTTTCGGGACCCTGTATATTGTTCCGCTTGCCGGAATGTCCCCATTCCGAGACTGTTCTGAACCACAGTACACATGGAAGAAAAGTTTTCTTTTGTCTCTATCGATCTAGTGTAGCAATGGCATTCATCTTCTCTCGTTCTCTTTTTTCTGAGACACGTAGCGGACTGACAATACTATCTGTATAAAATTACTTTATATCGAATAATGGGAAGACATGACCATCTGGGAAAATAATGTGGTTCTCAACTAAACCAAGTGTTAATCCTTGATTTACTATAACGTCTCGTCCTACAATTCTTTCACACAGAGATGTGATATAGTCATAGGTGACATAACATAGTAATGTAGATCTTGCATTTCCAATTTCGAACTTCGGTTTAATAGTTCCATTAGTTTTGAATAAATGTCCAGTTATGCTTTTGAACTTTTTTGTTTTGCACCTGTTTGTTCTGTTTCGATTTCTATCACAAGTGACAGAAGTCATATTGTATAAGTTTGTACGTCTTTTTCCCTTTTTTGAACGTGACTGTAAAATTCTGATCTCTTTTGTGACTTGTAAAGCTTCGAAGATAACGCATTGTTTTTTGTTCTGGTTTAAACTTCTTACCCCTCAATTAAAAAAGGAGGAATGACTTTCCATTCCTTCCCCTCATTCAGAGGTATAGAATCACCTATTCATTTCCACTTTCGTTACGATCTACGGCCAGCCAAGTTTAATTAAGGAAATAATCTAATTTTTTTGCTACAAGACAGACGGTAATGAGAAGGTCCTCAAAAAAACAGGGAGACCAGCACGACATATTCCCTAATATTACATCTTGAAATTGCTCGACAAATAAAACCAATCAAATATCGTTTTATATCGACAATCATTACTCCTGTCCTGTCCTAGTTACTACTAGAAAACTTAAAACTAGGGAACAGAGTGACAGAGAGTTTACAAACAAACCAAGTTAATATCTCATGACGATTACTCGCTGTGCATGGATCGCTGAAGACTTTCGCTGATCTAGCGGAGTATCGAAGGTCTGTCAGAGAGCTGGTGGATAGGGCTGCTTCGGTCCGGGGGTAGTCGCCATAGTGTATGGCTGGCCAAGGTATCTAGTTGATGTCTCCCCTAACTCCTGTGTCCAACCGCTTTTTATACCCGTTTCGGGGAGCTGACTAATGCATCGGTTGATGCAACTCTTTCCTAATTCGATTTGTGTCTAGAGTTTGTTTACATTAATTGTCAAAAATCTAACGTTTCGACAAATTTATGATCTCTTTCCATCCGGTATTGTTACTCATTCTATTTCATAAAATTGATAACAGCTGTCAAACCAACTGAATTAATAGCTGGAGGTGACTAAGGTAAAGATTTGTCTTGCGACTTTAGTAATAATTGTTGATATTCAAACTGTTTTATCTATCAAGAAAAGGGAGGAAGCATGTGTCTGGGATTTAGTTTTTTCGCTTTGTCATCCCTTTCCCAGGGAGGGGGAGTAATTAAATCAGATTAGAATATTATTTTAATCAATTAAATGATTTAATTAATTTACTAGCCCCCTCCTCTTTAGATTCTCGCTCTGTGAGAGTCTGAAGCGGTTCGTAACCCTGACAGTGAACTTCAGCAAAAAATCACACTAAAAACCCAGTGCGATTTTCAGAAAAGTGGAGGATACTGTGAGAATCTGAAGAGGAGGGAGCTAGTAAATTAATTAAATCATTTAATTAATTAAAATAATATTCTAATCTGATTTAATTACTCCCCCTCCTTGGGAAAGGGATGACAAAGCGAAAAAACCAAATCCCAGACACATGCCCCCTCCCTTTTCTTGATAGATAAAACAGTTTGAATATCAACAATTATTACTAAAGTCGCAAGATAAATCTTTACCTTAGTCACCTCCAGCTATTAATTCAGTTGGTTTGACAGCTGTTATCAATTTTATGAAATAGAATGAGTAACAATACCGGATGGAAAGAGATCATAAATTTGTCGAAACGTTAGATTTTTGACAATTAATGTAAACAAACTCTAGACACAGATCGAATTAGTAAGGAGCTGCATCATCCGATGCATTCCCACGCCAATTAGAATCGTGTCGATTTCGGTATTTACTACTTTAGTTGTATGTTTTGTTGTTTTCTACTCTAGAACTGTAATAATCTAAGTGTTTATTAAATATGTGGTTTTATGTCAATGCTTGTCATTCTTGAGTATGCTCGACACTTTATCATGACTTCACCAACACTCGCCACTATTTTAATTACCATATTACGGCCATTCTAAGAGAGAGAAGCCGGTAAGTGGGGTCGAGCATGCAGCTTAACCCCCTTCGGTTCTCACATAAATAAAATTTCAAAATTGCTCAATGCTAATTTATACTCAGTTTTAATTATAGTAAAATATAGATAAAATAATTAATAAAAAATAATAAAATAAATAATCTCGTTCTAATTTGAACAGTTGGCTGCAATTTGATAAGATGTTAGATTTATAAATTCCCACAGTCGGCTGTCTGGCTGTTTGGCTGTCTATCTGTCTCTCCTTCCTTAATCTCGAGAATTGTGTTAGATAGATGACGCCATTACTGTGAGGACAGGGTTAAGCCCGGCCCAAAACCCTTTTTGTTATTAACCCTCTCGTGGGAAATTTTACAAACATTCGAAATTAAAACGATGTTCAGACTCCCGCCGCAGGAAAGAACTTCCTTTCTCTCCGGATCCAAACTCTTAGTCACGGAGATCGAATCACCAGCGATTCACAAACTATCGCGATTGGTGATCGGAGATAACGTGACCCGTTGTGTATAAAGTGGGAAAAAGCTGATAACGGGGTCGCTGAAGGTCCGAGTAAGACGCACGGCCCGTCTGATCCCGATAGAGAATCCGGAGCCGATGCGTTCAGTTCGACGAAATGTCGGGTGTTTCGTGGGCTCCTGCTTCGATTGACTCTGCCGATAAACTTTGGATTTACTGGTGTTAACTTACATTACGTTAGAATATTGATCAATTGAGGATCACAAAATCGTTTTTATCATTGAAATCAGAGCAACGGTTCAGGAGAATTAGCGATTTTGGCCGTCGCGGTCTTTACCGCTTCACGGAGGTCCCGTGAGTCTTTTGCTTTGACTTAAACCTGTTGCTTATTTATTTATTTTCTAGTTTTCCTAGTTTTATAGTTCTATTTATTTACTCTAGAATTGATTTTCTCATGTCTACTTCCATTTTGTTAAAATTGGAGAAGTTTTAGCGCTTTTAATCGATAAATTATCTTTCTCTCTTGACCGTTATAACGGTTTTGTAACGGTCGTTTTGATTTTCAATTCGCTTGGTAAAGTGAATTATGTTGTTTACTAGGCATAATTAGACGGTTTTAAATGTTCTTTTCTTTTATTTGTTTTATTTTATGACCCTTTCTCGTAATAATGCAATTCGCATAGGTTCAATTCATTTTAACATGTTTAACTTCTTAAGCGATCACGATCGAGAAGGCTCAATGACCCTAGTCGCTAGTTTGTAAGTTGTTACTCAGTTTGTTTCTGTCTCCGCCGACTTGATTTTATTCTGAGCACTCAAGTGAGGATTTTCGTTTTCTCGGCCACTCAAACTGGTTTTCTTCGATCATCCGACTCATTTCCGGTTCCAGGTCGCTGAGCCGGGGTTTATTTATTATTTATAATGGGACACTCCGGACTCTTGGGCAGGCAGCGATCGGGTGTTCCTTTGCCAAGATCGTTGGTTTACTGCCCCCAAATTATCTTGGGGCTGTGTGGCTTCTATTAACCACAAAATACGACTGCGGTTCCGTCGTAAAGCGAGTCGATCGACTACTACGGCGTGGAGTCCAACTCTTTTATTCAAGCGGTCTTAGTTGGAGACCGATCACACTAGTCCTCTTTAGGCTTCGGCTTTCGACTTTTTACTTTTATATTCAGGCGTTTTATTGTTTTATTCTTGGACAACTCGTGTTGTTTCCGGGCACCCGAGGATCTCTAGGGTGCTTCTCGTGTCACTGGTTGGCCATTCGCGGGTATGACAAGAACATTTTAGTTAGGGAAGGGTACTTGATTCCTGAACCATTTGGGCATACTACAGACAGGAAGAAGCCACTGTGACTTTGAACTGTGTTTTATGGAATCAACGATACAGAAAATAAACATGGCACATGCAACCGTCCCGATAGAAAATCTAGAAGAGACTATTTTAAAGGAAGCAGGACAGAGAATGGGTCGAATTCTCGATTTATGTCCTGAACTCACCATCTCTTCCATCAAAAAAAGAGAAGAAAGAAGAGAAATTCGAGAAAACGTTACAAAGCTATTCGGAGCACTGAACCAGATGATCGGAATCATCAAAGAGCTCAGAAATAGCAAAAGCACACAACAGGACAAAACGGAGATGATCACGACGTACGCCGAGATTTTAAAACAAGGAGCAAAACCAAGTAATAATACTAGAACAATTAGTAAAACAATAAACAAGAAAATAAACAGCGAGGGAATGGGAGGCAATCACGCACTCCTTCTGTATCCAACACAAAAAGAAGACGGAACACAGCCTGACATGGGAAAGATAACAGAAGAAGTGATGAACAAAGTACAACCACACAAGCTGAGGATAAGCGTTAAGTCAATTAAGAAGATAGGAGGAAACGGGGTGTGCGTGAGAGTGGGCAGTGAAGATGATGGAGTAAAATTGAAAGAAGCAATAGATGGAATTCGAGAAGTAAACGAACACATAAAGTGCAAACTCTCAACAGGGAGAAGACCTAGATTAATATTGTTAAACATCCCGAACACTGTAGAAGATGAAGAAATAGTGGAAATGCTGTATGAACAAAACGACAGCTGCAACTCGATCTCAAAAGAAGAATTCCTAGCAAACACTAAAATCAATACTACATTTAATAAAGGACGAATCAAACCAAACTGCAGACATGTAGTGATTTCCGTTTTACCAAAAATAAGAGGCACCCTGATAGCACAAAAATATGTCGCAATATCCTGGGCAAACGTTAGAATTGATGACTTCATTCCGATAACACGTTGCTACAGGTGTTGTGGCTATAATCATCTTGCCAAAGATTGTGAGGATGGCCAAAAATGCTCGCACTGCTCAAAAGGACATAAATACAGAGATTGTAAGAAAATGGATAAACCCCCAACATGTGTGAACTGTAGAAAAGCAAATAAAGAACTTCCCGAAGGTAAAAGATGTTCAACCGAGCATAATGCGCTAAGTGGAGAATGTCCAGTGACACGGAAAGTAAAAACACAAGTAATCAACAGAATCGACAATGGACTGTAAACTGATAAACGAGCACACTAAGTATTATCTGCGAAACACAGATGATATTAGCGTTGACACACAGGAAATCAAGAAAAATAATAACCACTCAGTGGACACCCACAAGCAAACCGAACAGAGACAAGGAGCCAACGATCTATATCGCACAACCATAAAAATTTTACAGATAAATGCACAGAGAAGTAAATCTGCTTGTTCTCTAATAACACAAACTGCAAATGAGCTTAACGTAGATCTAATAGCCATACAAGAACCATATACAATTAATAACAACATAGTGCGATTTGGAAACTGGAGAATTTTACAGACCCACAATAAAACAAGACCCAAAAGTGGTATAATAATTAGAAATGAGAACATCGAACTTGCAATGATTCCGCAATTGTCTAACGAAAAATTTACTACTGCAGTAATATAGCAAAAACCACAGATTTACATAATAAACGCTTATCTCTCCCCGGATAAGGACGATGACACCTGTGTCAATGAACTAGAGGAAATTATAAGGAAAATTGACAACAATAATATAATAATAATGGGGGATATAAATGCTAAATCCCATATTTGGTTCAACCCCCGAGAGGACAGAAGAGGAAGAATGATCTCTGATATCATGGACGAACACAAGCTGATTTCTGTCAATATGACCACTATACCTACCTTTTACACTGCCTACGCTGAAGGCTGGGACGATATAGTTTTCACCACGGAGGAACTGGAGCATAAAATATACTAAACTGCGAAACTCTCATGCGGCCCTCGGGAAGTAACCATCGCTATCTCCTAACTGAAATAAACAACTTTCATAATGGCACAAACACCACTGGGAAAAAACCACGAAGAAAAACAAACTGGGATCTTTTTAAAAAAATATTTGCCAGCAAGTGGAAACAATTTCAATTCCAACAGATAAACACCAGTATAGACATGGACAATTATGTGACACATATCACCGAAGCACTACAAACAGCTGAGATACAATCAACCAGAATCAAAATTATCAACACTAAGAAAACACCATGGTGGACCAACGACTTAGAGACACAGAAGAAACAAGTCCGAAGACTAAGGAGAAAAATGGTAAAAAACAGTAACGAGGACAGGCAGCAACAACTAAAGAACGAATATAGACGGCATTAAAGAGACTTAAAAGACTAATAAACAAGACACGATCTAAGAGTTGGCGGGAGTTTTGTGGAAAGAGTCATACAAAAGACCCCTGGGACGTTCCCTTTCAAGTGGCTTTCCGGGGAAGGAAGAAAACGCATGTACCGGACATTACCAACGAGAATTTTGATCAAAACAACTTTGATATCACTCAGAATATAAAGACAATATTAGATTACCACTTCCCCAGCGACAACCCGGATAGTGATACAGATATTCACAGGGAAATCAGAATCGATCACAATAGCTGTCAAACCCATACAAATGACATTCCCTTTTCTTTCAGGGAAGTCCAGAAGGCTATATACACACTAAATAATAATAAATCACCAGGATTGGATAAAATTTTAGCAGAAATGGTGAAGGCTGCATACACAGAAGTCCCAATTGCCTTCGTCCTTCTTTATACCAACTGTTTCAAAATAGGCTACTTCCCTGACAATTGGAAGTTAGCAAACGTTAAATTTATTCCATAAACAAAAAACGCAAACAGCCCTGAGCAATTCAGACCCATCAGTTTATTACCAGTACTTGGGAAAATTTTGGATGGGCTAATAATAAACAGAATTTATTACCACCTCCAGAAAAATGACAAACTTAACGAACAGCAGTTTGGTTTTAGACAAGAACGGTAAATAATCTAAGCCGCCCTCCGTATAAAAGACTTTATAACAAATGCGTGGAAGAAGGAAGAACACGCCATGATAATTTCCGTTGATTTTAAAAAAGCATTCGACTACTTGTGGTGGCCGAGCGTATTTAAACGTCTTAACAAGACAGAATGCCCTGCAAACATGCAAGAAATACTTAGGAATTATTTACATAATAGAAAAGCAGGCTACTTTTCTAATAACATTAACATTATAAAGCAGGTTACCAGAGGATGCCCACAGGGCTCGAGAAGTGGTCCAGGCCTCTGGAACCTGGCATTCGACAGCCTGTTAGAAGAATGCGACCAAACAGCAAGAGCAAAGATACAGGCTTTTGCGGATGATGTCGTTGTAATGATAGCGAACAAAAATTGCAACAGGCTAGCAGAGGAAGAAAACAGAGCCCTGGAGAAGATAAACAAGTGGAGTCAAACACATAAACTGGAAATAAATTATAAAAAATATGAGCTCATGATGTGTTCAAAAAAATTAGGAAGAGGACAACTTAAAAAACAAATTGGCATATATATCAACGGAAACAGACTCAAAAATGTGAATGAGATGAGATACCTGGGCATCATTTTTGACAGGGCGCTCAGCTGGAAAGAACACATAAATAAAATCCACCAAAGAATGCTTGAGAAAAGCAACACACTCATGCAAATTTCTAGAAATGTCTGGGGCTTGAACCACCGGTCAGGAAGATTGATATACAGAGCGGCAATCGAGCCTGCAATCCTGCATGGAGTACAGGTGTGGGGCGAATCGGCAAACAAAGTTGAAACGAAAAGAAAACTATGATCAATACAAAGAACTTTCATGATAAACATTTGTAAGGCCTACAGAACGGACGGCCCCAACGGATGCATTGTTGGTTCTAGCAAATATCTTACCAATAGACCTCAGGATCAAACAACTCGTATGGGAATGTCCTTAATAAAGGAAGACGTTAACAGCTTAAACAGCAAAGAAATAGAAGACAAAATCAAGAAGGGAAACTTGCCATCAGGCATTGGTGAACTCATTCAAAAAATAAAGGAAAATCAACTGGAAAAAGCAACGAAAAACATGGACACAATTAGACATCCAGCGGAAGAGATCAGTTATAATGCAGACATAGAACAGACACATAACAACCAGGAAGAACAATGGAAAATTTTTACGGATGGATCAAAGAACGCAGAAGGCTCCGGAGCCGGAGTAGTTATATATGACCCAAAAAATTTTAAAACATATCAGGCGAGTTTAAAAATGGCTAAACATTGCACAATAACTCAAGCGGAGTTCTGGGCAGTCTTCAAGGCTTTGCAACACGTAGACAATAAACTCCAGAGTTTTAAGGGACCAATAAAGGTTTACACAGATAGCAGAGTCATAATCCACACACTGAGGAATCAAAACGGAAGGACACAACTGGCCAACGAACTTATTGAACTGGCCCAGAAATTAGGCAAAATTAAAATAATAAAATTCCAGTGGATTCCTGGACACAAGGGAAACGAGGGGAACGAGATGGCGGATAAGTTGGCAAAGAGAGCCGCATTAAAAAATCTCCCAACAACATATAAAAGAATACCGCTCAATATTATCAAGAACAAAATCAAAGAAATAGTCGAACAACAATGGCAGGAAGAGTGGGAACACTCCACAACTGGAAGAACCCTATACAGATTCACACCAACAACCAACAATAAACAAACAAACAGACATCTGAGACCCAACTATGAGGTCACACAGTGTCTGGTAGGACATGGAAATTTCAACGCATATCTTTTCCGCTTCGGCAAAAAAAAACAACGATAAGTGCGACACCGATACCGACAAAATAGATGATGTCTCCCACTATCTCTACGAATGTTGCAAATATGAACACCAACGAGAGAAATTTCAAGGACAGTGTGTTATAGCTGGATGTAATTGGCCACCAAAAGAGAGTGAATTGACTCAAAACAGAACCCTATACAGGCATTTTTGCAATTTCATTAAAACAACCAGAAAGCTGTCGTCACGAAAGGAAAGAAGAAGCGAAAACCATCGAGAAGATAACCCAATGAACAGTAGACTGACACTGACATCTCAAGAAGAGACTGGCAGACATTCGCAATAGCATCTGGTTCAATACAACAAAATTGATATTGTGTAAATAATGTAAATACTATCAAATGTTAAGCGTAAATTGTTTAAATGTTTACCTTGATAATCGCGTTGTTGGCAAAGTAGCCACAATTGTAAATTTTATGATTTTTGTATTCTAATTTTGCTATTTTTTTTTTTTTTTTTCTAAAATATCGCCGGGTTTAGGCGACTCATGTGATTCCTTCTGACTTCACCTTCTATCCTTCCCTTTACTGTCCGACTTTTATTCTTCGCTCTTTTCATTTCTTTAGGGCTAAGTCTGTCAGCAAGACAGACAGCTCTCTTAAACTTTACTCTAAATAAATAAAAAAATCCGGAGCCGATACCCGAGGACACCGAATTCCGCCGACGTGCCGCCATCGACCGATCCTCCTGCCGACCTCAACGACCAAAGAATGTCTGATCCGAAGACCCGAGCAAGCTGTAACAACGAAATATCCATGCTAGGAAGAAGTATAGCCCCGAAAATTGTAAACTCTCTATCTCTCTCGACCGCAGTTAGGAACCGGACGCGTTAGGGCTGTTTTACACTATAACCGACTCGACCGACCGGTCCGATCCGACCGATCCTATAATCGGACCGACTAGTAGTAAAAGCATTTCACACTGAGTACGATTATATGTCGGTGGCCGACTCGTATGGACCAATCGGAACGCGTGTTACAAATCAAAACACTAGTCAATCATGGTAAGTTTTTCAATTTAAACAGAAAACATGGCCGTCATGGAAAGCGATCGTGCATTTCGAATTGTTTTAAAACATATTTCATTCGTATCCAGAAATTGTAGTTCTGTATATGTTACAATTTATCTTCAGGCCATATCTTTGGCAACAATATCTATTAGAATGTTTTATAGTCAATCACGTACCTTCAACGTTTAGTTTCTTGGAAATCTCCGTCCAAGAATTATTTTTTATAATGTTGTCTTTATAATTGGCTCGCCGAATATCATAAAGTCACGGATATTTTCTGACTTCGTTTATTAAAGCTTCCGAGAAAACTGTACCTTCCGGCATTTTCTAACTTCGGATAAATCTAAACTCTGATTGGTTATAGTTTCGAAGCTCTCATTGGCTGTAGCTCACGACTGCTCCGACCCGACTACAAATATTTAACTTTTTAAATCTGTCCGACTGGAACGACCAGTTGGTCAGCTGACTGCTGTTGCCATGGCAACACGACTTGGAGTCGAACCGATCGGACCGGTCGGTCATAGTGTGGAATAGCCCTTAGAGTAGAGCTACTCTCTGTAGTTAGTTTGTCTGTTTAAATAAATCGTTATTTGTTTTCACCATGGTTCCGTTTATTCGAATATCGCCTTAAACTTATCGACGAACCCACACGCTTCCTCCACTCGACCTGACAAATAATCACCCAATCCCGACAAGTCGAGATATTAGAAAAAAAAAAAAAAATAGCCATCCGACAGTGGGGTGGGTCTTTCCGACCTGTTCGGAAAAAAGGAGGTACGACTCCGTCCTACCTCCCGACGTTCCCACATTATTATAAAAGGAAAACTATGATTTACAGGAGCAGGATACTAATAACTTGAGGTGGAGAGCATACAATTTAAATTAAATAAATTAAAAATATTATTAAAAATAATTGCTCGTTATTATTAAAATTAAATATGTTAGTAATAAATATCATATTTGCTGAATTACATTCTGAGATTCAAATAAACACTACAAATTATTAGAATATAAGCGCTGTTAAAATAAACCTGATCTGAAATAAAGAATACATTGAAAAACATGGTAAACATATTGAAGTACCACTCTATACGTTAATGTAGTGTAGCGAAACAAGTAAGAGGTTTAACTAAACTTATGTCTTTTCAAAGTATATAAATTTGGCAGTAAAAATCTAAATTCCTAAAACGACATCAAAGAAGACGTGATGACAACAGGAACATGCCAAATTGGCTTAACTATGAAAACTGTAATTCCTTCAAATAATATAGCTATAACTCATAAACATAATAACTCATACTGATAATAGTTCCGAAAATGTAAGATTAATTACGTTAGTTCTTATAATTTTAACACTTTTTAAGAAACTAACCCGGACCTCGAAAGTGCTCAAGAATACGCACGTTTTAAAAATAAATTCCGGAATTTTATTAGAAAAACATATAATGTCTCTAAAATATTATTTTCCGTATAAAATATTTAGAAAAACGGTTTCTTAGTGACTTACTGTTTTTATACACATGCACAGACAGTGGAGACAATGGTTTACGATATATCTTGGAGCTTTTTACGAAAGTGAAGGGTAGGAAGCAATTTTTCAAATTAAATATATTTGAGGACAAAGGGTAATTTTCTTGATAACTTATCAATGTCGTTCTTTCTGTGATTCAATAGATATCGTCCTTACCCTAACTGAATATAAATTCAGATAATAACTTATTCGTGATTTGAATTCAAAATTGTAAATAACAACAATAGATTTAGCAATTCGTAAATTTCCGTTAATCATGAGTAAGTCTGATCATTAGAAAATACTTCGCAAGTTGTTTTATAAGTATTATTTTTATTAAATACTTAAATAAAAAATATTTTAAAAATTATATTTATAAAACTACTTTCTATATAATAAAACTTTATTTAATACGGAATGTATATTGAATTATTTACATTGAAAGAATAACAATGATAAGAGACTTGCAAGTGGCCGCGTGGATAAAACTAGTGAGCAATGGTAGTTGATCGTGGATTCGCGCCTGGTCAATGAGCTTGCCACGTGGAGTTTTTCGAATTTTTTCACGTTAGTAACACCTGAATAGTAATTAGTTTCCCACTAAAACTCTTCCTGTTGTAATTCCCTTGGGAAATTTTCATGTGTAGGATTGCCTTAAACAAATAAACTTAATTAATAAATTATCATACTTAACCATTAAATTCTCGAAATTTCTCAACCGAAATTTAACGCTTCTATGTGATAAAAGATACTAATTTTTACTTCTGCTTTAAAATATTCCAAGAATATCTTATAACCTTAATAATGTCAGATGAAATTTTCAAGTGTAAAATTAATCACGAAACACATTCAACATAATTTCATTAATTAAAAATGTTTTCGAAGTTTCTTCTTCTGAAATGAATAAACGCAAATAGTTTCCTTTAGCTGTAATTATGAAATTCAAATCATAATCTGGACGGTAAAAACCCTTAGGAAAATTTTGAAAATAAATGCGCTTTACTCGACTGCCTTCAAAATATAATAAAAACTAAAGGAGGAAGTTTTAGAATTTATCATGTGATTTAAATTTTATCGCATTGAATTGCAATATTTAGACTTAATAACATTTAATTTCATTAGGAATCTTAGAAAAATATTCGGAGTTATTCATATCTTAAATCTTGATTTATTTTTAATCAAAACTACTTACAAATCTGTAACAATTTTATTTTAATAACAACGCTGTCATCTTCATTATTTATCGTACAAATGGAAATTTACAGATAATCTTACTGTGAATGTGAAGTTGCAAAGACTCCTCAGTATAGTGCTAAATAGTGCTGAATCCACGGTAACTACCATTGCTCACTAGTTTTATCCACGCGGCCGCTTGTAAGTTTTTGTCATTGTTATTCTTTCAATGTAAATACTTCAATGTATATTCCGCATTAAATAAAGTTTTATTATATAGAAAGTAGTTTTATAAATATAATTATTAAAATATTTTTTATTTAAGTATTTAAAAAATAATACTTGTAAAACTACTTGAGCATTGTTTTCTAATAATCAAACTTACTCATGATAACCGAAATTTACGAATTGCTGAATCTATTGTTGTTATTTCTAATTATGAATTTAAATCATGCATAAGTTATTATCTGAATTTATACTCTGTAGCTGCAAGGACGATACCTATTGAATTACAGGAAGAAAAAAATTTAAAAAGTTATAAAAATAATTACTCTTTGTTCTCAAATATATTAAATTTGAAAAATTGCTTCCTACCCTTCACTTTCGTAAAAAGCTCCAAGATATATCGTAAACCATTGTCTCCACTGTCTGGCGTGTATAATAAACAATAAGTTACTAAGAAATTGTTTTTTTAATATTTTATTTGACAAATAATATTCTAGAGTCATTATATTTTTTCTAATAAAATTCCGAAATTTATTTCTAAAACGTGCGTATCCCCGGGCTTTTTCAAGGTCTGAGTTAGATTCTTAAAACATGTAAAATTTTATAAAAACTAACGTAATTAATCTTACATGTTCAGAACTATTGTCACCATGAGTTATTGTGTTTATGAGTTATAGCTATATTATTTGAAGGAATTACTGTTTTCATAGTTAAGCTGATTTGGAATGTTCCTGTTGTCATCACGTTTTTTTTGATGTCGTTTTAGGAATTTAGATTTTTACTGCCAAATTTATACACTTTAAAGTCATATAAGTTTAGTTAAACATCTTACTTGTTTCGCTACACAACATTAACGTATAGAGTGGTACTTCAACATGTTTACCATGCTTTTCAATGTATCTTATATTTGAGATCAGGTTTATTTTAACAGCAGTTATATTCTAATAATGTGTAGTGTTTATTTGAATCTCAGAATGTAATTCAGCAAATACGATATATATTACTAACATATTTAATTTTAATAATAACGAGCAATTATTTTCAATAATATTTTTAATTGGCTGAACTGTTTGTCGATAGTAATTAGATTAAATTTAATAGTGGCAGGAGTAGAACAATATCCAGATCCGCTATCTCATTCACCGACAAAGCGAAGACGACCTGCATTGACTCGAAGTATTAGTGCGGTTAAGGTGTCCAAATATGCATGTGTAGACACAATGCTCCGTCGTCAACCGACAAATCTTAAGGAGATGGAAAAGATGAGAAAATAGCTGAAATAGAGAGGGGGAAGGACAAAGAAACAAGGTTAGGAAATTTTTTGAATTGGTGAAGATAGAGGACTGTTCGTCATGCTCTACTCTAAAGCAATTGTCAAAATTAATACAACATTCTCACAACTCTATTAATGAACAAATATTGGACCTTATGTCCAAAATAAATTTATTTCCCCACCATATACGAGAATTTAAAGCCAAGCTTGGAACGTTTAACATAACTTAAATCTATTGGTCACTATCTAAAAGTGCCAGACTTAGATAAAAAAAATAGAAGCCCAGCAATACTTGGTAACTACTATTTTAAATATAACTAACCAATGTGATCTAATGTTATTTGGAATACCGATTAAAGAAAAAACAAACATGAAACGAAGTCTTACACAGTTTTTTCGAGAGAATATTAAGATAACAGAATTTCAAAAAGAGGAAATTCTGGATATACACATAATAAAAAAAGAAGATCCATCAATTTTGAAAGTTTCTGTAGGCAAGGTTCAGAGAAAATACCAAATCCTTTTAACTTTTTATAAAAATTAAAAAGTATGCTTAGAAGAGCCATTTAAAAATATACGTATCATCCGACCTCACTCAAGAATCGAGAAACCGGCAGAGCAAAAATCCTTTCCTACTATAAAGAAGTCAAGAAAAAAGGTGAACAGATATTACTTAGAAATGACTATATAATATATAAGAATAAGCAAATAACTTATAGTTTTATAAATAATTGTTTAGTTGATACTAAAACTTTTACAGATTTAGCAATTAATACTTAAGCTCTTCTAATAAAAATAACACTAAGATGTTGAGTAATCTAAGCAGGAAGCTTGACAAAGTTAATATGGAGGAATTTAAAGATTCGACTATTAGAATTTTGTCTTGGAACTTTCAAGGACTTAGAAATAATTTTTCCGCTTGCTATTTTGATAAACTCCTGAAAAAGTACGTTATTGTAGGATTGGAAAGAACGTGTGTCAACAAATTAAATACAAATGAGGAACATCTTCTCCAAGCTTTTGAATATATACAAGTTCCAGCACAAAAGAATAAGAAAAAAGTCCAGGTGTACGTCAATCAAAAGGAGGAATAATGTTAATAATGAAAAAATCTCTGGGTGAAATGATTTACAGCTTTTCAAGTACTTACTTTATATTCTCATTAAATAAATTGGATTCTCTTAAATTTAATAATCACTCGGGTAATATTTTGGCATTAATAGTAAGCTATTTTCCACTTTATCAAACGATACAAAGTCTTCACCAAGAAATAGAAAAGATTACAATGGATTGGCTACATTTATTTCTTTTTGGATAATTATGGGTGATTCTAATACAAGAATTGACAACTATAATTATTCCTAATGTAAGGGTAATAATCAAACAATTTATAACTTAAGAAGTAGTCATGACACCGGTAGTAATACTAAAGGGAATCTACTATTAAATTTCGTTAAAAATTATGATTTATACATTCTTAATGGACGTACAAAAGAAGACTATCCCGGTAGGCATACCTTCATTCATCAAGAGGAGCATCGGTAATTGATTATATAATTTGCTCTGAAGCCCTAGTAGTCTATTGTGAAGAATTTAAAGTATTAGACCATGACTTAACTGACCATTTCCCTGTCCACTTGATTATAAGAGATAAATCAAACAAATTAAAATATGAGAAGGCAAGGAATAAAGAGAAAGTGCAAGTTGCGAAAGATAGTTTCAAATTAAGAAAGTTTGAAACTGAAATAAGAGGAAAAATTAAGTCAATTGAAAAAATTCGTTATTCTCCTACTTAATGATGTATTTGTAATGTTTCTGAAAACTAAATAATACTTATTAAAATGAAATCCAAGCTGTACGAAGTACTATGAATATTAGAGAAGACAGTTTTACAATAAATTTCTACGTCATACTCTAATGCTGATTTTACAAAAAGTAGGTCAGACAAGGACTGTTAGACTAATGACGTAGGCTGTTTACATTTTCGGGATGTATCGGTGCTCTAGCAATAGCGTCATTTACAGAAGTCACACCTACTTTTTTCTGACGCGAGCCAATTAGGAATATTGATTTTTTTTAACCAATCAGATAATGGCGGGAAATTTAAATTCGATTTATGTCGATAGATAGCCGTCTAAAATTTCATATTTATTTTTATTTTCTTTCTTTTATTGTAATTTCTCGAGAACTAAAAGATATTCCAAAACAAAGTTGGAGAACCCAACTACTCGTGAAAATTCTAAAACTTCACGAAATGGTCCAGTTATTTTATAAGAATTTTTTACGAGTATAGTCGTCCCTCACCACTGCCACTCGATCGCCTTGGACGACTATTCTCGTCCCTCACTGTTAAGAGGATAAACACAATACCGTTTATCGTAATTGATATTCCTTTTTTTTATTAATGACAATGCAAGAAAAACACGAAAACAATGATATTATTTCGTAAAAATTTCTTCAAAAAAGTTTATTTTTATACTAGAAATGAATTTCAGATATTTAGTCACGTGGTTTAATACGAAGTGTAATTTCACAACAATGAACTACAACAATTGCTAACAATACGCCGCATTTGACAATATCCTATTGTTTAAATAGCTTGGCGATAATTATGCGCTGTGTTCGAAAGTTCGTTTTGCGGATGTGGAGTGAGAATAAGAAAAGAAAAAAGTAAATTCCGTCGTTAATTACATTTACAATTACGATTTATTTAATATCAATTACGAAATAATCAAATTTCTTTACAGGAGAGAAGAAAAGGCTGAACCAAATGGTCGGCAGGATAAAAATGATCTTATAAATGTAAGTCGCTACTCTCTCTATACAAAAATCAAACACATTTCTTACTAAGATTCAGTTAATAACGATTTTTTATGATTTTATGAATATTCTTCCGATAATGCCACATACAACAACAGGTTTTGTTTTTCTTAGATTGACGATAAGTTTCTTGAAACGAAGTGTCACCCTTTCAAGAAAAAGAGCTCGCAATTTCAAAAAACGAAACCCAAGAAAAAGAAAAAATTTACAGAATTCTGCAGAAATGCATTCTGCAAATTCTTTTGTTGCATGTCGGACGACATTTCCGATTCTCAAGTAAGACGTCGTTCTTTCTGTCGCCCTTCAATTAACAAATTATACAATTGAAAAACTCCATCACTCTAGAAATGTGAATTGGGAAGTAACCTGGAAAGAAATTCTGAAATTGAACTCGAAAAATTTAATCAAAATGTTACCGAGAATTTTGAATTCAAAGAAATTGGAAAAGGCAATTTCGGAACCGTTTATTCGGCTCTATGTAAAACTTCCAATGAACGAGTGGCCATTAAAACGATAGAGAAGAAGAAGCGGTTTCGTCTACAACAAGTACGTTTTTAGCATTATTTGCGATATCCTTCGTTTTCTCGTGGCGAAAAATAAATACCCGAAGTTAATAAAGTGGATCCAATTTAATAATAAACCATTATATGATTTCAGCACAAAATATTTATTTTACGTTTTAAAATCACATTATTTAAAATGTTGTTATTTATTAACACTTTCAAAACTATACGTATTGATGTCGCACGAAGAAAGCAGAAATTGTTCTTCTACAAATACTAATTAAAAATGTCTACAGAATATTCTTCATTTGTATTTAGTATATATTAAAAACAATTTCTTTATTTACAGAGGCGCGAAGTAAAGAGAGAATTAGAAGCATGGGCATCCTCATCCAGCCATCCCCATGTTGTTACTTTATTTGGTTGCTTTAAAACCAATACGAGGTAAATTTTAACCCTTTCCATTCTAATTATTTGCTAATATTAAATACATTATGGTTGTATGGACTAATAACTCTCTATTTTAGTTTCTGTTTCGTCTCCGACTACGTGGACGGACCGGACTTGACTAAATATTTAGAAACTAATGGCCGCCTTGGAGAAATCCAAGCCAAATTGATTGCTTCGCAAGTGGCTTCAGCCATTATGTTTATTCACAATAAAGGTAACTTTACAAATCTATTTATTCATTCATTTCGTCAACTAATGGCAGTGTATGAGAAAATTTCTCTCTCTCTCTTCGACAGGAATAATTCATAGAGACATAAGCTCCAGTAACATCATGCTTGACAAGACCAAAGGAACCCAATTAATCGATCTCGGTCTCTGCACAGTAAGTAGTATGTACAGCAATGGCCTAATTTTAGTTAAACTAGAGAATTCTTATTGGCTGATTTTCTTTCTGTCAGTTCGAACCAAACCCGAACGAATTTTGCGGGACTTTGTTCTATCTCTGTCCAGAAATTCTTCAAGGAATGCCATATGGTAAGGTGTTCTATTCGAATTTAATAACCTCATTTTGTTTGCACTCGTGTAATCAATATATTATTTCTAGACGCTTACTGCGATTGGTGGTCATTTGGGACGGTATTATACGAAATGTTAATCGGAAAGACCCCACTGGACATTTAGAAAAAATGCAGGTTGAGATTAGTACATTTTCTCTTATCGACATGATAAACAGTAAGCGAGTATAATTTCGAATTTATCCACAATAAAAAAACAATGAGAAATATAAAAATGCCTTTTCAGTTGCCCAAAACACGGACTTAGTGTATCCGAGTCATTTGCTACTGTCGACGGATGCAAAACTCATAATCGACGATTTGTTACAGAGAGTAAGTTTATACTTCATTTTACTTAACTCATTGAGTTTCGTCGTGTGACGTAATCCTTGTTTACAATACTTATCATTACTCCTCGAGCATTGAATACTACATCGGCCTTTTGAGATGATTTATGAAAGAATTTCATAAACTTTATGTAGTTAATGAGAGAAACGTTCGTTTGTTTATTAACACTAATTATGTTTAACGCATTTTCTACGATAAGTTGTGAATGTGTTTGCACTTATTTAATGATGTTAAATAACTTTTTGCTATTGACTTATTACTTGCGATTTTAATGCATTTACTCAGAGATAAAAATATTTCTCGAGTAATATTACCACATCTAATTATTATTATTATTTTTTTTATCATTCTAGGACCCGAATAATCGTCTTTCGGAAACAGACATCAGTACACACATGTATTTTGATGGAGTTTCGTGGCCAGAATTGGTCTATTCTTGAGTGATTAATGAACATATTCAAAAGCAATTCTTTGAAAGAATTTGTTATTTGATTTTGTTAGTTTTACTTGTAATTAATTTACATTTAATTTCATGTTTAAATGATTTAGACTGATTATTGTAAATAAAGTTTAATTTACTTCAATTGTTTCTTGTAGTTTGTGTGTTGAATTTTTTTCGTTAAGCGTTCGATGTACAAGTATATTAGAAATAATTATGTCGTATTTGAAACAGTTGAATATGTACAAGTAAAAATAAAGTATATAAGGATACATTATGAAAAATGGCCGACGGTAATTTATACAGTAAAAGTATTTTTAATAATACAAATTATATTTTGTCTTTTTTCTCTGTCGTTTCAGTCCTTATTGACCATGAAAAAATACACAAAACTTCACTGACATACACTGATTCTTATTGGAGGCTTTCCCTGTATAAAAAAGAAATAAAAATTACTTTATGAAACGTCTTTTGGCGACGATACCACAAATTAATACAAGTGGTTTGTTGAGAAATGAAATTATGAAAGAAAATTTGGTCTTTTATTCATTTACGTAAAATTAATGTAAAATCATTATGTATGTAAGAGCTCATTCATTGACGTAAAAGCATGTAAGTACAGTACATATGAAGGATTACGACTAAAAAATTCATACTGTATTTACATAATATAATAAAATATAATATAAATATAATATAATATAAAATAACTGGACCATTCCGTGAAGTTTTAGAATTTTCACGAGTAGTTAGGTTCTTTAACTTTGTTTTGGAATATCCTTTAGTTCTCGAGAAATTACAATAAAAGAGAGAAAATTAAAATAAATATGAAATTTTAGACAGCCATCTATCGACAAAAATCGAATTTAAATTTCCCGCCGTCATCTGATTGGTTAAAAAAAATCAATATTCTTAATTGGCTCGCGTCAGAAAAAAGTAGATGTGACTTCTGTAAATGACGCTATTGCTAGAGCACCGATACATCCCGAAAATGTAAACAGTCTACGTCATTAGTCTAACAGTCCTTGTTTAAACTACTTTTTGTAAAATCAACATTAGAGTAAGACGTAGTAATTTATAGTAAAACGGTCTTCTCTAATATTCATAGTACTTTTAAATTGAAATCCAAGCTGTACATAAGTATTATTCAGTTTCCAGAAGCATCACAAATACATCATTAAGTATGAGAATAAAGAATAACTTTATTTTTCAGTATAATACAATTTACAAAATCAAAAGTTTGTATATCGTAATATTACGAAACAATTACATCAAAACATACAAAGTCAACTAATTTACTTAAATTCAGTTTATTATACAACTGTCGATACCTTTGCCTTCATCAGTTTCCTCAAACAAAATTCGAAAACTTTAATTAATCCTATAAATATTTAAGCGCTATTACTATTCGAATCATATGTTATAATATCGAGCTGAATTTTACATAACTTGTAACTGTGATTACAAATATAACTGAAAAATATTTTGGATATAAACACTAAGCCATAATTATCAAAACAAAATTCTTCAAGTATAAATTTTTCAAACATTTTCTGATCGAGTAGTACATAATAATAGTTTTATCTACCAGTCTTGTTATATTCTAATCTCTATATTCATATTTATTTAGTTTCATCTAATAACTCTTAAAATGTAAAAAAATCTACCAACAAATTAATTTGCTAATAAAGGTACTACTTGTTAATTAAACTTTGTATTCTTCTTTGACATAGTTCTAGGTTTTAGCACTAACTCGGTAGACACGTCTAAATAACACGCTTATAAACACTAAAAACCATAAAAGTTCCGAAATTAGTAATAGATAATTATATGCACAAATAAATTAGTAAACCTATATTACATGCTTTCATTTATATCCAAACAAAGATCAGTTCTTCCAAATTGTCGAAAAATAAATTATTTTCAACTTTTCTTTCTGTAAAGTAGCATATTCTGAAAAACAATTTCTATATTCAGAGTAAAATTTTCTATTTTTTATCCGTTAAAAAAACGCAAAATGTATGGATCCATGTAATAAAAATTTATCACAGTGAACTTCGAAAAAACGAGAAACACAGAAACACCAAACCGAACTCTACAAACATCTGCCAGTAACTGATTCATATTAGTGATGCTCCTGTGAAAAATTTCATCACAACGAAAAGTTTTTGAATAAATGCTAAAAGTTTAAAAAAATTTTTTCATGAAACTCAATGAATTTAATTAATACACAATAAATAAATCTGTTTAATAAAGATTAATAATTTACCATTATAATTATGCAAATTAGATATTAAAAAGTTTATTGCGCAAATTCTCTTGCAAACCATGGATGACAATTACGTCACCTGGATTGAAGTTTTCCTGCAAAATACTAAAAATTTTATATAATTATTTTACTAATCCAGTCAAATTTAAATAATATAAAATGTCTAGATCTGTTTAATAAAGATTAGTAATGTACTATCACTAATATGCAAATTAGATATGACAAAGGTCAATGTGGGAAAATTTCCGCCAAGATAAAAATAGCTTTCTGTCACATGATCACCAAAAAATACGAAGAAATATGTCTATAGTTTAATATTTGTGTAATTATTAATAAATTTTAACTAATATTATCGTTTAAAATTTAATGTGTCTGTAAAAATTGGTAAACTGTAACAAATTTCATCAAAGACAACAGAATAATTTTCAGTTTATAAAAACTCTACAATAATTGATTATTTCTTTGAAATACGTCGATATGCACGAATAAATAATAAATATGTAATAATGCTTTTATCCAGTTCAAGTGGATATTGTAAAAATTAAGCTATTTAATTTGTTTGGCCTTAATAATTTAGTTTCTGAATATTTTACTGTGAAATTCCATTTACTAAACAGAAACAAAGACAAGCTATTAATTATAAACAGGACAATAGAATAATTTGTACGTAAATTGGGTGTAAATACAGAAAATTCGAATTATATCAAAGATGGGACGAATAAGCTGACATCCCTCGAACAGAGCTCATATACTCATTGTCATTCTCAGCCAGGTTCCACCTTCGACTGTTTTATCTTGGTAAAAAGATTATTTTTTAAAATAAAAGTACATTGTTCTTAGTGAAGAAAGATTAAAGTATCCATCCACAAGAGCCGAATTATCAGGCTAGAGTTGGCTATAATAAATAAATACTTAATAAGACAATTTGGCACTAGAGCTTGGCGTTAGGTGCCATCTCTTACTAAACTTAATAATTATAATTAAATTAAATAAATAATTTTAATAATTTGGAACTGGAAGAAAGGAAATCGGCCCGAAGCGGGACTCGAACCTGCAACTTCTGCTATCCGTGCAGACACGTTACCAGTTACGCTACCCGGACCTTCAGTCTGATCGCCTCCTCCAGTATATATAAGCTAACACGACGACCATCGACGGTCATTACATGGAGGCGATCGGACTGAAGGTCAGGGTAGCGTAACTGGTAACGTGTCTGCACGGATAGCAGAAGTTACAGGTTCGAGTCCCGCTTCGGGCCGATTTCCTTTCTTCCAGTTCCAAATTATTAAAATTATTTATTTAATTTAATTATAATTATTAAGTTTAGTAAGAGATGGCGCCTAACGCCAAGCTCTAGTGCCAAATTGTCTTATTAAGTATTTATTTATTATAGCCAACTCTAGCCTGATAATTCGGCTCTTGTGGATGTATAGCTTTGTAACGGGTTAGTCGTTATTTATTTAGATTAAAGTATCAAAATATTATATTCAAAAATAAAAATATTGATGTATGTCCATATTAAAAATGTATATTTTTTCTGATATTTGAAATAATATTACGAGAAAAACATTAGATATATGAAATATGGCCATAAACAATTTCTTTCTGTCAAATTATGGATGAAACAGGTTTATTTAGAAAAATTCAATTGCGAATAACTGACGTTAAATATAAAGAGGGTACAATATGCTTTTTATTTGACAGTATCTGCGTTTACAAATTAACAATTTTTAGTTTTTTTACACATTATTATGTTACAATCTAGGAAACTATGTTTAATACATAAGACATACTAAAGAAATGTTAAGAAAGGAATGTCAGTCATTGTAACTAATGTATTATTGAAAGTTTCATTCATGTAGATAATTAATTTTATCAAGATACATTTTTTCAGAAGAAAATTGTCGATATCTCTCGTAAATATAAGTAAATTTTATTATAATTTAGATAAAAACACATTTTTTCCCACACATGGCTTCTTTCCCCTCCCTCTTACTCTTTTACTTGGAATATTCCATTTCATAATTTGATGTAATAATAACGTTTAAAATGATTCTAAATAAAATATTGACACTTAATGTAGGTTAATATATATATTGTCATTAGTCTCAGATGTATTCATAAAAATGTAATAATCGATACAATAACACTTTCTCACATGCTCCATGTATTAAAGTTTGCATCTGTAATTGAAGGTAATATATAATAAAACAAAATGTTTATATTATCAATAGTTCTAAAAGATATCTTATTTTCACGTAAAAAAAAACAAAATAAGGCAGAAGAAACAGACAATGACACGATATGTCTATCCAGGACTTTGTATAATTCATTTCAAATTTCTAATGTCGACATACATGAATAGTTTTGTGTGTGTGAATACTATATTTCGATACTTTTATCTTTCTTTACTATGAACATCTTAAAACATTAACTTTCTACCAACATAAAACATCGAAGTTAGAACAGGCTGAAAACGAACGAGTTATAAGCTCTGTTCTGGGAGATGTCAGCTTATCTGTCCCAACTTTGATATAATTTTTTTTTTTTTTTTTTTTTTGTATTAACACCAATTACGTACAAATTATTCTATTGTCCTGTTTATAATTAATAGCTTGTCTTTGTTTCTGTTTACTAAATAAAATTTCACAGTAAAATATTCGGAAACTAAATTATTAAGGCCAAACAAATTAAATAGCTTAATTTTTACAATATTCACTTAACTGGATAAAACCATTATTACATATTTATTATTTATTCGTGCATATTGACGTATTTCGAAGAAATAATCATTTATTGTAGAGTTTTTATAAGCTGAAAATTATTCTGTTGTCTTTGATAAAATTTGTTACAGTTTACTAATTTTTACAGACACATTAAATTTTAAACGATGATATTAGTTGAAATTTTTTAATATGTACACAAATATTAAACTTTAGACATATTTCTTCGTATTTTGTTGGTGATCATGTGACCGAAAGCTATTTTTATCTTGGCGGAAATTTTCCCACATTGATCTTTGTCATATCTAATTTGCATATTAGTGATAGTACATTACTAATCTTTATTAAACAGATCTAGACATTTTATATTATTTAAATTTGACTGGATTAATTAAATAATTATATAAAATTATCAGTGTTTAGTGGGAAAGCTTCAATCCCATTTAACATCATAAGTTTTCCCATGACATAGAGTTGGCGGGAGAGTTTGCGCAGTGATTTTTTTTATATCTAATTTGCATAATTATAGTGGTAAATTATTAATCTTTATTAAACAGATTTATTTATTGTGTATTAATTAAATTCATCGAATTTCATGAAAGAATTTTTTAAAACTTTTAGCATTTATTCAAAAACTTTTCGTCATGTGCTGAAATTTTTTACTGGACATCCTATACAAATCAGTTAGCGGCAGATTTTTGTAGAGTGCGGTTTGGTTTTTCTGTGTTTCTCGTTTTTTCGAAGTTCACTGTGATAAAATTATATTACGTGGATCCATACATTTTGCATTGTTTTTACCGGATTAAAAATGGAAATTTCACTCTGAATATAGAGCTTGTTTTTCAGAATATGCTACTTTACAAAAAGAAAAGTTGAAAATAATTTATTATCGACAATTTGGGAGAACTGACCTTTGGATATAACATGATTATAAATGAAAGTATGTATTTTTGGGCTACTAATTTATTTGTGTTTATGTGTATTATTGTACTGTAACTTACTTTGTTTTACTATGTTAGAGAAAGTAGGTCACACATTAGATTTCTGACATAAAATTGTTGGCTTTTTCAGAGTGAAGCAGACCCTCTCGGTGAAGTGTGTTTTAGAGAAGTTATGCTTTTTTATCTGATGCATGAAAATGATGAAAATTGTTTTTAAAATAAAATATTGGTCAATGACGATAACATATGTTATAAATGTGAAGATGAATATAAATATATTTTTACATTTTTTTATTGTTTTGTTGTTTCTTAAAGATTAATTTATTTAAATTTATTATATGTAAATTAAGTTTATTTACAAAATGCTATTATTTTAATCTGCTTTAATATTTCGGTATAAATTTGAACAACGAATTTTAAAATTTTAAATAAAAGATATACTGAAAATTTCTTTTATTTACAATGATTACATTACTTCTACAGAATGTAGAACACGAGACGACCTTCACCCACATTTCAGTCTGGGGAGAAAGGCCGCCAGGCGTTGTTGTTGTAAACGTAACAACCTTTATGTCTTTTATTGTTGTAGATGAAATTCGTTAACTGTTAATTACATTTTCCTGAATTTGATTCGCATGTTGGAAAAAATCGTCATTACTTAAATGCCTAAAACTTTAAAAAGTTATATAAAATTGATAATAAATTTAAAACTTTTGAAAAAAGTGTATCAGATGAAAAATCAAAAAAGAATTTAATATAAATTTGAAAAAAAAAATTTAGTAAAAAATTACTGCGAAAAAACTTCACATATAAAAAAACTATGTGACAATAAAGAACGATTTTTTTTTACTAGACGTAACTGTTTAAATTTTTTTTTCCTAAACGGAAATGAGAAAAACGCGTGGGAAAATTCTTAAAAAATTTCTCATGCTTCTTCTCCACAAGTAAGTGGTAGCTCCACGTCTGACTGTTCCACTGTTAAGAGATAAAGGAAGTTTCAAACTGAAATAGAAGGAAAAATTAAGTCAATTGAAAAAATAGAGACTAAGGAATTCTGTGATACTTTAAAAAATTTTTTTAACGATTATAAGATAAAATCAAATTATTATAAGAATAGACATTTAGATAAAATAAAATCCAAATTTAAGCAAGACTGGTTCGATATGGAATGCTACAGAGCAAAGAGACAAAAGGAATTTAAATTAGCATCTTTTCATAGGTTTAAAACAAGAGATCGATTAATCGAATATATAAATTCAAAGTAGAGTTATACAAATCTTATTAAAGCGAAGAAAACGAAATACGTTAATTTAATAAATCAAAAACTATTGGCTGATAAAAGCAACAACTTTTTCTGACTAACTGTAAAAATATACCGATTGAGGAAAAGGTGATGAAAAACAAACTCTATTGGATTTGATAAATCGGTCAATTTTTTTGGAAAAAGACAGTTAACTAACATAAATATTCACCCAGATTTAGAACAGACAGATTTGAACAGAGAGGAGAGGATAATAAATATGCCAATTCAGGCCTCAGAAATAATAAAAACTATTAACAAATTGAAAGAAACCACGGCCACAGGGCCTGGTTTAATTCCCACTTGTTTATTTAAAAGACTACCACCTGAAGCAATCGACTTACTAGTACTAAGCCATATATACCTAGATTCGTGACGTTCAGCATACTTCAGAATGATATATAAAAAAGGAGACGGCTCAGACCCTAGTAACTAAAGACACATTGCAATACTATCTTTTTTAAGGAAGGTTTTTATAGCTATCCTCGCAAGAAGATTTAATCAATGGTTAGAAAAAAAACAGTTGACGTCCAATACCAAATTTGCCTTCTCTAAAAACGGTGGTACAGAAATAGCCATTTTTCTATTGATTTCAATTATTCAAATACACTTATCTAGGAAAAGGCATAAAATTTATGCAGCATTTTTAGATCTGGAAAAGGCTTTTGACTCAGTTTCAATAGAATTAATGTGTGATAAACTAAAAAAATATGGAGCAGATATCTTTTTCATAAATGCTATAAACTTTCTATTCGGTCATTACCATGTTACTAATAAATCTGGCAAAACTGCCTTTTCCCTCTTTGATATCTTTGGGAGTCTTTAACAAGGTGACCCATTATCGCCATTTTTATGTAACTTTTTCATTTTTGATATAAACAAACAATTTGATAAGGAAGAGAACGGAATAAGGATTAAAAATTGTATAATTCACTCAATACAATATGCAGACGATATTGTTTTACTTTCGAATACAAAAATTGGTCTCCAGAGAAAAATTAACTTAATGCAGAAGTACTTTACACAACTTGGACTAAAAATTAACCCTAGCAAAACCTATATTCAGATTTTCAGAAGAGGAGGAAGACTGGCTAAACAAGACCATAATTTTTACCTTTTAAATAAGAAATTGAAGCTAATCGAAGAGGCCTCTTACTTGGGACTTAACATTACTTCAACACTATCCTTCAAAGCCCATGTTAGAAATATGCGGAATAAAGTAAATAAACTAATTAATAACCTTATATATCTATTGGTCAAAATAACAACTAATTCAATTCAAAAGTATATGCAACTTTTTTTATGAACTCAATATGTTATGGTTTTCCAATATGGGGAATTGATTGGATAAGTCGTCTTGAAATAATACAATTACAATATATAAGGAAAATATATGGGCTAGATAGAGCAGTCCCTGGATATGCCATACGTCTCGACACAAACCGAATACAATTGGAGCCCTACTTGATATTAAGAATACAAAAATTTTATAAAAGACTGATTACTAGTGAAAACCCCTGGATAAATACCATATTAAATAATCTGAAAAGTTTAACAGAAACGAAGAAAAATTATGTCAACAATTAGTTCACTAAATTTAGTCAAATGTTGGCTAGATACGGAATTTCTCCCATTTTATTTGGAAACGCAGAAGATGACTGGCAATTTGGTAATTATATATTAATAGAAAATTTGTTTAACAACTCTATCCATCAAGAAATAGTTAAATTACAAAGTTTTATCCCTGGTATATGGAGAACTTACATTTTCCTCCTTCAAACGAATATATTAATTTTCACCTACCGTTTATGATAAAAAAAAAATTTTATATGCAGCTCCGACTAAACAGTTTTTATATATTAGTGGATCAGAATTATATAAAGATCAGGAACGAAACATACAAATTATGTCAAAAGCAAATTTCGATCTTTCATATAATACGTTCATGCAGAGGCTGTACAGAGATTAGGGAAAAATATGGTATTTCCACTCTATCCGAGAGTAAATCAACTAACCAATGCTATAAAAAAGTTGTTTCAAATAAGCCCAATTATAATAACAAGATTGTACAATTTTTTCATCAAATATGTTAAACTGTCTAAGAATGCCAGCAACAAATCTGGTAACGAGATATAAACAAGATTATTATTTTTTTGGAATTCAAGATATATACTAATATTAATGTAAAATCATCAAATGTTCAAATTATGTTCCCCCTTGTAACGGGACAATCCCATATTACGAAAATAAACACTATTATTATTATTAGTATTAGTATTATTATATTTTTAATTTATTTAATTTAAATTGTATGCTCTCCACGTTAAGTTATTAGTATCCTGCTCCTTTAAATCATACTTTTCCTTTCACAATTAAGTAATGTCGTCATCTATCTAACACTATTCTCGAAATTAAGAAAGGAGAGAGAGAAAAACAGCCAAACAGCCGGCTGTGGGAATTCATACATCTAACATCATTTCAAATTGCAGCCAACTGTTCAAATTAAATACAGATCATTTATTTTATTATTTTTTATTTTATCTAAATTTAACTATAATTAACACTGAGCACAAGTTAGCATTAAGCCATTTTGAACGATATTAATTAAAGTAATTTATGCAATTTAAGTTAAATTAATGTCGTATAAAACTGATTGCTCGTACAAGTTTGTTTTAAACATGCGAATCAAAAAGTCCCAAAATGGCGGATCCAGTACGCGTATCTTGATCTTCTCACATAGACCTTGTTGAATTGCAAAATCTCGTGGCGCTATCTGTTACGATATTTTATTGAAAATAACTTTTTATATTTTTAGTTATTTTTACATTTGTTAATGCTAATAACGAGTCAAATCGTATGAAAGTGTGACTTTACTCGCGAATTTTACACTACCTTCTTTATCTCTTTATCCCAGTGACTTTCAATTAATGATCAAACTTAAATGATATCAATCCCCTAACACACAAACCTTTAAAATTTCAGAAAATTTTATCATAAAGCACAGTAGTTATAAAATTTCAAAGAGGGTGAACAAAATCTACCTACACACACAAACATTCACACATACAGAAATATCCCCGAATATTTTTTATTGACGTTTCAAGTTATCCTAATCCGAAAATATAAAATTTTTCGGGAATAATTTTTAAGACTGATCGCCATACTTTTCCTCTTATATGTATAACAGCCGGGTAAGTAATAAAACAAACACTTAAAAAATTATCAATACATGTTTTTAATAATCAAAAAATATATATTGTACACTCAAATATATCTATTCATTTTATAATCAAAATATAATTTATGTAGATTAATACTTATGTTTACAGAAAGTATTAATCTAGAAACTTTTGTTTACTTTTTGTTTATTACGTGTAAATATTTTACACGCTGAATAAACAGAAAATAATGAAATGTTAACATAAAGTAAATTATGTTTACTTATAACAAACGATATTTTCTAAAAGGCATTACAATGTTCTCACTCAAGTTAATTTTTTGAAGCACATCAACGAATACCTTGGTTACTTACAGAACAAAACTGTTGTATACACTATGAGTGCTATATCTGTTCTGGAAATCTTTCCCGAAAATAATTCAAAATATGATAGAAATGTAAGTATAGAGAGTAGATGGAAGCCTTTAATCAAAAACATGACACTTTTTGGTCTGAAACTAGATAAGAAGCGATTTACTGTGCGCACCATAATTGTATTGTTAGCAACGAAGATATATACATGCTTTTTCCTATACGAAAGAATATTTATTAATTTGAAACGAAGTTTATCAGCTGTAGATTTAATTTTGATGTCATTCGTCGTTTTTTCATTATTGATCTCGATATTGACATTATATCACTTTCATTTCAAGAAAACTGAAATTAATTTCCATTTTTCTAAGTTGTTTAAAATACCAGAATTAAAAATAAGAAACAATGTCACCACGAGATATCAAATTGTCATGATTACACTCATCTGGATGAATTGTATCGTATACAGTCTTACGTATTTTATTGTTCTGTATACAACGGATAATTTACCAGAACTTTGGGATTTTACTAGAATATCTCATCTCAATCTCCCACCAACCATTGCTTACCTTGTGTCATTTCTAGCGTACATTTCATATTCTGTATTTTTGATGGTACCCGATAATCTTCTCCACGTATATTTCATTGTAATTTGCAAAGAAATTCAAAATGCATTCGATATCATACGCAATCGACTTGATTCTTCTGAAAATCTATCGAGAGATATAAAATTACTTGCTATAGTTTACATGGATGTGGTCGCCATCGTAGAGGAATTACAAAAAATTTATTCTTGGATGTTATTTTTCTGGACACTTTCTATCGGAGGAAACATAACATTTTGTATGAGTCACGATGTTGGTTACGTCATTTCTTACTCTCCGGTTTTCCTTCTTATTATAATGACATTCACAATTTTTCCATTTCTGTTATTCGTACAAATCTGTGTATCTTGCTGTCGCGTCAAAGGAGCGGGGGGAAAAGTAGCTTCAATTTCATATCGTTATTCTCTTTACTGTAACGATAACAAAATAGAAGAATTTGCTTTCAGGTTTTTCATTGGGCGACTTCAAGAACTTCCCAGGTTTACAGGTTGGGGAATGTTTACTGTCGATCGTGGTTTACTGCTTACTATGTGTAGTCTGGCTCTTAGTTATACGCTGATTGTTTCTCAGTTAGAAAGTTTTAAATAAGCATTTTCTATCTGTATACGATGCAATTAGGGAATATGGAAAATCAATCTCTTAATCTCATATATCTTGTTTTATATTTATATTTGCTATTATGCACTTACTGCTCAAGCAATGTGGTTTTACTGTTTTCTTCTTTATATTGCTATAGCATTCTATCCAAAACTCTTTTTAAAACATTAATGATTACAGGGCAAGATGATTATGTTAGCAAGTTCATTACGAGTTGGACAAGCCTACAATGAAAGCGGGTGGTAAAGTTGAATACATCAAAAAAATTTCTGATAATTTTCGACTCGTCCGAATTTCGAACGCAGATTTCCAAGAAGAATAAACTGCCACTCTAACCGTATGGATACCGGCTAGTATCAGTTAAATCGATTATGATATGAAAATAAGTAAACCTGATAAATCCTAATATAAAAAATATTAAATATACTATCTGCAAATAACGGAATTCATTTGAATTTTCAAACTGAAATTTTCTTCAATATAGATTTAAATGTCGTTTTAAATTATGTATTTCATAAATAGCACGAAAAAATTTTTAAAGTTCTTCACTAACTTATTGGAAAATTTTGAATATTTCTGAAATTTATCGGAGAGATTTAAATTTATTGAAAAATTGTCTACAAAAAATAAAATACAAAAATAAATTTGAAATATATAAGCTACGTTTAAAGTTCGTGAATTAAATGAGTCTGAAATTCGCCTGCTAATGCTAACTTTTCTAACATTTTGGTTAAAGCAAGAGAAATAGCAATTTCTCCGAGCTCTATGTCACAAGCGGTTTTTAAGCTCAGATTATCCAAAACTGAATTGATGAAGCAAGAATAAAACTTCACATTTGGACTTAATTTACCCCATTTTAGAGAAACGAAAAAGAAAATTCATGGTTTCAGTTTAGCCGAATATTCTGCAATCCTTCTAATGCAAGTTGCATAAATAAAGAAACGATTCTGTATTTGAAATAAAGTAAAATTTATCAATTTTCTATTTCTTCAAAATGAGGTGGATAAAAATAAATTTCACACGATATTTAACGAAAAATATCATTAGATTTATATGAAATGCTAAACTGTACACCGGGGGTTGATCGTGATAATAAATACAATGAAATGTGTAGTATTTTGATTACATATTATAATGAAAAAAAGTATGGAAATGTTTAGATCAGACGAGAGTATTGCAGAGACGAGGAAGCATGAAAAATGTTCATATTATGCTAGACAAGAATGGCGACGACTATAAAGGTGAGGTTTGCAAAACAGAAGCTACTGAGAAATCAGAAATCGATAGAATAGAAAAGGAATATAGAAAAAGTCTTGAAAAATTGGATTGAACAGAACTCATCTACAACTGTTATAACATGTCAAGGGTAAATTATCGTAATCGTCTCAAATTTTTACTTTCCTAGCTGTTATGATATAACATTGTAACAGTGTCAAATTTGACTCAGCGTGTTTTTGAATCTCAAAGGGTTGTGGCCTTGATATTCGGGAACTTTTTTGTTTTTAATCAGCTTTTTTTATCATTCATCTTTATTCATGTTTAAGTTACGTTCTTCGTACTAACATTTTTTCATCCTCATACGATTCTGTTTAATTCAGGTCCCATTGTTGGCAGGTTTTACGGTTTTAAATTTTCTATGGATAACAACAAATTAATAGAAGAGTTTTATGGATAAAAATTGTATGCTTGTGGAATACATTCTCAGAACGTTGCTGCTAAAATTTATCAATAATATACGTTCTTCGTCAATCATTTTTCAACACGATTGTGTCTTAGAATAATGAAAATTTTTGTTAAATAAGTAAACATGTACCCTATTTACAATTCGTTCAATGAGAGGTATATTGAAATTTACTGCCGTATTATTACATTGCCGTCAGGTGAAACAAGAAGGTTTTTTAATACAAAAAATTGAAATTTCAGTTGCTGGTAAGTACGAAATACTGTATATTAATTATTTTTATCATATATCTGTTAGTAATATGACGCGAGTTAAATAACTTTTTATACTTTACATTTCGGTACGTTTTTTACTTGTAAGTCTTCGTTCTCTCAAAATTAGTGATGCAACAAATATTCCGTTTCTATTCGGTATTCGGCCTATTCGGCCTATTTTTCGCTATTCGGCCGAATACCGAATATTTAATCACTGTTCGGACGAATACGTAAAAACAAGAGTAAGAAATAACAAAAACACAATAAATTAATCATTTCGGTATTTAGATTTAATGATATCGGGTTAGTGTTGTTTGTTCATATTTATTTATAACTCATAACCTGCACAAAATAAAAAAAACAAAATAATATTAGTCACATGTATTCACAGTTTATAATTACAAAGACCAGCACATGTACACACTTTATTCGTTCGAGAATCGGCGCACGTTTGAGGGTCTGACCCTGCCTATCCTTTTTAAGCGCTCGTCTTTGCTCTTCTTTTTCTATTTCCTCTATCGCTCTAGTCTATGTATGTCTATGCATACATAATGTGCGCGCACGATACTTTCGATTCTTCACTTTTCCGTCGTAGATTTCTGATTTTACAATTACGTGACTAATAGCCTGCTGATAACGGAGAAAAGAGACATAAGACGTCGGTATAAGTCACAGTTATGATTTCGCAGATTCGAGACAGCTTTGTAGTCTGAAATGCTCCAGGCTTTCGCCCATGTACGCTAAATGACCTTCATTACAAGCATTTAGCTTTTTGAAGTCTATGAGAACAATCATTTAGAATTGACGGCCGCGAATATCGCGCCAATAAGCTGACTCGACTTGTTCGATTATGTTATCAACTCAATTTCATATTTATTTTTATATTTTCTCTTCGCGGTCCTTTTCTGTTCTTTTTCCGTTGTTTACACATGTAGGTCATTTCATTGTTATACACAAATATAAATCATTTATCACATACTGCCATGACGCTCTTGTCTGTCCGCTACAACTGTCACGATTTAACGCGATTGGCGAAGCGTAGTGACAGCGGGCCAATAGAGAGCAGGGTCCTTGCCATTACTCCAGGAACATTACTCAGAGTATTTAATTAGACTTCAAATATAATAACATTATATTTAAAGTCTAATTTAACAATAAAAACTATATATTGTTGTAACAAACATATCTCTAAATATCCTAATATTATGCAAGAGGTGTCATAATATAAACTATAATATTGTTTTTTCAGAATTAGAATACAGCCGATGTGTAGAGTTTAAATGAGTATCACACCACATCCGTAGATAACTAAAGAAAATTAAAAGAAACAAAATACAATAAAATATTGAAAATTTACAACAGGTTATACAAAAGTTTCTGTAAATTTCTGTGATATTTACAATAAATTACAAGATATTACTTGTGGTGAGAGTGTCACAATTCGAGCAGCAATACTTGATTATATTTCAATTTACAAATAAGCTTTCTAAATCTGGTATCGATTATCATCTATCTAACTTCGTTCTGAATATGAGCAACCGACAGACGACAGTGGAGTGTACTGGTTTGTAATTTGAAAATCGCAGCGAAATAACGCTTTTATACCTTCTATAGTCAACGCGGCTTCTGTGAGAAGCCATCTGGTCGTTATTTTCGTGGCATTTTTCCTGAAATTTTTCAAAAAATTTCAAAAAATTTAAGTTCTCCAATCTTTTCGAACTGCAAAAAATGCAATAAATAACATTTTTATTGCGCGCCTGAGTTTACTCAAAGAAAAAATTCTAAAAAGTGCTGGCGTCTGACAAGCTTCCACGCGACTATGCGCGGTAGTAAAAAATCGGGGAAAAAACGAGTTCGCGATAATCGCTATCGTCGATCGCGACCATCGCGAGCATCTTTTTTGCTATCAATTCTTTTCTCTCAACAATTTTATTTTTTTTTCACTAAAAAGATTCATTTTAGCCTGATTTTGAACCGAAATATCGAGATTTATTACTAAACTCAACGATGTCTTATTATACTCTGCGAGAAATCGCGTTTGTCCGCGCGAGAAATAACAGCGACAAAAATTTTCAAAATTAATATCTTTAATACAAATTGCGCTAATTGTACAATTTTTTTTCTTGCGTAAGAATTTCATATAGGTATTGTTGCAAATGCATTTTTTTGGTGAAATTTCAAGAATATTTTTAGTTATAAATAGATGAATTTACGCATTTGACATCATGTCGTAAATTGCCGAATTTTCGATGGTCCACACATTATTTTTTTGATTGTTTCATTTCATGCACAGAAAACATTTATATCTATACTATCAACAGAGAATTTTGATAGATTGAACAATATTTTAAGCGATGTCAAGTTTTATATTAGATGATCGAGTTAAGCCTAACACACGACTATATCATAATCAAAATTAAAAATAAAATTCATGTGTAGAAATATAAAGAAAATATCTGTTAATTTTTAAATACAACATTCATATGAGTAAAACAAAATAATAACTTTGTATATTGGTCGATTTACAAGTCAGAAAGAAGCATTTGAAAATAGGGTCATAAAACAATCAACGTTTCTTGACTTTCGAGATAGGGGGTATAGCGAGGTATATTGACAAATTTTTTCGCAGTAGTACGAAATTTTTACTGACTTCACTTGAAAGTGTCATATTTCTTCCGCATTTACAAACAAACCCGATGGCGATCGGTGAAACTTGAGAGAAATTACAGCGAGTTGAAATTTGATATGTTTATTTTTTGCGTTTTGCGTATCAAATTACATTAAATTCGACACAAATAAAGCATTTGTGTCAATAAGAAAATATTTGACACTGTTTAAAAGTAGAAAAAATAAAGAAAACAAAGATGTAATAATAATTTTTGAAGCGAAGCCAAAAATTTTACAATTTAAAGATAAAAAATGGATTCTGTCAGACGCCGCGCGACAAAGGGGGGTGGAATAATCACACGACTAGAGAAGTGTTAAATTTATTTTTTACTTTTCGAACAAAACTTGCATATAATAACTGCCAGATGAGTCCGGCGTTGCTCGAGCAAAAAAATAACAACAGCAAAAATCAAGATTATTAGATTATTTGTGTACTTCTAAACTTTCTACTATATTATATTACAATATTTAGTTTACATTTACAAAGGTTATCTTACGTTAGAGTTTATGACACCGGGTGAATTAATCTAACACAATTGGAACTTTTTTAAAATTGTGTACAATAGAGAAATGAATTTTTAAAATGTGATAAATTGGATACTCACGTGACATTTATCGCGATAGTCGGACAGTATGAAATGGCACAATTTCATTAGTTAAGTAAACACCAAATAAAAATATGTCTTAAATTATTTAAGGTAAATTTTTTCCTAATGTTAACTGTAAAAAAACTACTATTGGAAACAAAATATCAAATGGTAATCTGCCAACGATTGAAATTTCGCGAAAAAATGGACCAAACATTTCGACTTGGCGCCTTTGAAATCCATTCAAAATATATTTTGTTCTTTTGATTTCACGACAAAAATCTAGCACGACTATTTCGCGTTATAACATTACCACAGTAATTAAGTAAATATATAAATTTTTTAAAATTATATATATATATTTTTGTAAGAATTTTATTTTGTTTATTATTTTGTTAACTTATTTGCCAGCAGGTGAGGCTACGTGTAACTCAAAAAATCAAACGTACATAGATATGAAATGATTTATAGAAATGTGATCGATATTGTTAGGTGGGATTTTCGACACTGTGTATATTAGAAGAATTTGAACATAAATGCCGAGTTTTGTATCACTTGATCCAACGGCTTAAGAGTGTAGGCCTATAGCGAACAAACAAACAAACAAACTCATTCTATATATACATAGATATGTTGTGTTATACTTTGTAGTATATAGTATACACAAAAACTACTTGTTTTTGCGTATGTAGAATAATAAATGTCGGCACAATTTTTTTTTCTGGAAAAGACAATAGAAAGTTTGTGTAATGCATTAGTAGTATACAATTTTATAGATATCACTGTTCTTATTTTACAGATTCTCAACGTTTTCTACATTACTCGCGACTGAAGTCGAATTTTGAAATGATTATAGAAAAAACTTGGTCCCCGTTGCTTAAGAATTTGTCATTCTGGGGATTGAACAAAAGAAACAGAATATTTTCTGTGTATAACGTCGCAGTTTTATTGCTGATGAAGATAACGTTTGCTTTACAAGTCTATCAGACGAATTTTATTTTGTCCACTGATGAATCACCAATTATTATGATGATGTATGTAAATTCTTGCATATTTCAAAATATTGTAATTATTGCATATTATCACTTTCTCCTGAACAAAGAAAAACTATTCAATTCACTGAAAAAATTATTTCAAAATACGGGATTAAATCTTATGAGTTGGGTAAATTCTAGACACTTATCAATAAAAATTCTTTTCATTTATATTTATTCATTTGTTCACGATGCTTGGATATCTACAACAATCGTATTCATCTACACACCCGATTATTATAATCTCAATATTCTTTATGGTATTAATTTTTCTCATAAAGTAAATTGTATAATTGTTACTTTATATAGTTTGTTTTTATCGTTTTTGATCATTATTCCGAATAATTTATTTCTTTTGTTATTTTTTGTTATTTGCAAAGAAATAGAGATGTCTTTCCGACAACTTTGCCATAAAGTAACCCTGCGTGAAATTAATTTAGATACTACCGTTAAAGCATATGTTATAGTAATGGAAGTTGTACAGATTATCGAAAAAATGTATTCTCAATTTTGTTTTTATGGACCATGACTATGGGCGGAAATCTTACTGTCATGCTTAGTCATATTGTTCAATATGCTTACCTATATAACAAAATACAGTTAATGATTATAATTTTTCTTGTATGTTTTCCGATTTTTCTGTTCTCTGAAATTTGTCTGTCATCTTCAAGGATGACAGATAATGCAAACTATTTAGCTTTACTTTCTTATCAATTATGGTTTTCGTGTACGAATGAACATATGAAAAATGTTGCTTTCCAGTTCTCTGTGAAATGTTCTCAACATTTACCGAAGTTTACGGGTTGGGGATTGTTTTCTGTCGATCGTAATCTGTTGCTTGCTATGTGTAGTGTAGCTATCACTTATACAATTTCCATATATCAATTTGGAGAAAACTGGATATATAGAACAGTAGAAGTTCAAAACAGTACAATATTTTGAATTATAAATTTTCAATAGAAAGCTGTGTTTAAATTTTCAGCGTTCACTTACGATAGAATGAAGTATAGCTGGTTGATCCTGCTTACACACTGTGTATTGAAATGTACTAATGAATTGTTTACAGAGAGATGCTTTCAAAATTATAACTTCATGATCGAAAACTTAATTTGCACCGTGTTATATTGTTATCATATCATCCCATTCTACATGGCAAATAAGAACACATAATCTGAGCGTATGTAGTGTATGTGTTAATCTAAACACAAATAAATAATTATACATAAATGACTAATTAAACAGCACTACTCGCTTTTACACTACTCTAACTATTTACTTTGTACACGAATATTTCATAATTATTTTTATAAATCCGTTATAAAAGTAGAAATAAAATAATATATAATATGCCAAAAGTTAAGTAAAATATGTAGGATTGAATTATTTTTTTAAATTGTCATGTATTTTGTGTAAAGTTGAAATTAATAAAGAATTTACGTTATTATATTTCGTATCAGATCTTGTAATATTTTACTAAAATTAAACTAGTTCTTCTTAGAGCTGTTTCTGTTGATAAAGTAGAATTTAATTTGTTTCGTAACCGCACTAATTCGTGTACCGTTCATAATAAATTATAAAACCTCTTTACCTAATATAATAGTCATTTTAAGAATTTAACGTTTCGAACCGTTATTGTAAAACTGAAATGTATAACTTTTAAATGTATAACTTTTACTGTTATTAAACTAAAGTGCATAAATATTGAGCTTATATTGTAAATGCGTAAGTTTTTTTGTTAAAAAATATTAAAATTAATGTAAAATTTTATTACATACAACATTATGTCAAAGCTTAGATTATAAAATTAATGAAAATATTGCTGTATTTTTTGTCTTAATAAAGATATTGTATGAAATCGGAAAATTATTTTAATTGTTTAAATTATAAATGATGTAAGTATTTATAATCAAAATTAGTTACATTTATACCATTGATTCTATTAACAGAAGACACAACTAAATTCGACTATATTTTCATACTGACACGCCATTTCTCACTACCGTAAAGCATATATCGTCGTTTTAATGTAACACAGGCAAAGAAATTAATTCTAATTTTATGAATTGTATCGTTTCATATTTATTTTGATTCCTATGATTAAATTATAATAATTGATAGAAACCTTATTATATATAACACCTTTTGTTATTGACAATTCTTTTAATTCTAGAGAGACCTCTATCACACGGATGTTTGTTAAATGTAGATTAAATGTATTTTGATCAATAATGATGATTTGCATTTTTGAATAACGAGGCTATTAATCAGTTATTTTTTACAGAAAGAGTAGAAAACATAACATAACATTATACAGCTCAATGTTACTAATGAACTATGTCTAGAACATTTTATTTTCTGATTTGTAAGAATACTTAAAAAACGCTGATCATTTTAAATTGATTTTCGTAGTTTCTTGTGAGGTATTTCCTCATTTCAACATTCGTGCCGTTTGAAAATTATTCGCGTTTTTCGTCATTCTGCGGGTATGTTTCGGCTCAAAACATTTTATATATGTTCAATTTGGCTCAATTTAGATGAATTTCTTGGTCATTTCATAATTTTTTTATCTGTAGCGATCTCGTATGTGTGAATAAGCTTTTTGTCTGCCTGAAAAATACAATGATTTCGAAGACCAATTTTTGATGCAAGTTTGATTGTAAATCTAAAATAATTTATATTTAGTAATAATTAAAACTCCGAATTAATACAGGTACAGGTGCACAAAGTTCTTTTGAATGCATTGTTTTAGGAAAAAGTATATGTTTTGAATATTTTTCTAAAAAATAGATCATAGAGAAACAATTGTTTTTCAGACAAGGACACATTATCCTTATTATTACAAGATTAAAAATATAGAGAAAATACAACGTTCTTATCATATTTACTACCTTCACAACGCTAGAAATATTATTGATGCCCTCAACGCCAGAGTTGTTTGACAGTTTTCTAAAGTCTAAAATTATTTACCTAATATACTCCTGTTGGAGTAATGATGCCAGTAGTTGCTAAATGAATTGGCAATAATACTTTATAAACTTCTAATTTTATTCTTGTATTCACGAATGTTCACATATATTTAATACAAAAACGTAAGATAGAAATAAACATCGATTATTAAACATATTAAAAATTCTCGTGTAAAAATACATCAAATGTGGTAAAGATAAAGTTTCTGGTTTGAATATTTGAAAATAAGCACCGTATTAATTTTAAATATTTAGTCAATTAATCGACAATTTAAAGTAACATTTTAACGTCAAAAATAACACATTTTGTCGCTTTTCGTGTGAAAAGAAAATATAACTTTTTTTGCGAGAGATATTATCACACATCGACGAATATCTGCCAATTTGCTCAGAAATATATCTCGTCAGATTTTACAAATGCCAAAATCTGATTGGAGAGGAATTTAGAATAAAAGGCAGAGAAATCGTATTCTGAGGGCAGTTAAGAATATTTCGAACCTGCCGTAATACCCGGCAGACAGAATAAGCAACTGCCATAAAGGAGATAGCTGACCTAGAAACGACTCTGCCATATTGACCGTGTCTAAAAGTAAATAAAGCCTGAGGAAAGTCACGTGATTGGACCTTCTTCAACTTCCGGTAGAACGTCGTGTTGCCATTGTTGGTTAATAGACGATGCGAAAAACATCGTGCGTATCAGTCACAATCATTTATGTTCCGAAAAATTTCCAACGAATATTATAAAGATTTAGATGAATTAAGGAGGCATAGGTATAAGCAAAAATTAATGTTCAACAAGCAAGAACTGCCTGATCCAATGGACGACGATTTAGCAAAACTGTTATTTCACGATAACGTGAAAGCATGGCCCAATATTACGTTAGTGGATCTCTATGCTTACTTTGTAGACCAGCTCTGCTTTTACACAAAACAACTGAAAAATTGTACTTCACTTGAGAGTTCTAATCACCTAGTGAGTGGAAAGGTGAAAGAAATCACTGTTTATCTGTTGACGGATTTGAAGGTAAGAATTAAATTTGCTACTTTAGCGCCCGTTGCAAAACAAGTTGCAGTGTGAAATTTTTTTATAATGTTTAGTAAATTTAAAATATACATAAACAAAAGATAATTTTTCATAGCTAAAGAAATTCTGAAGAAATTTGATGGAACAATCGTTGTAAAGATCTTTCAAAGTGGCGGTCACTTCTAGGTCTAAATTAAACTAGGCCTATTTAACAAAAAGCATGGTAAAAGGAAAAATACAGTCTGGACAGAAGAAGATGTCTCAACATCCCTGGGCAACGGTGCAAATGAATGGAGAATATTTATTGTAAGTGGTCACTGCACATGTATGACTGGTTATGCAAATCAAAGCAGAATAATCCATTTCCACCAAACAAAAAACAGACATGTTATCACATCCTCTAACTTCAACACTGTTGGATCAGAAACTTTTTCTGGAATCTCTTACATATTTACAAAATGTAACTAATGTCTTTATAACTTTATCAGTTACGATTGTTACTAAAGATAGATTTATGTTATCGTTCATGAATCAGGCCACTGGTAAAAAAAGATACCAATCATTGAAGTCACTCTGTCTGAAAGTTATGAAACAAACAGCTAGCGAATCAGAATTTGACTTGGCACCAAATGAACAGTCACCCGAACCATCAATTATTCATAAAGTTCAGCGTTTCAGGGATATTTCATTATCACGTACTGAACTCGAAAACAAACTCATCAACGAAATCAAGTTAACAAAATAGGAAATTCAGTTAGTAAAATCTCAAACTAGAGATCAAGCAAATGAGGATTTGTGGTGGAAGTATCGAAAAGGAAGATTAACTGCATCTCTGTTTGGTCTCATTCTTAGATGTAAAACTTTGCAAAAATTTGCAGCTTCGTAAAGAACATGAATATTACGCGCAAATACAAGGACGGATGGGAATTGCAAAAGTCAAGGAGTGTTTTTTTTGTATGTTACAGTGATAATGATGTACTGTACATGTACAAAAAATTAATTTTAACCTGGTTTTCTGGCAACAAGTAGTGCAAAAACTCTCATCATTTTAGTTCAATTACATAGTAACTAAAATATTTTCAGAATGTGTTTAAAAAAGTTCGGAACAGATGTTGTTTACTTGGGCAAGCAAGGAAAAAAAAAAGAACCGGAAGTACAAAGGGTCCAGGATGTTTTGGTGCTGGTGCTGCCACCTGTCGTGATGAATACGGTCAATAGGAGTTGGACCCTGGCATAGAGGCCGACGAACTCTCTCCAATATAGTAACTCAAACCTCTCTAAAAGTAACTCCATGCATCCAGAAGATATCGAATAACTCGAGGTATTATTATAATTAAAACCGTTTGTAAATTCTCTCCGTGTTTACAGGTGTACGTAACTAGATATTGATATAACGATAGTTTATTTCTTTATGTATTTCTTTATTTCATTCATTAAACCTTTGTTTGTTATTGGTTAAAATGCAACAATCATTTTTATTATTTCTGTAATAATTACATTTTCAAGTGAATTATACATGAGTTATTAATTTTTATTCCGTTTCAAAATTACAGTATCTGAACAATTCAATATTAGTCTGTCTTCGTACCGTTTTAAATACCCAACAGTGGCTTATATAATATAATGTTTCGTCGGGTAAACTAGATGAAACATTATGAACAGAGAGAAATTTTTTTGAAAAGAAAGCTGCTGATGTGGTTACATACAGGAAAGAGGGTATTAATAATATGGATGGATGAAAATAAAGCATATGTGTGCTTAAAAGCACTCATATTATTTCAAATTTCAAAAATGAACTTTTACGAAATTTACATTATAATCATATTTTTGGTTCTGAGATTATATATTATTTAATGTGCTCGTATTGAAATTTGTGCATGTTTGTTTCACAACTATTAAATTAGGGTTATACTATTATCTGGATACTATTTTGTTAGATGTTATACTATGGTGCTATATTATCGGATGATGCCAGAGATATTATTAAGGACTCATTGCAGAAAGTAAGGTATACTTAAATGTACTAAAGTAAGGTATACTTAAATGTACTGTTGTAATTGTACTTGAAATCTGAACTTGTAATTGTTACAAGTTCAGATTTCTCTCACCGTTGTTTGCAGGAAATGACATTTATTTACAATATATATGGCAAATGTGCAACTTTTGTGTTCTTTCTAATATTTAAACCATTCATTCGATTAATAACGTTAATTATATGCTAATAATTAATTCACTGATTATATTCGATGAAATTTTCAAAAATTGTTTCATATCTTTAGGTAAATTTTAATGATAATTCAAAAAAAAATTATGGCTGATTATTTTAATCCGAATTAATATACTGACGAAAATATAATGATTTGAATAGTAAATTTGAATTAATTATTATTTGTTTTCGATTATTTCAAAACCCGTACAGTCGTCTTCTGGAATAAAATATAAGGAAACACGAGTATTTCGACCCTAAAATGTCGAATAGTGTTTTCCTCTACTAATAAACTCGAAAATTTCCCCCAATCAATGGGCATATGTTGTTTATTTTCTATAAAGTAAAACAAAAATTATATATTAAGATATAACTTTTTTATTTTTTTATATGCATACAATTTACATCATTAAAGATACATTTTTATATATAGTTTAAAAGTTATAATTACACGGTTTTAAAAAGAATTAGTCAATAGAGTTTACAATGATTATATGTAATAGCATTTGAGTTACGTATGAATATGTGAATGCAACTTAACACTCAAATTCCATTCCCTAATTGATTAACCACCAAAGTATATGTGAATGCCACACTGGAAATAGTAAGAATAAGACCAGTATCTATGTAAAACATACCCAATCCTGAAAATCTGGGTAGAACTTGATAAATACGAGAGACAAAACGAAATGCAAAGGTCTCGATCCATTGTTTATTATAATTAAGAGAAGAAACGTAAACCGCATCGGCCATTTTCTTTACAGCTTCACATATTTTCCAACAAAAATAGCAATTATAAATGAACAAAAGAAACGGAAAAATAGAGAAAGTTATGAGAATGATAATATATCCCAGTGAATGCATAATTGCAATATTAACCAAATAACTCATCCCAAAAGTAATATTTCCACCTACAAATATGGTCCAGATAAACAACAATGGAGAAAATACATCTTCGATGCTGTTAAAGATTTCCATAATCTGTGAGTGTTTAATAGAAATCGACTTAACTTCTTCGGGAAAATTATCACACTCGCGAATTCTGAAAGTTAATGCGTGAAATGCGTGGTATATTTCTTCGCATATTGCCGCGAAAAACAAAAAAATGAAATTTAACGGAACCATCATGACTAAGAAATATATAATAAAAACAAAAAAAGACAATACGCTTGAAATATTTGTTGAAATCTTAGCTTTAAACACATAATTAATATTCCAAAATTCTGGAATATCATATACTTCGTCACTGATTATAATGAAATATGCTATGAAATAAACTACTACATTGATCCAAACTAAAGAAATTTTGATAATGAGATGCTTCGAGTTGATTTTACTAGAAATATTTACAGTTTCGTTAATTTTCTTTAAAACAGAAAACAATTTCTTCTTATTTTTAAGAAAGTGGCACAACGAAATCAAAGATATTATGTGACAAAATATAACATATATCGATAATAACGAATTCAGGTATGATTGTTTTCGATTTACAATTGTTATAATTTTCTCGAATATAAAATAAAACAAGTAAATTGCATCGAAAATCAGTAACAGGATATTAGCAAAATTGAATGTATTTCCTTCCATCTTCATTCCATACAATGCCATGTTCTTCAGAAGAGGCCTGCAAGTTTCCTTGAAATGTCTGTTTCTTTCTTTGTTTAATCCACACGGTGATTTCATATCAATATTTTGAATTATATTCATGATAATAAAAATCTATAATTAAATATTAATAAGAAATATATTTAAATTAATTATCATGTAGGCCTACTTACTGAAATTCAAGAACTTAGACTTATGTTCTTTGCTGTTTTTACTTCGAAAATACGAATGCAGCAAAAACTAATAAAAATGTAGACAGTTGTAAAACGTTAATGAAGTTTATCGATTGCCTAGAAAAGCAATTATTGAAAACGTATGACGATAAAACATTGTCAACTTAATTTATTTGTATTCATCCTTTAATAATACAAACACGGTATGTTGACAATATTTTATTGAGGCTAATTTTCTATAATTGCTTTTTTGGTAATCGATATACTTCATAAAAGTATTACAAAAGTTTAAAATTTAGTCTTTGTTAAAGTGTTTTACATTTATATTTTGGCTCACCACTGGGCGAGTAGATAAAATTTATCAAAAATTTTTCTGTTATGTGTAATAAGTACATCTAACCTAATAGGTATTTCAAGTAAAAAACCTACAGAATGATTCTTTTTTGGCTATAAGTCTAAAGAATTACTGAGCATTTTGGAAGGAGGCTGCTGTATGTCCTCCATTGGTTGTTAACTCCTTGAAACTCAGATTTTACGGCTCCAGTTTAATTCGGAAATTTTTTTAATATTAAAAACCAAACATAAACATCATTTAAATTTAAATTTTTTTTTTAATTTTTTTGAACGTGCCCTAGTTGGTTCCTAAATGACACCTTTCGCTTTGGATAGCCAACTTTACAGGGCCTGCAATGTCGGCTTCTCTGCATGACTCCGGTGTCGTGCTGGAAAGTTGCCATTCGTAGTTAGCGTCAGTTGGCGTTTAAAAATAATTTAAGAAATGAAACATAATACAACATAAAATGAAAATAAATTTAATGACATAAAAATAAAATTAAAATAAAAAATGAAAAAAATACATGAAAAATAATAAAATATTAACAAATATTTTAATATCATTTGAGAACCCTGCTCTGGAGGTATCTTTGGAACTAAGACCAAAGATATCGGCACAGGCAGCGCTACACCTGCTATCGGAAACTTTTGTACTTACTGTACAATACACATTTCCATTTAGCAAATGTTTATTACAAGTTGCTCATCTGAGAATTGATAATTACATGCAGGTGTTTGGAAGTTCTTTCTAAATGCCTTTATACGTAAATAATTTTACAGAAATATGAATAACATATCACAGTTTATGATTGCTGACTATAATATATATATGTTTACAAAAATTTATAAAATTCAAGACTTGAAAAAATCAAAAAACTTATTTGTATAAACATTCGATCAATCTGTTATATGTTATGTAGACAGGTATATTTTCTCAAAAAAAATCATGCAGCTTTCTAAACTGACGTAGAGATACAATATAGCTTATAGTTTACAACGCGACTAGTTTGGGGGGCGGTTGAAGTTGTAAAAGTAGGTAAACACACATTTGTGCATCGATGGTGTATATTTGATTTTGTTTATGTTACATATACTATTATAATAACAGAGCACTGTAATAAGCGATTATTACCTTATTATATGAACGACTATACATGTATTATTTTTTATGTATTACGGAAGCGCCACAATAAACCGGAATTACTTTGTTTTTTAGAAAGACTTGTGGCTGGATGATTCTGAAAAAACGTTGATAAACGTAAAATAGTATGAATATACATATAAATTTAATAAACTCGGGTAAAAATAAATGAGAGTAACGATTTATGATTGTTTGCATATGTTTATAGCTGACAAAGTATCTCCGAGAAAGCATGGCTTTTTGCTTGAAAATTCCCACCCCACAAACCCGAATCGAAGCTTATTCGTCGAAGGATAGTCAATTAGCTATAATCTATCAATTACAGCTCAACAAGCACGTGAATGACGGTTTGTTTTATCCAATAAACAAAAGAAGGTTGTTCTATAGATATAACATAGGAAGATGGAGTTTTGTACAAACTGTAATCAAGTCTGTAGCAATCTAAGTTTTTCATTTGCTTTCTTGTATGTGTCTTTTGACTGTCTCAACCAATAAATGTTTTGTCACCACCTCCGAACCATAAATATTTCACGAAATACCGTCCTCTTCCATTGAAAGCAATTAGAGGGTGAGGAGGCAGATTCTTGGCTAATAAAATCGATAGTCAACTTCTTTTATACTGTAGTTGGTTACTTTCTGTCTATGTGGATATTAGATCAACGAATCAGACACCTCTGGAAACAGTGGAGCTCAAATTTCCACAAGTGCCATCCCTCTCAGGCTAGTCTTTGAAATATCTAAACAATCGCTATAAAATTGCTTCTTTCTATCGTTTTTAGCTTTATGTACCTAATTTATTGTTCCTAGAAAGTATTTAGGTGAGTAAGCATTATTTTAGAACTGTGAAGTTATAAATTATTTTGGAAAGTGAACATTTCCACTTGCTATTACATAATATGAGAAAATATGTAAACAATCGCCAGCAAAATTGTGTAGTATAGTCGATTATTGTAAAATTCGTCTAAATAATATAAAAATAATGTTTCTTATACATTATTGCTAAGAAAACTTGTGTGAGAATTCGGACCCACCGGAAGTTCACCGGTAGTAAGACATCCTTTTCCCGTGTGGGTGGAAGGAAAAGGGATGTGAATCAAAAGGAAACGAAATTGCATCAGAAGGAACAACCAACAAAAGGTGCGGATTGGTGGGCCCAACAACGTGACCACCTCAATAAAAGGGCGACAAGGGAGGAAGAGACGGGTCGATTCCGTAGAGCCAATTAGACAAGGTGCGAGAACGCCGAAGTCGTAAGGACCCCGACTAACGACGACCAGACCCAATTCGGAATCAACGCAATCCTGTGGTATGACCCCCTAATCGTGTGAACTCTCCCTCCGCGAAGCCGCACTTGGTCGGCAGTACTTAGCGAACTGTATCGATCATGTTAGTCCAGATAAATCCTTGTTAGTATTCTCATTAGTTGTGATGTTCTCTATTCGAAGAATAGCATCCGCCGCTCTAACGTCAAACCTATCCACTTCCGCCACTCCCGTAACGCGAAACGCGTAACTTATCTGAACCGCCGCCATCTTGACGTGGGCAAGTCTAATGGACTTGGTAGCCGTAAAAAGGAGGAACAAGACTCTGTCCGCCTCCCGGCGCCCACACTTGTGTTGACTTCAACCCTCCGATGACTCACCCACTTCCCTCCTAGGAGAGTAATTAGAGAAGTAGTGTAAATAATCACAATAGCTTCTTACTTGCTGTAGCTAGATGTTTGTGCTTTTCAAAGAAAACGTGTGTGAGTAATGAATTTACGATATTATAGCGATTTTCTATAAATAAATACATTTTTCTTTTTTTTTGAAACTTTAAAATTTTATTATTATAATTTTAAATTCGTGATAAACAAAATACAAAACTACAGTAAACTGTAATATGATTTTGCTAGAAAAGGAAAAAACAGACTGAATGTAGCGTGAATTTGAAACGAGATACCACATTTTAAACAATACTTGCATCTGTAAAAGTGCTTTTCCTGCAAAACATTGTATTTTTGATAGAAGAACACAGAGTTTTTATAAAAACTCTGTATATGAATATTTTTCATTAGCTTATTACCAGAAAAAGGTTTTTTCTGTCCTACATTGCTTGAGCCGCACCACCCCCTGGAGTTTGTCATGAAGAGAGAAATAGTATATTGTATACAATATTTCACACCATGAGGCTGTACAAGGGCGCAGTTCGTTTATTATGGAAGAGAACATATTACTTTACATTATAAAATTTGCAAATAAAATCTATTGATTTGTTTTTATTTTATGATTTTTTCGAAAATGAAACATGTAAATATTATTGTAAATTTGTGTTATATGGATAAAATTACATCAAATTTGTTTAGATGAAAATAAAGTATAAAAATACTAACTGCAAGAAAATATTCAACAATCTGTACAGAACAATCGAAATAGGAAGATAAGAAAAAATTAGGCTAGACAAGCATGTTATTTTGATTTCCTCTAGGACTTGATAATTGCTGGCAGGTGTTCCAAAGAACTTTTATTATAAAAGCTTTATTATGTGTATTTTTACACAAGTACAAACAATTTCTTATATCACAATAATATTTATTATATAATTATTCGTTTCTAGCTTTATATGCTGACATACAAGCTTCACAAAAAAAAATCTCACAAAAAATCAAAATAATTTATAATAGACCATTTTACGAAATGATTCTCTAAAAAATTTTAGTTTAAAACTTCATTTATTTTATTATGTATTATTTAGAAACTTGTTATTTTTCTTATAAAACAAAACTGGCAAGAAGACACTTGACACTGGCTTCCCATACAGATACACAGCTGGATGACCTTGAGAACGGCTGATTGTAAACTTTCACGGGATGTTCCCAAGATTGCCTGAAGAAGAGTAGGTTTTCAACACAAGTCTGAACGAGTTACTGTAACTACTTGAATGTATTTCGCAATTTTCTAATAGTTTTTATACTAGTTTTCTCTTATTACTTATATTAAATGCTAAGTATAACCTCACATTTTGTTTTTTTTTGTGTTTTACAGGAAAACACCCAAAAATATTTTAAAAAATTAATAAAACACCAATTTATGAAATACATTTCTAAAAAAGGTTAGCAAAACACTTTATTTCCTTTATTACATATTATTCAGAAACGAATTATCTTTCACACAAAAAAAAATTGAAACGGATCACGTGAAACGCACCGCTATTTTGTGTACACAGCTAAATGTCCTTGAAAACAGCTGTTTGTTAAAGCTAGCGGGATATTGCCAAGTAAGTTTCAGGGCAAGATAGGTTTCTATACAGTCGTTTATCAATTCCCGTAAGCACACAAATATATCACTAGAATATTGGTCATTTGTAATGTTTCAATAGGAGGGGACTGAATAAATGGTCAAAAATAAAAACTTCTATTGGATATATCATTTCAAAATTTGCTGAGGACATAGAAGACATCGAATAGAATACGAAATAATCTTTTTCCCACATATATCAAGCATACGACCGTTCCAAAGAGTTATTTAATACTTGCCTGGGTTATCTCGGGTTTACTTCTGCGCAGTTGCACGTGCAGCCCGAGATATCTCGGGTTAAGGTCTTAGGTCTACCACAAGCAGAAGTTTCAGGTTCGAGTACTGCTCCTGACCTATCTTTTTTTCCAGAATACTTTAAAATTAATTTAAATTAATTAATTTCTCTATAAATATTATATATGAAAACAGTTTGCAGAAAATTATTACAGGCAAAATTATTTTAGCGTTAACGAATGAATACAAGCACATTATGTTGACACTATTTTATTTATATCAATTTTCAATAATTTTTTTTTTTCATAGCAATCGATTTATTATTTCTTACTTCAAATAACAAGCTGGCAACATAAAGTTTTTCAGCTTTTCTGCCCGTTTCTTCTTACATAGTAACAGTTTTCCATGGAGAATCCTGTGAAGAGACAAACTTTTTGTCAGATCGCCCATTTGTTGTGTTGTGTTATTTCTTCCATCTTGAAATTTACAAAATTATATATTTTTTTAAATTCTAAACGCTTCCTCGTGATATCAAACTTAGTATAGAAATTTATTGTGAAAGTAAACTACTATCGATACATCAGCTAACGTAGTCACGATATATTTATTGAATTAAGTTTTTAAATATTCTTGACATGGACTTCTTACAAAAGTTGTTACTGCTTGGTAAATTTGATTACTATATTCTAGCTTGAGATAAATATGAAAATTTCTCGTAATTTATTATCGTCTATCTAAATACCTAGTGATGGATTTAGTAAAATACAGCCAAAAGTCACAATGTATGCCGGACAATTTCTTTAAATGTGGTATGAAAACTGCCAAGCTGATAATTCTGTTTTAAATACTAAGCACGTTAGATCGTTACCACTGGTTGTATGCTAAAACGTTTTCTGATCATTATAGAATACTTTCAAAAGATAGTTTGTAGGACACGATGCAGCTATTTTTAGTTTACCAGCTGTTTTATATAACAGAGGTGAAAAAATGGCGATCCGCAATAAATGACCCCCACAGAATTTTACATTTTTGCACTTAAGACACCTTAAAACGTGGAGAAATGCAAAAATTCGCGGTATTTTCTCTGTATGTATGAATATTAGTGTGTTCATATGTGTATCGGTAGGTGGCCCGATTTTGCTTACCCTATTTAAAGCTTAATAACTGCTTTGCTTTTTGTGGTAAATTTCTGAAATTTTGCAGGGTGGTTTGTTATAGTGAAATTGATGCTTTTAAATTTTGGTAGTTACAGGTCGACAGGTGAAGAAATTGAGAAGGGTCTACTCTCATATCTCGAGTAAGGTCGGAATTAATTATGATTTTACTCGTTATTAGCATTTACAATTTCTTAAATAAAAAATTCAAAATTACCTTCAAAATTAAGCATTTTTGTCATTTTATAGTAATTTCAAAAATAAAAAGTTTTTTTTTAATAAAATATCACAACGGATGGCGCTACCGAAATTTTAAAAGTTGACAGGAAATTTAAGCAACTCGTTGCTGGAATTTTTTAAATGTAATGTTTACATTATAAATTTAATACAGTACATTTATCATTACGCCATTTACCGAAATAATTGAATATGAACTTAAACTAATGAAATCACTGACAACACTACAGTGTAAGCGGCGTCACTGAGATGAAATGCATAAAACCTTTTTAAATAAGTAACAGCTAATATTTGGGCAAATAACGTATTCAAATGTAAATTCTACATCAATAAAATAAAAATTATGAATGGAAAACTAAAATCTGATTTTGTGCTGAATAAATGAATGTACTCTTGAAGTACACATTCGGAGTGTGATTAGTTGCATCCTCTTAATGGGAACTGTTAGGTAATTAGAATCAGCATTATTCTTTGAATTTCATATTTAAATAATTATTTAAAGATATATTTGTTAGAATTCTTAGTTGTTCCTGTAACACAATATCCTCAAATCTGTTCTCTTACCAGAAATACGGATACACTACCATAAGTATTAGAATTTTTTACTGGTGTAATAGATTATTTTTCATTCACAACATGCATTTTCATTTTAAATTCTAATCGAGAACATCTTTAATATTTATGGTAAAATATCTGTGTATAAAAAATACAGGCGTATAAAAAAATTTATTATTCAAATTTAATTCATGTTACTATAGTATACATTTATAAAAAAAATTCAGATTATTACTATTCACATATATCATTTTTTTATATAATAAATTCGATGTATGGACATAATACAAACTCTATTCGTTTTCGAATACTTATCTTTGAACTAAATGATTCACTGTTTTTATCAGCTTTATCAAGCATTTTATATATTTCATAACGCTTATTTACCAATTTCGATGCTAGTATAAAGCTGTTTTGCTGTGTTAAAACAAATTTCTTATTATATGTTTGTTACTACTAGTTTAATTTTTATGCTTTACATATATGTGCTAAAGATGTCAAAGAAGCGAAATATGAAAAACTTCCAGAAAACTATACTCAATTTGATGAACTTAGGGTAGATTCAATAGTGGGGAAGTGATAAAATGAAAATAAAGAAACTGCGATTGCTAGAGTTATTTAATAAATTTAAAACGATCCATTATTGTGATCAAGCATAAAAGATATGACCGATGTCGATAGTTTAGATTCACAAATAAAAAATCTGATTGTTTTCGATGATTGTGTGACAAAAAGGATTGAATCTAAACCTGTAGATTTCTTTTCACAGAAAGAAGAAAAATCGCCTCAATTATTTATGTTTCTCATTCGTATTATTTACTTCAAGTAACATAAAAAAACGATAATTTTTTTTGTTTTTTAAACTTCAAAACAAAGAAATTGTTCAAATAATTCAGGAAATTTATAGATTTTTGGGTATTGTTCGATTAAAATATAAATATATATATATACATATTAAATACACGATAGTGATTTCAGTTTCTTACAAGTGTTTACTTCCATAAAGACAGAAAAATTTTAAGAAGAAAATATGTGTATATTAAAAGAGTTTTCAATTTTATAATAGTATTAATTTATCGTCAAAGTGTAAAAAAATTAAGAAATACAATGATATTTTTGAAACAACAACAAAAAGTGGTAAACCTATAAGAAAGAAACCCAACCAACTTTGTGGTACGAAATGGTCTCAATTTTTAAGAAGAAAAACTAAAAAAAAGTTATTAAAGAATATTATGATCAATGAACAAGTTATTGTGGTATAAATGAATAACGAAGAACAACTGGTATAATTCTTTTCTATTTCTTTTCTAAATAGAAAAGAAATAGAAAAGTTCTTACATCAACAAGATGAATGTACTAAAATAAAAACAATTAGAAACGAGCAATTATTTATTGTGGTATTGTGAAAATTCCAAGCTGCAATTTTTAATCATATTTTTAATTTATTTAATTTAAAATATATGCCCTTCACCTCAAATTAATACTGGCTTGTCACTGTATATCATACTTTACCTGTTAAAAACAGAGTAATGCTATCATTATCTAGTTAGTTTCAGGGAAAAACTTTTGAGTTAAATTATGGTAACTTTTGGTTTGCACCAGACAATCGTTCTCTTGTGCCAAAGATTTTTAATTAGGTTTCGTTTTATAACTGTCTAATTTCGTTCTCGAAATTAAGGAAGGACAGACACACAGACGAATAGTATATCAATAGTAAGATACATAGTGCATAACGCAGAGATAAACATTTACAGGAAAACCAGAAAATAAAATTACTAATTCTTTACTAGTACTATAATCACTAGTACTGTACTGTGTTTTACTGTTACTAGTACTGTAATCAAATAGAAAAATTATTTGTAGAATTTTTCTATTTGATTACAAATACAATAAATATTTCAAGTGACATTATTATAATGTATTTTTCTGTACAACATGCACATTTCTCTTGAAGAATTTCGTGGTAATTCTTAAAAGCATTTCTATTAATACCCGTACAATGAGAAACCTTCCTTTTATATTTATTTAATCGAACATCTATTTGCATATCAAATAGAAGTTGGCAGATTGAATACAGTATTGGATATCAGATGGTTTCGAAATGAATGTTTCTTGGACAATATAACATATTTTATTATGGTTTTTATCGATCCAATTGCTTGCGAGTAATTTTATTATAAATATGTCAGTCTGAATAAATCTTATTTACTTAATAGATTTCAAGTAGAAAGAAATATTTAATACATTTCCATTAGAAATATAGGAAATCACAATGCACAGAAGAGATATTTGCTTGTATGTACAGGGTCCATGAGAATAAAAGTAAAACGTATGTAAATTATCTTACGTTATATCAAGAAACGTTTAATTACCTTGTTTTAAAGAAAAGAAAAAAAAAGATTTTTCATGTCAATTTTCGTGTTAATGTGTTGTTAAGTTAAAATTCTAGTAATTCCTATAACAAATATTTTCAAAAGCTGCTCATCTAACAAATAAGTTTAAAATATTAACATCTGGGTAATATTTTAAACTTTAAATGTTAATATTTAAAGTTTAAAATACTAATATTATTTGTTTATATCAATCTATAATTTTAACATATAAGACATTACAGAAATGCAACTAAATATATTCTCTACGTTTACCTCGTATTTTTCGTATACATATCTATAAAAAAGAGCTTACACCATTATTCACGCGTTTGATTTTCTGCACATTGCTACATAATAAGGATTGTTTATTTTGAAAGTGGTGTAAGTCCATTTTTGGAAAAAATTAAAAAATCACATAATATACATACGATTTTGTGGAAACTTTTTATTTATGAATAATCCACACTTAGCACTTTAAAATAACCATACGCATTGATCAATTAAAAATTCATCGGTAAATGATATTGCGTAACCATTGATTAAGAAAGTGGTGTAAGTTTATTTTCTGCAGTCTAATTAAGCACTTGGGCTGTCCATAAATTACATCTGCATTTTTCTTAAAATTTTTCTCACCCCTGTTGCCCCAGTTTGTCTAAGTTTTTGTATCCTCTTCCCCACTTAGAATGTTCAACATAACTCGATCCCTGTTAAAACTTTTATCACTTTATGAATGATTGATACCATAAGTAGAAATGAAACATGAAAGAAACTTTGAAATAAATATAATAAAATGCATAAACTGTATAAAATGTAATAAAATAAATAGATATCCACTAATGCTCAACATCTGTGTCCTACTTGTTTTAAGGGAGGGGTTAACCCCCCCCCTCCCTCCCTTCAAGTGTGGATATCATTTACGGATAGCCCCTTACAACGAGGAGTAAAACTATGAATTTTACGAACAAATATACAATTTGACAGAATGGAAAAAATTCATGTAATGAATTTAAATGAAAAGCAGTGTGTAATGATAAGATCGTAATAATGATAAATTTATCATAAAATACTTTAAAAATAAGTAAATAGTTTTAATGTTCAGAATAAACAACACGATTTTATTTACTGTTATTATATATATATATATATAACAGTAAATAAAATCGTGTTGTTATTATATATATATTATATAAATATAAATATAATAAATATAAATATATAAAAATATTATATATATATATATATAATAACATATTATATAATATATATATATTATTATATATATATATATATATATAATAAAATACAATGTGTTTCAAGTGAAATTGAGTTTTACATAATGAAAATTTAATGAATTTTGCTGTTCAATAATCATGAAAGTAGTGTAAAGTCCATTTATGGCCCAGAAAAATTAAATTAGTTTAGTTAAATTCACATAAAAGTCTTTATGCAATCAACTTACATATTTCTAAAGTCATAGAAACATTGTCAAACTTGGTACTCTTTATATATATTTTTGAGTCAACTAAAATGCAAATGTTTAAATATCTTGAAAGAAGAAAAAATGGAACCCTTTCAAAATAAACGGTTCATATACCATTTATATTGGATAATACAATGTTATAATTATGTTATATATATATATTATGCACCTATTCTTTATACAATACAACTATCCAGAAATCCAAAGTTCTATGGTTATCATATTGTTCTGGTGGAACCGGAATAGAATCCAAATACGAACACAACTGTTTTTATCAGTCGATTCTTAAATAAGCCAGATATTGACTTAGCACATAACAGCTGTGATTGAATGTGTCTTTTTATCTTCATAGAACAAAAAAATTAATAAAAAAGTTAAAACTTTACTCAAGTCGTACTGAAGTCAAACATTCCAAAATTAATATACAAACCACTATTATTATTATTAATGAAACTTGTTTTCTGATGATAACAAATTTATGCGTAATTATTTATTTTTAGGTCACTATCATCTGATTCCTTGCCAACGTATATATTCTCATAAATATCAAATAAAAAACTGACCAAGCTGTAGAAAGACCAATACCTGAAAAGAAGCTAAGCAAAGTAGAAAATATAATTTGTAAATATTGAAACTTGAAATATTGTTTAATGAAAGATGTAAACTAACTGTTTAAAATGTTCAATTATATTAAAAAATATATTAATTTTTAAATCAGAGGAGAAAAAATATATCAAGCATTTTTCAAGAAACGAATATCATTAAATTATAAAAATAACAGAAATAATTCATATTCACTTGAAAATTTTAAGTAATGATAAGTCATAACAACACTGACTAATTACTTTGATCTCTACAGATGTATCATTTACGACTTTAAAATATTTATTAAAAAGAATAAGAAATAGAAAATATTTCTAAATTTATCACCAGATTTGGAAACATGCAAATTCTTCTTAAGACAAAAAATACAAAATGCACGTGGACACGGCCAGATTTTTGCATAATTTACAATTTTCGTCCAGTGTTTTCTGTTTGCAAAGTTTTTGGAATTGACCCTTTCATAAAATGCAGTTGTTTTCAGGAGCAGAATTACGAGAAGCCAAAAAATATAATAAGTGCATTTCATAGTATTTTCGTGGATATACTTGAAATCTTCTTGTGGTTTTCTTCGCTCTTTTTATTTGTCATGCCTTTTAATAAAAATTGTATGTGCTATTCAAGTACCCAAGTATATGGTAAATATTGGATAGAGTTTCATATCATGCTTGTATTTGCAGCTATCTACATTGCTCTGCAATTTTCAATTTTGAAGAGAAACAAAATTTCTGGTCATTTTACAAAAAGCACTTACAAGGATGAAGAAAAATTGCCAGTAGAAATGGAATTGCTTCTGTTAGGAATTCTCGTTGGTGTATTTGCCACTGTTTTGGTCGTTTCGAATGCAGCTGCAATGACTGTGTTTCCTTTTATCAAAATACACAAGGGAAGTGAATTCGAAGCAATGCTCTGTTCCGTGTTTTTTTCGTTTTTGTTCATTCAACTTATAGGACAAATATGTTCTGTTCTTTTTATATTTGCAATCTCTGGAATAATTTTAGGAAAACGGCTTTTGAAGTTAACTAAAGAATTAGAAGAAACAAAGACAACTTCGACTTCACTGAAAAGTAAATTACAATTAATCTGTGAGAAACATACAGAGATTTGGGAAATTTTTGATATGATAAACAAGCAATTTGAAGTTCTTTTACCTTTGATATATGCATATTTCACATACGAAACATGTTTTCTGTGTTACGCTGCAGTGTTTCTAGATGTCAACGTTCTCATTAGAGTAATTGTTGGAGGACTTTCGATTTTATTCTTAACAGGATGTGTTTTAGTGTCTTGGAGTCTTTCTTTTCTGACATCTTTGGTAATTATGACCCTTTTTGTTATTGTAGTTATTAATAATGACAAGGTAAATAATAATACATTATGTATTTTTTCTGAAGAAAACAATTATTAATAATATATAGCATGCCAAACATAAAACTATATAAATTTTTGCATGTTTTTTTAGTTTTTTGCAGCTTCCATGTTACATACAGGAAAGTCAATAGACTGTTGAATTTTGCCATATTAAACAGTTTGACTCAATTTTGTGATATAATAAAAATGTTTTCGATTAAGTTATTTTGCTTTATATGTAATATTACTTCACGATAGACAGTAGTATAAAAAATAATTTTAAATATGTCGCTCTACTAACTCATATTATATGTAAAAATATATATCAATAAATTCTTACTAGTTTACATAAATAACCGCAAGTAGAATAATTGAAATTACTTTTTTAAAGTTCTCATATGTCTGCAAAATTATGAAGAGAAATTTAACGTATAATAGTGCATTGCAAATGTGATGATAACATTGATAAAACTACAAATAAAATGTGCAATAGGGTCAAAACTATCGGTAAAATGCTGTGAATTAAAATAAGAAGGAACTATTCACGTGTAGTTTCCTTTTAACAGAAACGACCCCGAGATTATCGGAGCACGAGATAAAACGTGTAAATGTATTTACCCCTGTTTATTGTAAATGTACCCACTAGCACTCTGGATACAGAGTAAACGTGTAAATACTGTGTATACATTTTTGTAAGCACGTATAACACATTTACAATTTTTTTTGTACTTTGTTTTTTGTTTTCTTCATTTTTTAATTTACAGGTGTATAGGAGAAGTCGCCTTAGCCCCTTTTGGCATAGCATTCTGCTGTTTAACGACTAGTATTTTATATTCCAAACAGTAATTATTTTTATAAAAATTATTTAAAATGATTTACTTCGCGAGACACTAATTGTGTTAAGTCATGTTGTTAAACTTTAAAGTTGTTTTATAAATCAAAATTCATAAAAAAATAATCATAATTAATGAAAAAAAATATTAAAGATTATTGTTCGATAGGTTCATACCAATTGCTATTGAATAACATACAACAATTCATTTTTCAGATCTACGATAACTTTGTGTCAATACAAAGATTTTCTTCAAACCGTTTACCTGTTAAATTCAAGTATAAGGTTCAATATAACTGATGTTCACTTATTTAATTATAACTCTTAATTATCTAATTACTATTCTAATATTTTTAGATGGCTTGTTTCATGAAAAGATATGAAAAGATAAAAATGGGTATTTCTATTGGGGACTTCTTTTACGTTCGAAAAAATTTTGTCATTCGAGTAAGTAAATTAATAAAAAAAATATTTACCACAATAAAATGAATATATTGTGTTTTTTAAAATGTTTTTACAGGTTTCGAGTGCATTATACTCCATTTTCTCTTCTGTGGTTGAAGTAACTGGCGTGATAAACAAACGTAAATCATGTAATACCAACTTTAAATTTAGTAATTCTACATCTAATTAGATTGACTAGTTTTTCTGTAGAATATTCATTTTACATATCTGAGTAAATGCAGAAATTTTTGCAACAGGTAAGAAAATCACAGTAAAAGTAAAACATTTAAAATACTAATTCTTCGCATAAGACAATATCTTGTAGTTTTGAAACTGAAGAACTGTAGTTTTGAAACTGAAATAATATTGAAACTGAAGAACAGCTCGAAAAATTCGCTAATACTTTTGAAAAATATGTGAGCAGTGGCCATAACGAATACCATATTTCAAAGGAACATATTGAAGAGGAGCTGCACGTCTTTGTATCATGTCCTGACTGAACAACACAAAGTTATTTCTATAAAAAGAACGGCTGCAAAAAGAAATCTTCTTCTGCAAGCAACGAAAATGTTACGATTCTCAAAAAGAAAATTTCCTTCTGCTCAAATTGGTGATACTGTACAAATACAAGTCCCTGATGTTGACTGTGGCCGTACAGATGCTCAAAATGTGTTAGCAGTTGTTGTTGAAATAGAAGACCTTGACTTCTATAAATTAGTAAATAAAAATGGTATTTACAAGCAGCTTTATACCCATAATCAGTTTGTAATTTGTAAAGAAAAGTTACTTTCCATAGATGAGATTTCTTCTCAAGAAATATCGCTGAGAAGCAGCTGAAGCTAATTCGAAAAGTGAAGGGCAAAGCTATACATGCTCTCATTGCCAAAAAAAGTGTTCCACGAAAAAATGTAATTGTAAAAGCAAAGGTTGTTTGAGCGATACTAGAATAATTCATATTCCAAAACCTCAAATATACATGGAAACCACGCCCTTTTTTGATGCCCCTTCAGTTATACTTTCCTGCATGATTTGAATGAGAGTTCATGGAATAAAACGACTATTTTAATTGTTATATATATATAAATCCCTGGTCAAACTATGTGATTTCCAGTCGCACAGGTGACTGCAATTGCAACAAGCGTGAGTCTCACGTGTATTCTCATGGTCACACATTGTTTATGGACATTGCAACTCAGAACACGTGACACTATAATAAACAAATAAAATTACAGTACTTGTTTTTGTCTACTTTCATAAGTTTACTGACATTTTACATTCTACTTCAAAGTATTTACGAAATTTTATCAACTTTTCTTATTAAAATGGCAAGCAGTTCCTTTTCTGGAATAAATAAAAAAAAGCGATAATTTTATTAGAGCTGGTAAGAATATACAAAAAGAAAAATAAGTATAAACGTTCATGCTGGGTTAAAACTTGGCGAAATGGAAATCAACGAGCTAAACATATGCGCTTTTACCAGCTGGTGAATGAATTAAGGCTTTCGGATGCTGAAGGTTATAAAAGATATATTCGTATGGATTCGAAAACTTTCCAAAGTATTTTAAGGAGGATGTAACACCCATAATAGCTAACGAAGATACACATTTTTGAAGTTTCATTTCACCTAAAAAACATCTTTCGTTGACACTTCGTTATTTAGCTACTGGTAAGAATATAATATATTTTGTATTTAATTTATATTTTATGCAATCTTATGATTAAAATGGTTCGTATATAATTTAGGCAAAACGTTTCATAGTTTGGCATACCAACTTAGAGTGGCCCATAATTCAATATCAGTCATTATCCCAGAAATTTCGGATGCTATTTATCAATATTATAAAAGTGAATATTTGAGGGTAAGTGTTGTTCAGAGGAAAGTGTGAAAATCCGAACGTGCCGATACAAAAATCTAGCAATAAAATTGTTTTATTGTATGTTTCCGACAGAGTTCGGAATGAATCACAAGAAACTAAATCCAAATTGTGCTGATTGGTAAAGAAGAGTAACATGACCTTGAAGATAAAAGGGGGAACAGAGAGGAAACAAGGGGGATTTTACGCAGTGTCCGTCCGATCCTAACAAGTCCCGTTACGCAGCGTTTGTCCCGAAGAAAGCCGACACCAGAAACGAAGTACGAGCTTAAGATACTCTTCAGAATTTCGTACGAAAACCAATCAACTCGAACGATGAGGTATGATTTCCCAATTTGTGCGGACTCTCTCTCTTCGGTTACTCGAAACTTAGGGAAGCGATGTATATCATCCAGTATTGTAAATGCAAAGTTTAGTTATTAATAAATTGTTGTTATTTGTTCCATCGATGTCATTTATTTGAGTATCGCCGTCACTCTATCATCTGACCCATCCTCTTCTTCCACTCTCGTAACGCGTAACGCGTAACAAACCCAAGCCGCTATCTTGACTGTGGGCAGGTCTCACCGACCTGTTAGCCGAAAAAAAAAGGTACGATTCTGTCCATCTTTCGGTTAACCCACAAATTGGTGTCAGGTGTGTGGTTTGACTTCTTCGAATTATCGATAGAGCGAAAAGAACCATATTTGAATAATAAGGACAATTCCAGTCGAATTAGGAATTTAAACCTTAGGTAGAAGGACTAAAATTATTATCGGAGGTAAGTCCAGTCTAATCGAAGCTATTAGAACAAATGGAGGGCGATCTGCAACCAGCAGCAGGACGAGCTAACCTGAATCTCGGTCCAAATTCCCTCACGCTAGGAGGTTTGGGCGGAATAATTTTGTTACTGCCCGTGTTTACTAAAAAAACAAGAGGCATCAGAGTCACAGATTTTTTTGACTCATTAGCAGATGTGAAGAAAGTAGCAGCATTTAAGTTTTCTCTACCCCAACTAAATTCGTCTGATGAGACGAGGTGGAAAGCAGGATAGGAACAATTAGAACTATTTCAAGGCACGAAGCTATAATATCAGTTTATATTAACGATATTCCAGTAAAAATGCAAGTTAATACCAGTGCAAGATGTACTGTACACTCATATCAAACGACTTAGCGAATAAATTGAAAAGGAAAGCTCCCATAAGATTCGGGTGTAGACAGAAATTAGGAAACGGCTTAGGGGAGCCGATAACCGCTATAAGATTAGCGACGCCCACGTTCAAATTATGGGAGAAAAAATATTCCATGCCATGTGCCATGGTACAAGCCAAGGTCACAAACTCGTGTGAAGGAATCTTGGGGTCGAGACCTCATCGAAACTGCATGATTAATCTTAAGCATAGATTTTGACGAAAAGAACTAATTACACAAAAACACGTCAGTAATTGGCATAGTCAATTACTGGTGATTAGTTCTCTTCAGCAAAATTTTTATATTTTGACTTAATATAAAACATTTAAATCTATATATAGCTCGATAAAATTGGTGGCCCAAAAGTCCCAAAGTTTGGTTGTTATTACAGTAGAGCGTCGATAAGTGGAACGTCGGTAAGTGGAATGGCCGGAAAGTGGAACGATTTTCAGTCGGACTGTGTCGTGCTGAATCGAATGTTTTTGATACTAAATTTACTTCTAAAGTATAATTTTCATGTTTTTTATATTCTTTAATATATTTATTTTGTTTGTACAAAATGCAGAAATAATTTTTAACGATACGATAGCCTCGATGATTATTATAAAAATTTTCGTTAGGCTGAAAATCGACGAAAATTCAACACGAAGCGACACGCAATGGATAAAAATTTGAACATCGGACAGGTTAATGTATTTTTTCGTACAAAGTCGGAAACTGGAACAAATCATTAAACCAGGCCTAATACGCTATACTAATAATGTATTTTTTCATACTTTTCAGTTATCCGACCAACCCCAGTCCCCAATTAAGTCGGATAATCGATGCTCTACTGTATTTACATAACTAGAAACATTAATTAATTGGGGTAATTTAATATTTATTTTTTTTATCTTACAAATTTTAGCACGTTTTTTTCACTAAACTACAGCAAAAAGAATTGGGGACGAATGCCAAAAGCGGATGGTGGCACATTAGATACTTTTTTAAAAAATATTCTATGCTGAAATAAAGATGTCTTGGATGTCTTAATAATCAGTAATAAAAATAGCGATGAAAATGCATCCGTATACGAGGATAGATCACCGTTGTGAATGGGGTTTGACTTAGAAAAAGAATTTTCAACAGGTAATTAGCCAGGAGAATGTTCGAAAAGTACAGTCCACCTGTGCCGAATGGGTAAAACCACTGAATATTAAATAGTGATGGGTTCGCCTCTGATAAACTCTGACTCCTTGGAGTTTTTCCGGCTTTCTTCACCTGTCTAATATCTAAATAGGAATTAGCTTCTAGTAGAAAGTCCTTCTAGGAAGCATCTGTCTTGACAGTTTCCCTTATCCAATAAAAGCAAACCAAATAAACCATACTCTATATACATGCAGTCACAGGCAAATAGGTTCGCTGGTAGGGGCAAAGAAGTCATTTTCCCCATCTATATCAGGTTTTCTACCCACGGAGTTTGAAAATAGAAATTGCCGAAACTTCTTAGAAAATTAATTTTCTAAGAAGTTTCGGCAATTTCTATTTTCTGTCTCATTCAATAGTACGATAAATTACATGATACGCTATTGTCACTTTGGCTTAAGCAATAATTATGATCATTATGACCTTTTACACCTTCTTCCTCTGTGCCAGATACGTAGTTCCATCATTCGCCACCACGCCGTCTCATTGTAGGCCATTCTCGAACTCACGATAAGCTTGGTAAAAGGACCTCTTAGAGCACAAATAATAAAAATCATTTAAGCGAGAAATTCGATCAAGGGCTACAAAACGCTTCACAAATAATGAGTGCTGCAAGCTGGAAAATTTTTTCATAACGGGCAACTATCCAGAAGACAATGAATCAAATTGGTATGCGGAAAATCAAGAAGTAAAAACTTAAATTGAGTTATATGTCTCTCGCTCACCCTGCTGCTACAAGGGCTCCTAGCCAAACCCGTAGTGGATATAATTAAGGAATTTTCTTACGTGTCTACAGGTTTGAAGGGTTTCATTAAGTGGGATGGTCAACGCGACATATAGACGAACAGGAATTTTGGATTGCTTCTCGAGAGAACCATATGAAAAAATGGCACCTATTTAGCTGTTAGACACGTGAAGAAAACCCATAAAACTTTACGCGACCAGCTCGTAGATGTGGCATAAACCCGCGACCAGTGTTCACTGGTTTTATCCCTAGGGTAGTGGTTGGTCCTCCATGCTAAATGAAAATATTTCCAAATACCATTGAAATTATTTCTTTATTGTATAATTTTCCATACAAGACTTAATACTGTTATAAATAGATATAAATTGTATTCTTTTAATTAAAATTTATCCAATTTACAACAAAAGTATAAATAAGAGCAACAGTTATAACTGTAGGAACGATTTGTTTGTTAAATGGGAACAAATCCCAAGCAGTAAAAGGCGGTAATTCTTGAAGAGATCTTGAAGAAATCAACATCGCGTATTCCTGTATTTCTATATCATTGCAAGAAAGAGAAATTTGATATATTGCGTATGGTATGTTCCTTGCCACTTTCATAAAACTGGATGAAGCTAAACAAGCATGAGTAAACAGTATAAAAGGAAAAAATGCCGTAGAAACAGTCTTGCCAATTTCTAGAAATTGATAACGGTGAGCGAAATTAGCTAAATGGTTAACGGCTAAGATCAGGTTACTTCCAACGAGCAGAGTCCAAAATAGCAAAAGCCAAGAATAATCATCGCGAATTGCATTTACAATTGTTATTAAATGCATATTAGCAATGGCAACATAACGGACATTTTGAACAGAATTTTGTTTAATAGATAATTTATCACGTAAAAATTTAAAAGCGTTTTCCATTTCTTGACAGATATTAACAAAGAAAAGAAAGTATATATTCTGCTGCGTTACAAACAACGAAAAAATAAATGAAATAAAAATTAAACCTACTTCAAATACACTTTGCCATCTTTTATCTTCAGTGACATTTATATGCCAAGTATTTAAGAATTCACCTCTGCAAATCGAAACAATGTGGCTTATATTGAACAATATAAAGTTAAACCATATAAGAATAACTTTCATTCGAAGCCATTTCCTGATAACTCCTTCCTCAAACGATATCCTCGACAATTTCTTGAGATGATGGAAAATATTTCTTTTATGGAAACAGAAATGGAAAAATGATAGTAAAGACACAAGTACGTAAGAAGCGTGCGTAAATAATGCAAAATAGTCATTCACTCGGGTCTTATATGATGAAATGCTTTCGATACTCGTGACCATCGCTGTATATAGAGCAATACACAGTATATTAATAAATAATGTGACGATGTTGAGTTTATTAAATCTTCGTAAATCCATCCTTTGTCCATACAGAGACATACTTCTTAATAGAGGATGCCAAGTTTCTTCCAATGGTTTTCTTTTATTTCCATGATATCGTGGATTTAGTTGTATTATAGAAACCGGTCCGGCACACATCCTTACTTTTTGGCAGTATTTTTTTACAATATATCACCGGGTATTTCGATAGATAATAAGGAAACACGAAACGTATTTTTCACATCTTCAAGCTAGAAAACAGTAAACAAATTCATCACGCAGTAACGACTTTTGTATGAAGTTCGTGACACTACATGAACTAATTTTGTAATTTATTTGCACTGTAAAGTCGAATATTGTATTTGTGATCGCGTGAGGAAACATCTAGAATATTAAAAATTATAAACTTGTAAGTTGTAGGATCAACGAAATAAGATGAAGCAACATCTGGGCGATCTTCCAAAATGATTATCACTTTGGAGGATCCTTTATAAGGAAAATGTTTCTACTTAAATGACTGACAGGTGGACCATCGGTGGGAAATTTCGTAAATTGAGTTTTATGGAAAATGCAAGTGATAAATGTAAAAATTCATGTTTATTTCGACCTAACGGACTTTATTCATTGAAAATTGTCGGTTTTCTATATATAAATGACTAAAAAGTAGAGTAAAATCGATATATAGATTATTTTAATATTATTCTCACACGCAAATTCGTATACTCACGCTACTTATTCGAAAAGTGTTAATCATAAAATAATATTTGTTAAATTGTGTACTGTTTATCATTAATAAAATATTAATTTGAAATGATAAGTAAATTTGTTCAGGGGAGCTCTTTTAAAATAATGACGACTTTGACGTTTGCGCCACGGTCAACTCCGCCGAAATTGTTTAACCATTTTTTTTTTCTTGTCTATACAATACATCTCGTCTAGACCACGATGCAAACAGCATTTTAAAATTCGGAGATATACAAGGTCAAAGTTCACAACGTTAAGTCTATTGGAAAAGCACCCGCACGTCAAACTTCGATCTTTTTGATTACTTTGAAGTACATTGATTTCTTTTAGGTTTTTAAAACAATATAATAGTTAAATTATCTAAAACTTTATTTATATTTCCTAATATATTTAAACATTTGTAGAAACTTCCTAAATTAAAATTTAGGCTAAATTTGAATTGATGGTTATCCCAGAGTATCCCTTGATTTCGAGTAGTAAGCAGCCAAAATTAAAGCTAAGATTTGTTTCATTTCTTTTCAAAATTCTAGCTTTTTCAGTTGTTAAAACATTATTATTATTTGCTTGTTTTCTAATCTTTCTTTTTCTCCACATTTATCTCGAAATAACCAAACAAATTTAAAATGCGATATAAGCTTCTAATGTGCATTATCAATTAATTAGTAATAATAACTAAGAGCCTCGAAATTGTACTTTTATTTGTTAGTTTCTTTTATAAATGCTTCATTTTAATGCCATAATGTCGAATGTATATACATGTAACCGGGCTGAAGAGGGCTGTTAGACAGGCCGAAATGCATTCCGAGATACCTTGCGTTGATCGAATAAAAATCGAAAAAAGGTGTGTGATGAATCTATAATTATAACGGTAAAGCCAACGAGGTTCATAGTTATTACTACTAAGTAAATTTAAAATTCCTTATACACTTATCTATGTACACCCTATGAAACAGTATCTGACTGTACGTATCAGCTACGAATTTTATCTTAATTTGCAGTTTTTAAATGGTTTAATATTACATTTTAATATGCAATTTATACTCGTGTTACCCTCTCAAGTAAATTCGTTTAGATTTTATTTTTTAAATCCTATATTTAACACTCAGATTATGACATTCTATATTACTTCTTCACGTGTTAATATTATACTAAGATCGTTTATTTTCCTTGTGACTTTACTCAGTCTGACAGTGGAAAGAATTGACTTGAGATAAACATCACGCGTAGTGTCGTTCAGTAAAACCAATTAGCACGTTCCCTAATGGCTTAATATGTATGGAAATATGTACATTTTATTTTATATTCTCTCGTTATATACTTTTCCGTTAATTGTATTAATTTTTATAGCACGCATTTAACAACTACTACAGTGAACTTCCTCGTAATCCAATATCATAACGTGAAGCCTCCATAATACTGTTCGTTATGGCTGTGACATGCTTAAAAAATAAGGAAAAAAGCAGATGTAACTTGCCAGAACTAAGCGATTAATGGCGTAAACTCATTAGTTAACATCCAAGTTGATTCTTTCCACAGACAGACTGTAGTGTTTTAAAATAATTGTTGGCAAGTGAAGAGGGGTCTTGACACGAAAAGCATTCTGCAATGACAAATGTACATGATTAATTTTGCCGCACTCTTTTAGATACATTCCTGTATAAGTCCCAAATTTATTAAATTATGCGATTTTATACAGATAATTTAGAGGGTGAAATCTTTCGTGTAAAAATTTGAAATGTAAATCACGTTGTAATTAGCGCCAGTCTGACGGAAATTATTCTTTTAATTTGATAAATATATTTTAAGAAAATAAAATCCTAATAATAAATTAAATTTACTTGAAATACAGAAGAGAATATAGTGACAGTTAATGATTATAATCCTTGTTCGATTGTATTCGATGAGTTTATAGAATGCATTTACGAGAAAGTTTACCGAGATAAATTCAACTTTTAGATTTACATTAGAGCGTCGAAAAGTGGAACCAATTGGGGACTGGGGTCCTTCCAGTTAATGATTTGTTTCAGTTTCCGACTTTGTACGAAAAAATACATTAACCTGTCCGATGTTCAAATTTTTCTCCGTTGTGTATCGCTTCCTGTTGAATTTTTCTCCGTTGCGTGTCGCTTCGTGTTGAATTTTCGTCGATTTTAAGCCTAACGAAAATTTTTATAATAATCATCGAGGCTATCGTATCGTTAAAAGTTATTTCTGCATTTTGTACAAACAAAATAAATATATTAAAGAATATAAAAAACATGAAAATTATACTTTAGAAGTAAATTTAGTATCAAAAACATTCGATTCAGCACGACACAGTCCGACTGAAAATCGTTTTACTTTCCGGCCATTTCACTTACCGACGTTCCACTTATCGACGCTCTACTGTATATTACTACTTAAATATTTTTCCTAATTACATTTAAATAATACGAAGTTTAAAATATAATTATATAACAAGAAAAATGCTTATTTGTTTTCCGTAAATTTAAATAAAAGGAACATTCACAGGCGTCCAGAAATAAAACAATAGTGTTAATTACAACGCTGACAACTGTAAGACAATAAATTGACGATATTAAACTGGAATGCTCTACTTATCTGAATAATATCTATTGTGTAAATAAATAATGCTATTAACATCGGTGCTATTAGAACAATAGAATTCAACGAGGATAAAAAAAAGTTGGGTATATTATTATGTTTTATAAACAATGAAACTAATATTAACTCAAGGTAACTATTACAATTAAAAGCAAATTGAGAATAATTTAAATAAAAACGAATGTGATTAAATTTTCCTTACTACAAATAATTTCGACGTAAGCTTATATTTTCCTCGTATTGTCTGTAATATAATCGTGTTTGAAATTAATTATTTTCCTGTAACTACGACAAATCTATATTGTAATACGATAAGTAGTCAGAAAATTTTAAGGAAATTTATTGAAAGTGCTAAAATTATATTTACATTTTCTTAAGATTCGATTGTTCGTTGTCATACTCGTATGCACTTCAACGAATTTATAACGTAACTGTTAGATTCGAAACAAATACTAGATAATACACAGCGCTCTTTTTCTAAGATTATTGTCATTACCGATAAACAAATACCATTTTTGGTTACTAAACACAAGGTTTTGAATACTAAAAATTGAGGGCGCAGTCTGTTGAAACAGGAATCACTATTTATTCAGTGTCTGTGCCGGAATACAATTTTTGACGACCGAGCTTTCCTCGTAGGCTAACTGGCCGTCAAAATTAAAAACTTCTCTTTAAAAACAATTTAAAAAATGTATTAAATTAAAAGCATTTTTAAAATTAAAACTGATGATGCCACAGACGTCATTCTGTTTCCATCCTTTTAACTTAGGAAATGTACAGCTTTATATACACTAGAAGCAACTAATGATAAATTTAGAAATTCAGATGTCCCCTGGTGATCGACAACAAAGTTTTGTTAGAGAAATGTACCGATAAGCCTAACATAAAACTACAACACCACTAATTATTTATTATTTTTATAAATGTACACATTTATATTGTAGTCTTTATTGTATGTATTTATTGTATTACTTCCGTATTTCTTATTTCAGTATTTAGTCAGTCGTTCCATGGTACCATTTCAGTAATCATGTTTTTACTTTAGGTTTTTGCAAACTTGGAGTTTAAAAATATATTAAAATATAATTATTAAACAAGTAAAGAACACTTATCGTTGCTGAAATTTATCAAGTATATCTCGGCTCATTTTTTATGCTCCACAAGTGGGCAGGTAGCCAATGAAGAAATGGAACTTTCTTCATTTCCACCTTGCACAAAATATCATCTTAGTACGGGAAAAAGTTTTCTGGCTTTCTAGTCATCAAGTCTTCATCAGGAGTATCGTCTCCATCACCATCTTCATGTTCTTTACTTTTAAGGAAATTTTCCGAAACAATTTCTTCAATAATTGCATCTATACAGTATTTATTTACATTGCAATATTGAAGGTTGTTATCTGTGTATAAAATTTGTCGTAATTTGTAACATTTTTAGTTTATAAGCGATTCAGCTATCGTGTAAACCATTATTTAATTTGTAAATAAAGCGAAAAATAAAAATAAACAGAATAAACTATACAGAAATCTGCCATTAGTTCAAGAAAATTCATAGAGGTTTCGGAACCCGACGTAAAAATTTTCCAAGATGCTACGAGTGCAGATTTCATTTTCTTTGAAAATAAATCTACACATACAAAAGATTGCATTTATCAACGACTTTCTCCAGAGTGAGGATATTCACCGCATTTAATGACTAGCATGATATCCAGATTTCAGACCCATAGAACATTTGTTCGATGGTGTAGGAAAACGAGTTGCATCTCGTTAGCCTCCACATGCTTATATGTGTTCAAAAAGAAACTTTTCCACCGATAGAGCTGATAAACAACGTAACAACCAGCTTGAGCAGAGTCCTAATTAAACCCATGGCATGCTTTTAATAATGGCCCACTCAGTGCTCACGAGGAAAAATGAGTCCAAAAAAAAATTCAAAATTTTGAGACGTTTCTTTCATACCACATACTTAAATTGACGGTTTTAAGAATTGCATTATATCTTGCCTGAAAAATTGGTATAATGTTTTTTGAAACACATTGTTTTATTTTTAATTAAGAATCAAGATCAAGTAATTTTTTAAATTGTAACATAATTATGTCTAACGTCATTGTGTTTTACGTCACACCATCTGTTACGTAAAACTATTAGGTTAAGTATAATATAGGAAAGTTTTCATGTATACGTTGAAAGAAAACGTTTGTGACTGCACAATAGCTTTTATCTCTTGCTTAACAATAGTCAAGCAAAAGTCAAGTAAGTTGTAAGTTGCATTTTTATCTTTGTCAAAAAATATATTTATATATAAACACAATGTTTTCTACGGTATGTTATTTTTTATATAGAACTAATAAACAGTTAAATAATAAATCTTATAATAATGAATAGTAACTATAAACAAATACGTTAAGCATAAAATGTGAAAAATGATATTAAAATTCGTCAATAAATTTCTTGTGTAAGTAAAGAAATAAAAAATAATTCTTAGTTTAAAAATATGTACCATTTATTTTCACTTGCCTAATGTATTTCTTCAAATATTTCAGTAATAATACATTTCCACGTTGCAATTCTGGAAGAATGATATCGAATATTTAAAGTAGAATAGCGTACTTATTAAAATACAGCATAACAAATTCAACGCAGCACTTCTAATACAATGAAGAAGACATTCATCGGAAACGGTTTAACCAGTTACTTCGAGAAATTCAGAACAGCAATTGCTCGACACCCTTTTTATTTTCTCATAGCGACAATTCTTTTATCTGCCCTCCTATCAATAAGACTTTAAAATGTTTATTTTATTGAAGACGGCCAATATTTATTAAATTCGGATAGTGGCAAGGTAATCTACGATAAGCAATTCGTTAACAAAATGTTTCCTGTAAACACATCCGAATTCTACGATGTACAAAGAATGACTCAGCTTCCCAAATCCCTAATGGTATACATAAGCAGCAAAGACGTAAGAAATATGATTTCTAAAGCTATTCTTCTGGAAATACAGAATTTGGACCAAATTATCAAGAATATAACAGTGAGAGTTGATGGTAAATTAGTATCCTACAATGAATTGTGCGGCATTGTTAACAGAAGATGCTTCGAAAATCCTTTATCCACAATAATGACTCAAATAGATGACATTATTTCCTCAAAGAAAAGAATTAAATTTCCAATCGAAATTGATCCCGTAAATTACTCATACCAGATGTGGGTATTGAATTTAGGTGGCGTGAAAACAGACATCGATGGGTACGTCAAAGCAGTTGAGTATATGCGTTTGATGTATCCCGTTGATGAATCAAATAAGGAAAAAGATGATTGGATAACAGAGTGGAGAAAGATGTTTCTGAAACAAGTTCTAGAGTATAAGTTTAATTTTATCGAATTGTATCCATGTCCATTGCTTTCAACTGAATTGGAGTTTAAAATGCTTGCCGAAAAAATCACACCTATGATAAGTGTTTCGGTTGTAATAGTTACAATATTTTGCATCCTTACATATATGACAAACAACTGGATAAGGAGTAAACCATGGATGGGTGTCGCTGCAGTTGCATCAGCAGGATTAGCTGTAGTTTCTTCTTTCGGATTGATGGGAGCCTGCGGAGTAGGAAGTATTCGCAGTCACATCTGTTTGCCTTTTCTTATATTAGGTAAGATGCATATAATAATATACGTATATGGTTTAATTAAATTCTTACAGTATATTATATTTAGCGACAGAGATCGACGATGCGTTTGTGATTGTAGCGTGCTGGAGGATTACTAACATTCGCAACAGTGTAGAAGAACGAATGGGGAAGACATATGCCAGTGCTGCTGTGTCGATCAGCATAACAAGTTTGACAAATCTCTTGTTATTCTGCATAGGGATGACAGCTGAATTTCCTGGTGTTCGAATATTCTGTTATTATGCTGCTACGTGTATTGGTTTTACATACTTATACCAGATAACTTTTTTCGGAGCTTGCTTAGCTCTCAGTGGATACAGAGAAGAAAGAAGTCTTAATCCATTTACATTTCGTTGTTCCAAAGGTAAGACTGATCCTGAATTGAGGTATTCCTGAACTTTGGATTATTTTTGCTTGCATGAACATATTAAATCAAATTTATTATTTAAAGTAATACTTTCAAACATACCAAAACTTAAATTTAAAATATCCAGCTGATAAAATATTTACTTACAATTTTTTATAATGCGTACGAGCTTTCGTGTGGTCCTATTATTATTCAATTTTGATAATAAAGAGAATTATGAAGTAGACTATTAGGCCGCGACTCCACTAGCCGTAAAAGGACCGTAAAACCCTTCACCGTAAAAGCTTTTAATCACGTGACCATGATATTTTACGCCTGAGCAGGTCGTAAAACCAACGTAAAAGCGAGTTGAACACTGCTCAACTCGCTTTTAGGCGTAAAATATCATGGTCACGTGATTAAAAGCTTTTACGGTGAGGGGTTTTACGGCCCTTTTACGGCTAGTGGAGTCGCGGCCTTAAACAAAATAGCTGACAAATATTTAGTCATTATGTTGAAATAAGAAAGTATCAGATTAATAGCACTATAGAACGATGCATTTACTAATTTTTCTCTCAAAAATCCTATTTTGTTAGTTATTTCTTTTCTCGTTAAAGTTTTTGTAGAAAAATCTTATATTTCATTTAATTGTTTTGCTGTTTATAAATCATAAATGTGTGTTCTAATTAAAACTTCAGTGACTTTAAAACGAAACAATTATATTATGAAAAGGTACATTAAATTAGCTAACAAGGTTTCACGATACAATTTGTTACTTTTTAGCACGTTTATTTAAAAAAAAAACAGCAACGAGTTACTTAACTCTCCCGGGAACTGTTAAATTTTTGTGTGTGGCGCCATCTGTTATCATATTTTACTAAAAGTAACTTTGATATTTGTAATTAATATAAAATAGCAGAAACGTAATTTTCGGGGTAAGGATGGGTTTTATAAAAGAATTGTAAGTACTAATAACGAATAAAATCCTCATTATGTTTGACCCTACTGTAGATATGACACTTGACACTTCTCTATCTCCCACTCCTCGACCTTTTACCGCCGAAATTTAATAGTATAAATCTCCCTAATACACAAACCTTCCTAAAAATTTCAGAAATTTCTTGACAAAAAGCACAGGAGTTATTAAGCTTCAAAGACAGTGAACAAAATTGTGTCCCTCACACATACATTACACGCACAAACACAAACAGCCACAGATGTCAAAAGTACAGATGTATTGTCTCGGAGATTGAAGACAATAAAAATCCGTAAAAATATTAAAAGGATAATTTTTTTTTCATTTTTGTGGTTTAAGGCCCTTTACCACTCAAAGAGAGTATAAAAAGGCCCAGAATGATATCATTAGACATCAACAATATGCATCATTCTATAACACATAATAAAATAAATTGTTCTTTAATAGTTATTAACTGTCCAGATTGGCATTTAAATTTGTTTAATTTATTATTAAAAATAGAAAGTAGCGCAATGGGAAGTCATGTTTGCCCAAAATTAATCAAGTTAAGAGGGGCACCCATACATTGGGATCTTTGGGGCACGTCCCCCTTTTCTTTTAGGTTTCCTTTTTAATAATTCCCAAGAGGGTCCCAAACAACAAACAATTCGTGACTTTTAGCCAATTCTGCATATGTAAATAAAATTAATGAATGGTAATATTTGTTTAATCAACCATGCAACTTTGTCATATGTTGACCAAAATACCATTTCTTGTTTTCCAGACCAAGATAGCCACGAGTGCAACCAGCGCCATCTTGTTAGTGTCAATTATAGGGCCTAAGTAATACTGGTACAAACTTTAGTCTAGATCGGTTTAAAAATAAAGATTTGTATAAAGTAAAAACCAACAAGAATTGATTTTTATATATAAATATAGATAAGATCGTAGAAATTAAAAAAGTAATAAAATATTACCGTTGTGTGGATGCACAATAAGCATTTACTGTACTATAGGTAGATTACATTTTCTTTAATGTCTTCTCTTAAAAAATAATATTTTACGTTATAGTTTACTTGTTTATCATGTACTATAATTGAAAAATAAAATAATAGTATATGGAAATATAAATACAACTAAGAGAACCAGCCACCTAGTGACCTATGTTAGTGGTAGTCGGATTACTAGAGACTACTGCCTCATTAGAAGACAGGACCTAAAATTTGTGGTCTATACCAAAGTAGTTCCATCAGATAACGTTTCACCTCGGCACCGCCTACTCCTAATCGATTTTTATCTTAAGCTGAAGCTCAGCAACACCTCAAAACCTGAAAAGTCTGGACCTGAACGAATGAAGTGGCACTGCCTACGTGAACATAAAATTCTGTTGAAGAAAGCAGTTGGTCTGAGCATGGTCAACTTCAACAACAATCCCAAACAATCAGTATCCATTATCTGTTCTAGTCTAGTTCAACACATCCACACGACAGCCTCAATCATCCTAAGCAATACAAAACCTGATAGGAGATATTTTGACAAATGTATTTGGTGGTGGAATGAAGAAGTTTAAGCAGCCGTCAAAGAAAAGAAGATGATATTTAAGAGATGGAGGCAATCAGGCACCAAAGATGACTATCAGCGATATCGGAGCCTCAAGTCCTTGGCAAACAGAGCAGTTGCAGCAGCGAAAGTTGCCCACTACGACTGCCTGTATGAGGATCTTGACACGCCAGAAGAAGCAAACAAGATTTACCGGCTTGCAAGCACCTGACATCGTTCAACCCGAGATATATGGCACGTAAAGAACATCAAAAACAACCATGGCAAGATAATCCGTGATCTGTCAGCCATCTTCCAAAGATAGAGCGAACACTTTTCAGCCATCTGTAATAAAAAGTCCTACACCCCCTATCCATCCAGCAGACCCAGTACTAGGACCAGTTCCCCTGATATCGCCACAAGAAGTTGGAAAGGCTCTCATGAAAATGAAAAATGGTAAAGCACCCGGACCAGGTGATTAGGGATTGCAATTGCTGGATCCCTCATCCAGCAATCTAGCTGGATCCATCGCATTCTTCGGCCTGCTGGATCTAGCACTTAGTGCTGGATCCAGCGCTGCGGATCCGCAAATACTCAATTAACTTTCTAAATAATTGCAAAAAAGTTTACGTCGTAGCGTTGCCGCTTTGCTAACTATTAGATTGCTACTAATTACATACTCACTACTTTACTAACACTAATAATTAAATTACTCATAAATAAACTATACCTTAATCAATACAGCAAAATTTAATAAAATAATAACGTATTCAATCGCTTTTAACGATCTTCCTCAGTTACAAAAAAATACAACTTTAACTATAGAACATAAAATGTGTTTGGAATAAATATAAAAAGAATAGTGCTTAATTACATCCCATTTTTAAACAAGATACATAGATGTACTGCCAGGTCTAATAATTTTCGTATTGTATACCGACGTAATCCCACTGTTTTCAAACTTTTAAGAAACGATAAAAAGAAAGAGGATCAGAATTAAACAACGGGTATATATTCGGTGCCTTTACATAACTAACGTTTCAATTCCAAGCTTGTTTATGTGGGTGCAACGATGCGCAGTTTAAAACAAAGGCTCAAGAGCACAAATATATAATCGGTAAGAATCTTGACAACACTGCGCTGGCATCATACGCAAGACAGAAGAATGGTAACGTCCAATGGGATCAAGCGGCAATTATAAAAACGACGACAAATAGGCAAACAGTCAAACATCTTGAGAGATTGGAAATCTGCAAGGCGCACATGACAACTGGTTGTATAAACCATAGAGGTGCAGACTCATTGTTTACCATGTGGACATCGTTTTACATTAATTAATGTTATTAACAGACAATGCTGGTTTCATTGGATCTTATATACAAGGTGTTTTTTTTTTAAACTGACAATACTCAGAGACATCTATAGAGCAATCTAACAGCCGAACTGTCGCCAAATTTGGGAGAGTGACTAAGGACGACTTGGGAAAGAGATTCCGCGAAGAAAAAAGTAGTACCTAAATTCGCCGGTAGAGGAGGATTTGGCGCTGTTGTAGCGAAAAAGCTACCAGCACTTCACTGAAGAAAGGGTCATCAGTCGCTTTTTTTCACTTGCACGGCCGCCTCGCTCCCTTAATCTAACCCCATGTTAATTTTTCCTGTGGGGTTACTTAAAGTTCAAGGTCTATCTTAGTAGTGTCCCAAACTTGATGACTTTGAAGGACAACATTTCTCGAACTGTGATGAACATTCCTGCGGACGGCCATGTTACGTTCGGCCATAGAGAACACGGTGTTCAGTGTGCAATGAGTTGTTCCAGCAGGACGGTGATCACATTGAAGAAAGAGAGAAGGTTATTTGCTGATTAATTAAACTTTTGTTATTACACTGAAACCTCTGTCTGATTATTCATTCGTGTGTTTGTTAATTGCAGCTGGATTTTATGCAGATTCTTAGCTGTTTTGCTACAACAGCGCCAAATCCACCCCTACCGGAAAATTTGGGTACTACTTTTTTCTTCGCGGAATCTCTTTTCCATGTCGTCCTTAGTCACTCTCCCAAATTTGGCGACAGTCCGGCTGCTAGATTGCTCTACAGATGTTTCTGAGTACCGTCAGTTAAAGAAAACACCCTGTATATATTTCTTCCGCTATTTATTTTGTTTATTTATCTATATTTTGTCAGTTTGGGCGTTTTCCGTTAATTTTCATATTTATTCCGAACACATTTTATGTTCTGTATTTAATGTTGTATTTTTATTTATTTTTTTTTTTTTTTTTTTTTTTTTTTTTTTTTTTTTTTTTTGTAACCGAGGAAGATCGTTAAAAACGATTGAAAACGTTATTATTTTATTAAATTTTGCTGGATTGATTAAGGTATAGTTTATTTATGAGTAATTTAATTATTAGTGTTAGTAAAGTAGTGAGTAAGTAATTAGTAGCAGTCTAGTAGTTAGCAAAGCGGCAACGCAACGACGTAAACTTTTTCGCAATTATTTAGAAAGTTAATTGAGTATTTGCGGATCCGCAGCACTGGATCCAGCACCAAGTACTGGATCTAGCAGGCCGAAAAAATGCGATGGATCCAGCTAGATTGCTGGATGAGGGATCCAGCAATTGCAATCCCTAATTGCATTATAATTATAATCTAACTAAGCATTTAATTGCGGCCGGATGGCCGAGCGGTCAAGGTTCGCAGCCTGCAGCCCTGGGGGACCCGGAATCGAATCCCACAGGGCGGAAAAAGTTACAAAAAAAAAAAAAAAAAAAAACTAAGCATTTAAAGTTAATTATCTCTATCTCAAGTGTTAAACCGAACCAAAGTTAATTTTACTACCTAAATGTGTAAGAAGTTTTACTGATTTATAGAAACCAGTCTAAATAATAAAAGCTTTTAAAGTATTTTTTTAAATGTTTAATTTCATTAAAAGAGATAAATTGCAGGATAGATAGATAGATAACACTTTATTTCACCAAAAATACATCCACGCTGGATCCGCGCTGGATCCAGCTGGAATGATTTCAATCCAGCAAAAATCCAGCTGGATTCAATACACTGCTGGATTGCAATCCCTACAGGTGATATACCCACTGAAGCATGGAATCTTCTTGGAGGACGAGGGGAGGAGGTTCTCGCAGCCCTCTTCAACAAGATAATTGAAGACAGAGAAGTGATGTCAATCTGGTCAACTAGCATCGCAGTGTTAATTTGGAAAGGTAAAGGTGATGTGGCAGACTGTACCAACTACCGACCGATCCGAATCCTGTGCCATGCCATGAAGATTTTTGAGCGAATACGCGACACTAGTCTTCGCCAGATTGTCAACCTGACTCCAAACCAATGTGGATTCATTAAGGAAGTATCTGGTAAATAAATAACTACTCTCAAAATATATTTTGATTGCAACAACTTTTTAAATACATAAGCAAGTACATAAATTATTTGATAAATATTCGATAGAAAACTAATTGTAGTACTTTTAAATTAGTGAACTGGAATGTTAAACTCTATAATTTTGTAAGTTGTTCGACGTAATAACATTATATCAAAGAACATAAAAATTTACCAACTTTTTATTGTTGTAACAAACATATTTCTAAATATCCTAATATTACGCAATATGTGTCATAATGTAAACTATAATATTGTTTTCCTAGAAATGGAATACAGCTTATGTAGACATTAAATGAGTATCACGCCACATCTGCGGATACCTAAAAAAAATTAAAGGAAACAAAATATAATAAAATATTGAAAATTCACAACAGGTTATACAAAAGTTTCTGTAAATTTCTGTATTATTTACAATAGATCACAAGAAATTATTTATGGTGAGAATGTAGCAATTCGAGCTGCAATACTTGATTATATTTCAATTTACAAATAAGCTTTCTAAATCTGGTATCGATTATCATCTATCTAACTTTGTTCTGAATATGAGCAACCGACAGACGTTCGGACAGACGACAGTGGAGTGTACTAGTTTGTAATTTGAAAATGGCACCCAAATAACGCTTTTAAATTATTTTTTACTTTTCGAACAAAACATGCACATAATAACTGGCAGATGAGTCCGGCGTTGCTCGAGCAAAAAAATAACAACAGCAAAAATCAAGATTATTAGATTATCTTGTACTTCTAACCCTTCTGCTATATTACAGTATTTGGTTTGTATTTACAAAGGTTATCTTACGTATGATTTTATCACACCGGGTGACTAATCTAACACATTTAAAAAATTCTTTAAATTGTGTACACTAGAGGTTAGTTGGTTGGTTCGGGTTT